>NC_024804.2:5792905-6128420 GCF_000309985.2 Brassica rapa
ACCGAACCGAAGTATCCGAAACCGGAACCGGACCCGGACCGATACCCTCAAATATCCGAACGGTTCCTATATTTTTATATCCGAAATAACCAAACCGGAACCGAACCGAGAACCGAACGGATACCCGAATATATAAAAATATTAATTATATATACATATAACATAACTAAATATATATTTTTAATTTAAAATTCTATTAAAAGTATCTGAAAATAGTTGAAGATAACTAAATTATTATAAAGTATCCAAACTACCCAAAAGTATCCGAAACTATCCGGATAGTTTTATCCGAAATATCCAAAGTAATCTGAAATATCCTAAATTTTTATCTAAATCATCCTAATTATTTGATATTTTACCCTAAATAACCAATATTTTATCCAAATTATCCGAACTATCCGAACCCGAACCGGATCCAAATGAGAACCAAACTTTTTCTGGATATTTTCCGGTTCCTACATTTACTATTCGAACCGAACCGAACTCGAAACTATCCGAACCAAACCGAACCGAAAATAGGTCAAGTACTAAATGGATACTTTAGCCCCTATCCGAACTACCCGAAACCCAAAATATCCGAACCGAACCGATACCCGAAATGCCCAGGCCTAGAACTAACTTTGAACCCATCTATCTATATTATTAAAACTGAAGTATATTTTGCTATTGTTTGAAAATATAGATAGCAGTATAAATGAATTTTTTTTATAAACATATATAGCAGTATAAATAAAGAAATATAGGCTTATTTTAGTAATTTCATTAATATAATTACATTAATTATCTTTTTATATTTCACCAGTTTAACAATTTCATTAATTATATTAACTTAACAATACATCATATCATTAATTATATTACCATAATAATTATAGTGTAGATTTTTATTTATTAGTTAATTAACATTAAATTTGTGCCAATTCTAAAATCAAAAATAAAAAAATTGTTGGGTTTTTCATATGGTTAAACGTTTGGTTTAGTTATTTTTACTAAAACTTTTTTTTATTTCAATTTCAATCGATGGAAAATTACGTAGCCAAAAACATAATTTAAAGACATGTTTTTGTGAAAAAAATAATAATTTAATGCAAAATAATAAAAAATTATTAAATTTGTTGTCACATAATTTTTCACTCCATATAATTAATTTACTAAATAAAAAATTCTTTATATTTCACTTAATTTAGCCAAACACATAGATATAGTTCTTTTTATTAGTTTATAAAATCAGAGAAATATTATATGTTTACCACTTTCATGCTACCACTTTTCATTTTTACCATCACTAAAGAGATATTTTCAAAAATACTTTATTCATTAAGTGGCAAAAGACTCTTATACTCTTGTTCTTTATATATATAATAAATAAATATTTAAATAAATAAAAATCTAAAAAGATAAAAAAAATATTTTTTTTTTATTTTTGTTCGAATTATACTATTTCGAAATTCAAACCCTAAACCCTAAAACTCAACTCTAAACCCTAAACCATTAATCCTAAACCTTATTTCTTTTTTGAAATACGAACCATAACCCTAAATCATCAATCCTAAACCCTATTTTCTTTTGAAATACGAACCCTAAACCCTGAAACATGAACTCTAAACCTTAAACCCTGAAACATCAACTCTAAACCCTAAACCCTAAACCTTCAACTCTAAACCCTAAATCATCAACTCTAAACGAGAGAGATGCTCAGATGCTCTTAATGAGGCAAAAAGTGATCTAACATACTTTTACGAAATCATGCATACTCTCTACTCTTAGTGAAATAAAATGTTTCTAATTTTGCCCATACGTTTTCCCTCCTCAATTGAAAATTTAAATTTTGAATTTTGGGTATCAGATTCAAAATTTGAATTTTGAATTTTAGTAAAACTAAAAACCAAGTTGAACCAAGTTACCCACTGCCGAAGTACAAACTTGGTATAACTATGTCATAGTTTTACCAAGTTATACCTCGAAGATGGTATAACTAGGTTTTAGTTTTACCAAGTTATACATTTGTCAAGTTACAACTTGGTAAAATTATAACCTAGTTATACAGTTTTACCAACGATTACACGAGTTGATAAAACTAGTACAAAGTTTTACTAAGTTGTACCATTGTCGAAGTACAACTTTGTAATACTTTGAACCTAGTTTAACCAAGTTTTACAAAGTTGTACTTTAACGATTGTATAACTTGGTAAAACTTTGTTTCTGGGTTGAAGTTTTACTTTCACATTTCTCATATATTCTTGCAGCAAGCCAGATTTGTAGTGCGAGAGAGAGAAAGAGAGAAACAGAGAGAGAAGAAAGAGGAAAACATATGAGATTCGAAGAGAATCCTAAAATTGCAAACAAAGAACAACAAATAAAAAAAGAGGAGAAACATATAAGATTCGAAGACGAATGGATTCGAAGAAGAAGAGATTCGAAGAAGAACAAAAGGAAAAGTAGAACACCTGAAGAAGAAAAAAATTAAAGACAAAAAAGTTTGGATCGAAGAATGAAAGATAAGAGAGAAAAAGAGAAGAGAGAAAGAATATGAAGAATGTAAATGAAATCTAGATCTGTAGAGATAAGAGATAAAATTAGGTTTAGTGGCATGTTGTATAAATAAGTAGATTTATATTGGGTATATTAGATTTTTTATCAGATTTCGAATTAAAAATAAAGGAAAATGAAATGAATTATAGATAAGGAGTATGTGAGATTTTGTTTTGAAAAAGAGAAGTATTGGAGCAATTGATTCACTCTAAATCCTAAACTTCAACTCTAAATCCTAAACCCTAAACTATCAACACTAAATCCTAAACCATAAAAAGTAAACTCTAAACCCTTAATCCTAAAAAAGTTAATCCTAAACTCTAAAACATCAACTATAAACCTTAAACCAAAGTGACCTCTGGCGTAAATGTTTCTTAAGAAAAACATCTATAAGTTGTCCTCCGAGACCACGCCTTAAACACCTGGGAACTTTCGGGTTCTCAAAGACAAAAACTACAACTCTTCTGGAACTGGAAACTGAATCTTTAGACTTATGGATTTTAAAAGATACAATCTATAAATCCCCCAGATTTGACACGTGACTCTCTGGCCCCCGGGTCCAAGAAGCAAAATACCCAACTTGGGCAAACTATCTTAAAGATGTACTCATATAAATTGCCACTGTTATCCTAAAGCTAACACCTTGTTCTATAAAATTATTGATTGCATGATTTACTTCCCACATATAGTACAATATAAGAAGCTCATATATTTGCATAATTATACATGAAAATAGAAAGTCACATATTCCCCTAGCTGTATCCTTCATACATACAGACTGCTATTACATACATATGCATACTTTTTTCTTTTACATTCCACAGATTGATTACATAATTCTCTTCAGCCTTTTAGCAAAGTTACAAGTCGAAGCTGTGGCTGTTGAAGTGGAAAAGTGGATGATTCGTGGATCGCCAGATGCTATGTGAACGTATCTCTTTGGCAACGGTAGACTGAAGACTGGCCGGTCCGCATACAATAACTCCAACATCAACACTTCCCCATTTCTCATTCAATGACTCAAATATCTCTGCAAATTAAAATGTGTTTTCAAAGACAAAACAACAGAAAAACATTTATAATTTTGTTTTGCACTAGAACAGGCCGGTATAGCTGAATCGAATTGAACCCATCCGGAGAGTACTGGGTAATGAAAACGGATCGGTCAACTCTAGTTATAATCGTACCTTTAAAATCAGGTCTCGTGCCATAACGAGTAGTGATGAAACTCTGAATATCGTCTTCTGTGTTAAGGCCTTTAAGTTCCGCAGATGGATTATGTAGTTCTTCTCCATTCGTAGTCACCTTGTCGTGGCCATTTGGTTCTACATCACCGGCTTTTTCACCCCAAAGATTCCAGAAAACAACAACAAGACCTCCAAAAATCAACACACTTGCAACCATACAAACCACGAAAAGAAGTCCCTTGTACCACCACGCCGTTATGTTGAATTTGTTTATGTAAAAGATGTCCAACAATGTGATCATTAAAACAAACCCGATGGTGGATGATACCAGATAGAGTCCAGCCCATATATTATCCCCTGTACCAACTAATACCGACATGGGACACCCGTTGCTCCTTGGCTTCACAGAAGGATTCACCATCTTGTGAACCATTCCATCTTCCTGTATGACAGTGAAACAATACAATATTCAACAAATTAAGGCTTTAAGCACAAAATGTTTTATGGAAAACTTACCAAGAGAGGCTCGGATTGTCTTGTGACATAGATGTTAATCTCAAGGTTTATTTTCTGAGAGAAAGAAGGGCAAAGGGAAGGAATGTCGATCGATGAGAGGAGAGAGAGCTCGTCTGAGTTTTTGATTGCCCAGATAACTAAAACCTTCTTTGGTAGACAAGCTTTCCCATCTCTTTTTCTTTGTAGGATATCACTTAAGATGGCGAAAAATGGCGAAATCCCAATTCCTCCTGCTACTAAGACCAGATTCTCGTACCTGCAATCCAAAATACGAGCTTTATTTGTATTGAAACAAATTTCAAATATACAAAGCAAATTTATAACTCATTACGCCAGGTGGTATGGAGATTCATGGCCATAAGGGCCCTCCACGCAAGTTGTGATTTTGGGATATGACAGAGGAGAAAGGAGCTGATCTTGGTTCTCTGCCTCATATAGCTTTGACAACTGGTCCCTAAGCTTTGCAGTCCATCCACCAAGAACCTTTATGAGAACGGCAACATGATGCTTCCCATCTAGAGGGCTTGATGAAACACTGAAGGGATGCCATTGTAGCCATGATAGTTCCCTTACTTGGAGAAAGACAAAACTCAGTGCATTGTATCGCATATCTAGAGTTGGACATTTAAAAAAAAAAAAGTCAGTAAATGCTTTAGATTAGAGGTAGGGGAAACAGAATTGTTACTCGGTGGTTTCGAAAGGACGAGCTCCAGAGTCCCGCAGGGAAAACTCTTTGCAGAGATTACATCTACAGTCCTTCTGGATTGGCAGAACCTCAAGAAACGGTCGAGAATGAAAAGGAAAATTCCTCCAGCAACTATGCTGAATAAGTAGTCACCCACGTGAAGCGCCAAGAAGACAACGAAGACAATATAGAGTTGATGGGTGTAGAAGAAAAGCTCAAAGTAATGCTTCCTCACGTACTGTAACGATGTAACCCACATAAGTAAACCCGCTACAAGACTGATAACTCCAGGTAACACTGCGATTCCAATAGCTTTCCACTCAAATAACTGAGAGACAGGGATAGAGTAAATACTAATGAAGCTTGATAATAGGATTATATGTGAGATTCACAACAGAGATAAGTAAAAAGAAAAAAAAACTAAATAAGGAAGAGACTTACAAGCTCTAAAAGTCGACCTTGAACGGTCCACGCAACAACATAACAAAGGCCATGAAAGGAGAAGAAAGCCATGGTGATATGACCAAGCCAAACGTGATACTTTGTAGCATGCTCGAAAGGGATATCGACAAGACGGAGGAGAATGGAGCCTCTCGAGATTGGAAGAAACAAAAACACCATACACAAGAGTCCAATCATCCCGAAACGCAGACCCGTTATCTCCAACAGAAGCATACTGAAGTCACACCATAATTGGAATGAGAAGCAAAAAAAATATATGTATATAAAGAACGGAAGAAACAAAGAAAATGAGCTTTAAGAACCTTCTATCCTCGGGAAGCACATGGAAGAGATCAAGAAGGTCAAGATCCCTCATGGTATATGCATAGATAGCCCAGAGGAAAAACACAGAGAAGATCATAATTACAAGAAACTCAGCTGCAGAAACAACTCCAAATGGCCCATCCACAAGAACAGGAAATGTCCACAGCCTGAACCTTGGGAATTTCGATATCTTCTTCCTTCAATAAACACCGAAATAAATATGGAATTAATAAAATTGATCAGTATCCAAAATGACTTACTGTATATTTATTTATAAGTGTTAACTTCACTTTCGAACTCTTTTTTTTTTTTTGATAACTGTAGTGTGATCCCAAAGATTTTCTAGACCCAAAGACTAACCACTACGAAATCCGCAGGATCTATGTTTCCTTACCACTTAAGGCATTTCGGTGGCCAAGAAAAATCGAACCCAAAAACTAATCACAGCTATGTGTCATTTACAACTACCCAAGACCACTTGGTTACACTTTTTAACTCTTTCTTACGTTGTTATTGTTATATATGAATAAACTCTTTTCTTACATTGTTTTTTTTTTGAACTGTTCTTTTCTTACATTGTTTCAAAGCAATTTAAGCTCTTATGCAAATATACAATATCAATTTCAAATAATATATAAATATATATTATCACTCTGAAATGTTTGTGTATACTAAAAATTAGTTCAAAAAAAAAATGTTTGTGTATGCTGAAAACATTTTCCTTTTAAGTTCTTCAGAGTTTATAGCAATCATATATGATGGGCGTTGTCTCAAAATCAACTAGGGATCACACTAAACTAATGAATGTGGACCACACGTACTTAGCGAACACCTTCTCTTCTCCGGAGATGATCAGATAGAGAGAAGCTAAAACGGAGATAACAAGAATCGGACCACTGAAAATCAAGAACATGCTTCCTGCAAATATTTTTTTGCAAATGAATATTAGTTACAATTTTAAAACTTTTTTTTGTCGGAAAATTAGAAGAAATGTAAAAACCTGTGGTGCCGAAGAGAGTGTTGGAAGAAACAGCTCTCCAATTTGTAAGAATTCCATCGCCGAGTTTCCCAGGGTACACAAAAAGGAAAACAATCCATGCAACGAAAATCACGGACATTAAAACTTTCAGAATCCATTTAAACGAGGAAGCCACCACGGATGATGATGATGACGATGATGGCTCCTTGGACAAAAGAGGGCTTTCATGATCATCCATCGTTACTATCTCTGTGTAGCTCACTCTTGTGAATCTTTTACTTTGGTTTCTCAGTGTAGTGATGAGAGGTTGCTCAAACGCATCATCAGATTTAAAGGAGAGGTTATGAGAAGAAATTCAGGAGATAATTAGATGACAGAAAGGAAGAAATTTTGTGAACCATTCAAGGTTACATCACTCGCATTAATGAAAGATTCCCTCCAACATCAATCCTAGTACACAATTTAAAAAAAAACACAAAAAAAAAAAAACAAAAGAGTAAAGGGGAAGAAGGCAATTTCCATGTGAGAGTAACGGTACTTGGGAGAGACTGGCACGTCTCATTTTAACCACAAGTAAGGGACGGTGAGTAGTCACTACAGAGTATATAGATAAGATGGTTATTATGACGAGTGCGATGTTTGGATAATTTTGGGTGTTGCGCTAGCTCATTTTCATATACGGTTACAGTTAGTGCTAGAAAACACAGTATACACAATATATCGTATTGTGTATTATACTATTTTTTCCATAGTAGTTGTAATGTAAACCATTTGTCATTGATTAAACCACAATGTTGGAGCCGGGTTTCACCTTAAGTCCAAACCTGTAACGGCACCGCTGCCGACGACGATGTTGAAAATACTCGTTACTGTGGTTAACGCTAACACCGCAGTGTTCAAGGAAGTCCATAAGATGTTATCGACTTTCGAAAATAAGTCAACAGAACATAAGAATGTCATGAGTTCTCTCGCTGAACAGGTCGAGTACATAACAACAAGAACCAGGGCCGTTCTTCCGCGCAGAACAACCCAAATCCGTGGAAGAAGACTTGATTTTGCGACTCCTTTGGACCGGTTAGGCAGCTCGCAAGGAAAACCGTCTAGGCAAAATCCCAACGAAATCACTCTCGCGCTAACACAAAAAAACCCGGAAGATCTTCCCCCTGTCGCGGAAGATAAAGAAGAAGGAGAAATCCAACAAATCGACGTGTATTCTAGCAGTCAGTCCGAGCCTACAGACGAAGACGAAGACGTGCATCTGCGTCGAACTAGGAGCCGCACGTCTCAAGATGACTCCCAGTTCGACAACCCTATGACCGAAGAAGAAGAAGCCATCTTCTAGGACAAACATGAAGAACTGGCCGAGGAGCAAACTCGGAACACTCGCGGCAAACGCCGACAAGGTCGGAAATATGCTATCGAAAAATACGAGATTCGAGATCTTCGGGATCGTCTCATGAAAACGGTAGCAGAGGTTAGAGCGGTGAAATCTCATATCCATCACACTATCAACACCGCACCCGAGATCGATCTACTGCTCGAGGAGTCTCGAAAAACACCCTTCACTACGCGCATCACCGAAACTAGGGTTTCGAATCCTGGAAAGGTCAAGCTAACACCTTACGACTGTACAAACGACCCAGAGTCACACCTACACGCTTTCCAGATCGCGATGGGAGAGCCAATTTTAGAGAAAACAAAAGAGATGCCGGCGAATGCCGCCTCTTCGTCGAAACCTCGGAGGAGCAGCACTCGAGTGGTTCTCTCGCCTGAAGCAAAATTCAATTGGAAGTTTCCGCTAACTCGCCTGTCCAATCTTGGATATAGGTAAAAAAGAAGTGAACATGACTTGGTGGCAACCACCATTAAGGCTTGATTCATGGAAGCCTGTCCAATCTTGGTCAATGATCGTGTAATGGAAGTAGACTTTAACTAAAGAGAGAAATTAGGAGAGAGAAAAGATAGAAACTAACTTTTACCTGCAGATCCAGATACTTGTTTGAAAATCCTTGCATCCTGTGATCAATACTCCCAAGGTAAAGCCTGCACTTTTTTTATGTTAAGAAATGAGGTTGGTAGAGGGGAATGTCAGACAGGATTTGCTAAGTTGTTAGCTAAGTGAATTTGGTTGCTAAGCTAGGATATGGTATAATGTGCTTTTGTGATTATGACTTCTTAGATGTGGATTGCGATATTGCTGAGGTGATGATTCTAAGTTTTAAATCATGTGAGTCTCTGCTGTTTTGAAACATCTTTCATAAGACTGCCATGTGTGTTTTGCTTAAGGACAAGCAAAAGGGTAAGTCTGGGGGAGTTGATAGGTCATGGATTTTACCCACTTTTAGCCATGGTATATAAGTGTTTTAATATATATTTACTACTATATAGAGTCTATTTTGAGTGTTTACAGGTTCAGGTACGTTCTGGAGAAATATGGTGATTTTGGAGTCTTTTGACAGCAGAGCTGCACAGCTACATCAGATGTTTATCTATGGATGGAGACCTTCCCACCTTTAGATTGAGCCCATATTTTGAACACGATGTAGCTTTGAATTAGCTTTCCAATGCCACTAGTTTGAGGTCAATCAGAATCCTGTAGCAGAGGTTACGCCCATTCTACTGAAGAGTGGTCAGTCTGCCTCGCGAGATGAGGCTGTCGAGGAGATGAAGGAATGTCGATCGACAGTGCACCCATAATGTCGATCGACGGTGATTCCAGAAAAAACAGGCCAAGCCTGTTTCGTGACCAATTTAGACCCAGAAGTCACCACATATTACCAATATACTCCTGGACGACCTGAAACTCTATTTTACTGTTTCTAAGCCATTGTTGACGGCTATGTTTCATACTATTCTAGAGAGAGAGAGAGAGATTAGGATTGGAGAGATATATATGTACACCTTGAGAGAGGAAAGATCTTGAACTCCCTTTGTTTCTTTACTCTATACTGTTTTTATTTATCTATTGCAATATTATTCATACCATCATAACCATGTTTCTTATGAATATGTCTGAGTAATCTCACTGTTAGATTTAGGATTCTCATAAGGCTGATGTATGTATTTCTAGCTTTAGTTGTTGTTAGGGTAATTTAATTAGTTCTTCATCTAGTTGTTCTTACTACTAAGCTTAGGGTTGATAAACTCTGAATCTTAGATCTTAGGATTAATTAAGATCAACCCATTGCTTAAATCAATACCTAAAAATAAACTAGTATGATCTAACTGACTAGATACAAACGAGAGTTGGTCTAATAAGTTAGAGAATATAAATCAAACATTTCCGTAAAGCTTTCTGGAAGAAGCATCGATGGACGCAACGATAGTTCTGTCGATCGATATTTTGAAAGGTTTATCGATCGATATTCTTTACGAATCATCGATCGACATTTTTTCGCGATTAACATACGAGAGTTGAAATCCGAGATTCAGATTAGATAATCTAATTGATTATATCTAAGTTTGAATTCGAAAACAATTAATATTAATAAACTCCTGAAACCCAAATTAAGTTATTTACTTATTATACCTCAGAATATACCTAAGTCTAGCATATCTCCCAACTGTTAACAACCTCAAATCACCTTTCTCACCAATTCATTTACTGCTTTAAAACTTATTTACCTATTAATCTAGCTTTAATTCAAAGACAATAAATCTATTGTGTAATCCTAGAGTCTCTGTGGATTCGATCCCTAAGTACTACATCTGAACCTCTTATTTGAGAGAGTAATTCGCTCCTTAGAGTAATTTGAGTGATATCAAATTTGGCGCTGTTGCCGGAGACTCTTTCTTATTACCATTAGATTAAGTTTAGAATATAGTCTAGATTTTGTTACTGAATCTGCTAAAGTTTTCCCTCTTTCCCTGCTGACACATGTACTTAGGATGGAAGACATGAATTTTGGCCCAAAATTGATCGACGCTCAGAAAACAACATCGAGCGACGGATCGACATAAAAATTGATCGACGCTCAGACAACAACATCGAGCGACGGGTCGACAGAAAAGTCGATCGACACTCCGCTACCAATATCGATCGACGCCATCCTGCCGGAAGCAGGTAAGTATGTTCTTACCTATTTCAATAATGGAAAAATAGTTCTAGGAGATCAAAAAGGTCGAGTCTGCAATGCATCAAACCAAATTAATTATAGACATAGGGCTCCAATTCCTATTGGAATAGATGTTGCTTTAAATGCTGGACCGGAGCATCACCGAACGAATGTAGTGTGTTGGCTAACCACCAAACGACACACAAAGATGATTGGCTGATGGTTCAAACCGATGAACTAGCTAAGAACTCTCTCTCTCACTCAGAGAAAAGAAGAATCGAAAATAAACAACCAAAATGAACTGATTTTATTCATCAAAAGGACTACATATTTATAATGTTTTGTAGTCAAAGACAATTAAAGAAAATGTGGAAAAATAATGCATAGAAAATACAAATTTAACTAGATCTGGTCAAGGCACGAAAAATCGAAAAGACTAGATCTGGTCAAGGCACGGAAAATGGAGAAGACTAGATCTGGTCAAGGATCAAAAAATGGAGAAGACTAGATCTGGTCAAGGCACAGAAAATGGAGAAGACTAGTCAAGATGTCCAGGTTCATCCGAACCAGATGGATGCACGGGGTAAAGATAAGGACGCTTGCGGGATTGTCCGAATGGTCCGCCGGATAAGAATGCATGTCCGTCTTTGGTTTCTTCACGACCCAAGCTAAGTCTGGCTCGACTGTGGGTCTTAGATGTCGAGTTGGTCGGGGAAGACGGGCTGTGGTTTGGTTGGTTTGGTCGTCGGGACGTGGTTCCAGCCGAAGCTCCAATCGGACCCACGCGGGACGGCTCGGTCAGTGTGTCCGGTACTGTCGGATGAATGAACCTCGGTCAAATTGTTCAGAACGTCCTGATCTCCATGCTGGTTGGCTCCAATGGACTGATCCACGAACCGGGGCACATCATTCCCTTCCTCTTCAAAAAGATTTGTCCTCAAATCTGAAACAATAAAAGGAAAAGGATTATAAGCAAAAGAACCATAATTAGAATGTTGCTCACCTTGAGTTCGGTCCGGTTTGTGAATGGAAGAAGATCCTTCTTGATGACCACAATTTTGCTCTCCACATGACCCTTCCTTCGGTTCATGTGCATAGTCATCGAAAATTGGGAAAAGGTCTTCCTTTTCTGGCTCGGTTTCAACTTTCTCCAAAGTCACCACCGATATGTGTTTTTGGCACTTGTTGGCATAATGACCGACCCTATGGCATTTGAAGCACCTGGTAGAAAGAGCCTTGCTTGTGGTTTTCACAGCCTTCCTTTTACCAGAAGACAACACATTAGTTTTCAAATCAGAATTTGAAAGAGAAGAAGAATTACTTTGTTGTTTTGTTGCATAAGAAGTGTTGGTGTTTCCCTTCTTTTTGAGTTGCTAGACAACATGAATCGCCTTATGCAACTTCTTTTCCAAGCTGGCATAAGTCTGAAGCTCGTTCTGATCAGGCACATCACGGTTGCTTCTCTTGGCTTTGGTGAAGGGACGATCACCAGTTCTGACCCACTTCTCATCATCATCGAACTTGTTTTGTCTCTTTCTTTGTTTCTGCACAAAGTCAAACCCATTAGAAGCAAACTGTTTCTTTTTTTTTTAAATTATTTGCTCTTTTTCTAACACGGTTTTAAAAGGAAAGTAAACGTCTTGTTCTGGTTTTAATTTCTTGAGAAGTCCAAACATCCTGAAAACACTTAACAAAAGAGTTAGCAAATAAAAATCCTCACACTCTCAAAGTTTGTAGCTCACGATTTTTATGCGATCATTCAGAGTTCTTTCCACTGGTTTAAAAGATGATAGGCAGTCAAACTTCAGCAATCAAAACCCAAAACAAACTTTTGTGGGAAAAAGAAAAGAGAAAGAAAGATGAAGAGAATTTTGATATGGATCCGCCTTAACTGTCCTAAGGCTGTGTTTCTCTTCAGCCAGCAGAGTTTCTCTTCCACCACTCCCCCTGGATTTCTCTTCAGAAGTGATTCAAGCCAAAACTTTTACCCAAAGCAAACTTTTTTTTTTTATCAATTTTCTTTTAATGGCGATCACAAGGGAGTAAGCTACGTTGCACGTAAGCTTCATCGGACTCCGAGTAAGGGAACAGCCCGGATCCAAAAATAAATAAGAAAAGAAAATGATGAAGAGATGAGAAGATGAAAAGAAGAATGAAAACAAACCAGCCAAAGTGGCTCTGTTACCACTTGATACGCCCTAAATCGGGAAGGATCACTTTAGCTGGGTGTTGGATATGATCTGAGAAGCAAATGGCACTTTTGGAACTGAGATGGATTGAAAGGATCGTCAAGAGATGCATAATGGCTCTTGATATACCCATGATCTAAGGCTAACCACCTAATAACGAATGTAGTGTGATGGCTAACCACCAAACGACACACAAAGATGATTGGCTGACCACAAAATCAACAAGCCGGTTCAAACCGATGAACTAGCTAAGAACTCTCTCTCTCACTTAGAGAAAAGAAGAATCGAAAATAAACAACCAAAATGAACTGATTTTATTTATCAAAAGGACTACAAATTTATAATGTTTTGTAGTAAAAGACAAATAAAGAAAATGTGGGAAAATAATGCATAGAAAATACAAATTTGATTAGATTTAGTCAATGCACGTGATATCACTCAAATTATCCTAAGGAGTGATTTATACTCTTTTAAATAAGAGGTCGAGTTGTAGTAGTTAGAGATCGAATTCACAGGGAGCTAGGAAACCAATTAGATGTAATAGTTTATGATTAAGCTAGGCTAATAGTTTATAAAGAAGTAAATATAGATTGCAAAGCAGTAAACAGTAAACAAGTTGAACAAGACTATTGTTCAGCTTGGCAGGAAGCTGTTTGATGCAAGGATGGTTGCTAGATCTAGGGATTTATCAATCAAGAGATTCAAAACTACAATTCAAGGATGCTAAAGGTTTATAGATTCAATTATAGAACTCGATTTTAATAAGCAAGTAATTCAGCCTTCACATGCAATTACTAATCAGATGCTTAAGTCTTTGTCTCGGCTGTCGCACGCGAACAAGGAGTGAGCATCGATCGATGCTATGGCCTGAGCGTCAATCGATACTACCTCAGACAAGCATTAACGACCTAATCGATTATGTTCAACTAGATTCCTAGACCAAATATCGTATGCGCCTAGGTATCTTATCCAGCAGAGCTCGGGTTCCGTTAATTGATGGTACTTTCGTGCCTCTCAATTGTCCTATGATTCTAGGTTCAAGCAATTAGTCACACTGTCGTACTTTTCTAACTACTCCAGATCCTAGTATTACAAATCACCCTGGTGTAGAGGTTTATAGATAACCTAGCAATCCTAATTGATTATCAGTTTGACATTAAGCTCATGAAATCCCTAAACCTAACAAGAGAATTACTCAGACATGGAAGCAATAATATAAATCATAGTCTGAATAATAATATAATAGATATCAATGATAAAACCAATGGAGTTCCAAGAGGACTCTCAAGGAGTTCCTCTCTTCTCTCCTAATTAAGAACAATCAATAAAATAATGCGTAGCCGTCAACAATGGCTTAGAAATAACATAAATAGGGTTTTTGGTGATCCAAGAGTATTCTGGTAATTTGGGGTTACTTCTGGGCTTCAGTCGATTTTCAAATATGCTCGGCCCACATTCTGGGATCCCTGTCGATCGATATGCACAATGCTGCATCGATCGACACTCCTTTATGTTCTCGACAGCTTTCTCTCGCGAGGCAGACTGACCACTCGTCAGTAAAACAAGAATAACTTCTGCTATAAATTTCTGATTGACCTCAAACTGGTGGTATTGGAAAGCTAACTCACAGATCTATCTTGTGTCAAAAGATGAGCTCAATCTAACGGTCGGAAGGTATCCATCTAAAGTTAGACATCTGACACGTCTGTGCAGTTCTGCACGTCAAAAGACTCCAAAATCACCATATTTCTCCAGAACGTACCTGAACCTATAAATACTCTAAATAGACTCTATATAATAGTAAATATATATTAAAACACTTATAGACCATGGTTAAAAGTGAGTAAAATCCATGGTCTATCAATTCCCCTAGACTTACCCTTTTGCTTGTCCTCAAGCAAATCAAACGGGTAGTCACTCTGAAAGAGGTTTGAAAATTGCAGGGACTGATATGATTTAAAACTTAGAATCATCACCTCTACAATATTGCAATCCACATCTAAGAAGTCCTAATCACAAAAGCACATTATACCATATCCTATCTTAGCAACCAAATTCACCTAGCTAACAACTTAGCAAATCATGTGATGTGATTATGGACCAACTAGCTAATGGAGATGATGAGGATCTAGATAAGCCGGCTGATGAAGATGTCCTAGCCTTGTCTAAAGGACCTATAACTCGATCAAGATCAAGGAAGCTCACGCAAGCTATTGGAGGATTGGTTAAGATGTCATGGAAGCAAGAGGAATGTCTTGGTAGAAGCTTGATCAACCAAGACATACTTATCACCATTCAAGCTACTTCACCATCAAGCTGATCATCAACTAAGCAAGCAATCTATGTGTGCTCTTTTTCCCTATCTTTGGTTTTGTCCCATTGAGTTTTCCAAAGATAGGTTTTTAACGAGGCCATAGATTTGCTTCTCAAATCTCTTAGTTGATGATCTCGATCCAACCTTTATCCCGGATCAACCTTATGTTATATTATGTATTTCATGTTATGCTTTTGTTTTCAAAAACTTATCATTGTGTTTCTATTTCCAAGAGATGCCGTGTGCCTTTACTCTCTTGATAGTTTTCGAGAAGCTTGGAGCCTGTTCCAACTTCTCTTATTTAAGTGTGCTTTGAAACCCTTATGATTATCAATTATCTTTCTCATAAACCTTTCTCTTGTTCTCTCTACTGCTTGTTTACGAGTTGTTGAGTGTTCTTGTTGGTGTGTAATATCCAACAGCCCAAGAGTGTCTATCTCGGTGTGTCATATCCGATCTAGTCACTTAGGAGTATCAGGAAGCCTTTCCGCAGCCTCTTGTGTCACCATTCGATCCACAACCTTGTAGAGCTTGAGTCTTTGATTCGTTCTAGCAAGAATCTATCCCATACTATCCAGAGAAGCAATCTAGGGACGTATTATCATGTCTGACATTCCCCTCTACCAACCTCATTTCTTAACATAAATAAAAGTGCAGGCTTTACCTTGAGAGTATCGATCACATGATGCAAGGATTTCAAACAAGTATCTGGATCTGCAGGTAAAAGTTAGTTCCTATCTTTTCTCTCTACTAATTTCTCTCTTTAGTCAAAGTCTGCTCTTATTGCAAGATCATTTATCAAGATTGGACAGGCTTCCATGAATCAAAACTTAATGGTGGTTGCCACCAAGTCCTGTTCAATTCTTTTTGACCTATATCCAAGAATTCATTTGAATCGAACCTTGATGATTGCCGCCACCAAGTCCCGTTCGAATTCTTTTTGTTGGAATCCTTATGAAGCAAGCCTTAATGGTTGTAGCCACGAAGTCCTGTTCGGATTCCACCTAACTAACACCAATTATATATATATATTTTTTCTTTTTCTTTCTTTTTTGTTTTTTTTTTTGAAAATAAATATCTCTACCTATAAATCTACGGTCGAAATAGAGAGAGAAAATGTGATAAATCTACACAAGGCTTTACCTTCCAGACTTGTTTGAAGAATCCGATCCCATGTATACCAAGCCCCAAGACAAGCAGTTGTGTCAGGTTTAGTGTTGGACGTCAGCTTTGGTTCCTTCAAACAATCTCAGCAAGTGTGGATAGTTGACAAGTTGATCATCTTTAGTATCTTTAGTACTATCTGCAATCAATAAGTCTAGAATGGTGCTAAAGAGTGGTCAGATAACAAGGAAAAATCTAATAAGTTTATTATCCCCTTATTGACTTAATAAAACTCTTTTGAAAATATTTTAATAAGACTCATGAACACACTAATATCAGTAAACATCCCCCAAACTTAAATTACACTGTCCCAGTGTATATCTAGTCGGAGTTATGGTGAGAAATAATCATAAGTACATAATTTAACAAGTGTGGGAACCGAAATTCGCACTGTCGATTTCCGTTTGAATTAGGAAAGTAGGAGAACCCTAGTTTCCTAGAGGTCCCGGATATCTGCTAATACCACACGCTAAGCAATCAGAACACGAGATAACGACGATAACGTTTAAAAAATCGTAAAAAGGGAGCAAAGAGAAGTTTTATTCCGAATTCGCGTATGAGCATTTACAACAAGGTATAAGCCTGGGCTCGAGAGCTGTCGGCGAGATTCCTAGTTCTAACAACCCTAAGACGGCTAAACCTAATTGAGTCGCAGCTCGAAATAACAAAAACGAAAAGTTGCCTAATTACTCTAAGTGCTGAGAAAAATCCCTCTCCATGCCTCTCGCCTAGGACTCCTTATATACTCCCTCTTAGGTTGGCTTACGCTTTTCCCTTTCTGCCCTTAAGCCGTCATAGCCTAAAAATGGAGATATTCCATTTTCCTGATCTTCGTAATTATCTTCCAAAACGTATTTATCCGCGGAAACTTGACATTTATCTTTCCTTGCGAACCAAGCATAAACCGTCATACGGTTTATGGGCTTTTGGTTAAGAAATCGTAAGTGGGCTTCGAGTCATGTCTTAGATTTCTTGAGGCCGTTTTATGACTCGAAACGTTTATTACGACTTCTTTCGATAAAAACAAACTTTTCCTTGGTTTTTATCGTAAAGTTCGATTGATGACTTCAAATGACGAGAAACATGAAATGGGCTCGCTACGGTTTTCGGGAGATAGCATTAAATGGTAGACGAGAATGCATGGATTCGCGTCGTATCGACGTTTCGGAAGAGCTCAGTCGTTAGTAGATTTATCCTTGTGAACCTGGAGGCTCCTTGAGGATCTGTAGATATTCTCTTTTTGTCGATGTCGTTTAGTAACTTCTTATGTCTGCTCTCTGCTCCCTCTTGGGTGAGCCACTCTCAGCGTTTCTTGGATGTCACTAAATGACCTGTCACTTTGTCTTGAATCCTCCCTTTAGTGGGAAAGCCAACAAGATTTGTTGACGCATGTTTGCCCCTTGGGTTAAGTGTTAACTCGTTTGCCTTAAGTGTTAACTCGTTTGCCCCCTCCTTTCTCTCAGTTATCTCTTTCGTAGAAGTTCAGGAAGGTACCTGCCTTGGACCCACTTCCTTGTAGACTGGTGTATTCTTGACTCATTCACTGGGAATATTCATTTCTTACAACTTGTCGAGAGGTGCAGCCTTGGAGACTTGGAGAGGCACATATCCTGAGTTTCCCCAGGTGTTTGTAGGGGGTAAAATACCTTAATCTCCTTTAGAGGTATATCAAGGTTTGTTGCCGGGAAAAGCGGTAGTAAGGTGGTCGGAGCTTGCATTTTCGTGGAGCCATTGGATTTCACCTCCATGTAAGGTGGGTAGCCGGAGATGTGTGACCTGGGATCCGGGACCTGGGATCCAAGACCTGGGATCTGGGACCTGGAAGTTGGAACCCAGAACCCATAGATGAATAGTAGCTGGAACCCGAAACCCAGAGGTGAATAATAGCTGGAACGTGTGTTCTCCGGCTTCTTTTACTCTCCTTTCCTCTAATTGAATCCAAGAATCAGAAGGCCAGCACGTCCTAATGTAGAGTTTGCGTTTTTCTTCGGCTCCTTTGCAGGAGGCAGAGAAGCAGTGTTCCCGGCGTTTGGCAGGGATCCCTTCGCGGAACAACTCTGATCGAATTTGATGAGTACTAAAAGGTGTTCTATCCACCCAGCTATCAGTCTTATCTTGGATTCCACTACCACTTAGATTCTAAAGCCTAAAGAGAAAGGTGGTTCTCCGGTTGCCTCTTAGTGGTTGCATGGTACACCTGCAGTATTTCCAAGAGCTCTTCTTATGACTCCTCATGTCTTTAAAATTCGTCCAAGTTGTAAACCTGGCCGGAAAATGTTGTGTCCTGCTTGAGAACTTTGCATCTTTCTCCTATGAGGCGGAATTATGAGCCTGGACGCATCGGTGGTGTCTAGGGCTTGCTATCCACTGATCCTGATGTTGGTGGAGACTGCCCCTGGAGCCGAGGGGAACCAGATGTTGTTGAAGGGCGATTCCAGGCTGGGACCGGAAGTCGCGCGAGCTTTAGATCTAATGAGAGTAAGTCGTTTCTTGCTCCCAGGTGATTGGGGTTGAGAGATTTTTGAGAGGATACACTTAATGTTCCTCCTTCCTATCACATCATCACGTAGTATATGACTGCCCCTCCTTCTAACACCAAACTGTTGGGAATTTTTGTGTACAAGCGATCCGTGCTCAATTATACGGAATGATAGGGAGAAGGAGACATCTCGTCATAGTGTATTCTCCCGCCTTGATAGTTGATGAACCCAGGGGGTGTTGCTCTTAGGAGACTGCCATCTAGATATGGGCCAGTATATGTCATCGGTGCGTTAGTAATAGCGGAGGATATTGGTCGTTAGGCAGGGACTGCTTGTCTATGGTGAAGGCCAAAGGGTCTTCTGGGTATGCAATTGATGGTCCCGATTCCAGGGTCGGTCCCTGGGTGCCTCCTGATCTGTAGTTGAGGGTTCCGGTTACCAAGGTTGGTCCTTGAGGAACCGAGGAAGATGTTTGAGATTTATAGCTGCATCCTTCAGGAGGGATTGCCTACGTACCCTTCAATGAGGAATCAAGCCGTTCGTAGTTCATGTATTGGTGGAGGCGGGGAGCCTAAGTGGGAGCGTAGCCTAATGGGCATATGGCCTAAGGAGCACATAGCTCTGATGGAGGCACATAGCCTGGATGGGCAC
Source organism: Brassica rapa (assembly GCF_000309985.2). Classification (NCBI taxonomy): domain Eukaryota; kingdom Viridiplantae; phylum Streptophyta; class Magnoliopsida; order Brassicales; family Brassicaceae; genus Brassica; species Brassica rapa. The sequence continues at coordinate 5,812,423 of NC_024804.2, forward strand.
GTGGCCTTGTAGGTGATAGGAGTCATATGTTCTATGGGGCACATGGCCAAACAGGTGGTGGAGTAGGCGATATGCTGCAGGGAGCATGGAGCTTCGATATGCTTTGATGAGCATGGAGTGTCCCTGTCGGTGTGCTGGAGATCGTGGTCTGAGCCAGTATGTGGAGTTGTAGGCGTACTCCAGAGAGCATAAGACGTCATCTTCATGGTAGTAATCGCCGGGATCAGCCTGTCATAGGCCTCTCGAAGGAGAAGATCTTCTCGGGGTGGAATATAGCCTTGGCGGCTTGTCGAATTCCTTACTCTGGAGCTGAATGTTTTCTCTCCTCGATGGACGTCCTCCTCCTCTCTTTAGGCTTAGAAACCTATATTTATAATGGAGGTCGTGCCTTTCTCTTAGGGTTCGAAAATATTCTATATATCCTTAGATAATAGAATCTTTCCATTCTTCTCAAGGGCGGCTTATCATATTGGAATACTTCCTCTTTCTCTTGGATTTAGGAAGATTCCTTCTTCTCTAAGCTGGTTACCTTATAAATGGAAGATTTCCATTTATCATAAGGTAGGAGAAATCACTTGGCCTGGAAGACGGAAGAAGATCCCAGACTCGGGGACATGGACCCGTGACCGGAGGCAGGACCCAGACCTGGGGGCATGGACCTGGGACCCAGAGGCAGGACCCGGACCCTAGGGGCAGGGACCTAGAAGATGAAAGCTGGAGTAATCTCTTCATGGAATATTTTTTCCCAACACTTCTAAGCAATCCGAACACGAGATAACGACGATAAAGTTTAAAAAATCGTAAAAAGGGAGCAAAGCAAAGAGAAGTTTTATTCCGAATTCGCGTATGAGCATTCACAACAAGGTATAAGTCTGGGCTCGAGAGCTGTCGGCGAGATTCCTAGTTCTAACAACCTTAAGACGGTTAAACCTAATTGAGTCGCAGCTCGAAATAACAAAAACGAAAAGTTGCCTAATTACTCTAAGTGCTGAGAAAAATCCCTCTCCATGCCTCTCGCCTAGGACTCCGTATATACTCCCTCTTAGGTCGGCTTACGCTTTTCCCCTTCTGCCCTTAAGCCGTCATAGCCTAAAAATGGAGATATTCCATTTTCTTGATCTTCGTAATTATCTTCCAAAACGTATTTATCCGCGGAAACTTGACATTTATCTTTCCTTGCGAACCAAGCATAAACCGTCATACGGTTTACGGGCTTTTGGTTAAGAAATCGTAAGTGGGCTTCGAGTCATGTCTTAGATCTCTTGAGGCCGTTTTATGACTCGAAATGTTTATTACGACTTCTTTCGATAAAAACGAACTTTTCCGCGGTTTTTATCGTAAAGTTCGATTGATGACTTCAAATGACGAGAAACATGAAATGGGCTCGCTATGGTTTTCGGGAGATAGCATTAAATGGTAGATGAGAATGCATGGATTCGCGTCGTATCGACGTTTCGGAAGAGCTCAGTCGTTAGTAGATTTATCCTTGTGAACCTGGAGGCTCCTTGGAACTAGTGCTCTGGCACATGAGGATCTGTAGATATTCTCTTTTTGTCGATGTCGTTTAGTAACTTCTTATGTCTGCTCTCTGCTCCCTCTTGGGTGAGCCACTCTCAGCGTTTCTTGGATGTCACTAAATGACCTGTCGCTTTGTCTTGAATCCTCCCTTTAGTGGCAAAGCCAACAAGATTTGTTGACGCATGTTTGCCCCTTGGGTTGAGTGTTAACTCGTTTGCCCCCTCTTTTCTCTCAGTTATCTCTTTCGTAGAAGTTCAGGAAGGTACCTGCCTTGGACCCAATTCCTTGTAGACTGGTGTATTCTTGACTCCTTCACTGGGAATATTCATTTCTTACAACTTGTCGAGGGGTGCAGCCTTGGAGACTTGGAGAGGCACAGATCCTTAGTCTCCCCAGCTGTTTGTAGGGGGTAAAAGACCTTAATCTCCTTTAGAGGTATATCAAGGTTTGTTGCCGGGAAAAGCGGTAGTAAGGTGGTCGGAGCTTGCATTTTCGTGGAGCCATTGGATTTCACCTCCATGTAAGGTGGGTAGCCGGAGATGTGTGACCTGGGATCCGGGACCTGGGATCCAAGACCTGGGATCTGGGACCTGGAAGTTGGAACCCAGAACCCAGAGATGAATAGTAGCTGGAACCCAAAACCCAGAGGTGAATAATAGCTGGAACGTGTGTTCTCCGGCTTCTTTTCCTCTCCTTTTCTCTAATTGAATCCAAGAATCAGAAGGCCAGCACGTCCTAATGTAGAGTTTGCGTTTTTCTTCGGCTCCTTTGCAGGAGGCAGAGAAGCAGTGTTCCCGGCGCTTGGCAGGGATCCCTTCGCGGAACAACTCTGATCGAATTTGATGAGTACTAAAAGGTGTTCTATCCACCCAGCTATCAGTCTTATCTTGGATTCCACTACCATTTAGATTCTAAAGCCTAAAGAGAAAGGTGGTTCTCCGGTTGCCTCTTAGTGGTTGCATGGTACACCTGCAGTATTTCCAGGAGCTCTTCTTATGACTCCTCATGTCTTTAAAATTCGTCCAAGTTGTAAACCTGGCCGGAAAATGTTGTGTCCCGCTTGAGAACCTTGCATCTTTCTCCTATGAGGCGGAATTATGAGCCTGGACGCATCGGTGGTGTCTAGGGCTTGCTATCCACTGATCCTGATGTTGGTGGAGACTGCCCCTGGAGCCGAGGGGAACCAGATGTTGTTGAAGGGTGATTCCAGGCTGGGACCGGGAGTCGCGCGAGCTTTAGATCTAATGAGAGTAAGTCATTTCTTGCCCCCAGGTGATTGGGGTTGAGAGATTTTTGAGAGGATACACTTAATGTTCCTCCTTCCTATCACATCATCACGTAGTATATGACTGCCCCTCCTTCTAACACCAAACTGTTGGGAATTTTTGTATACAAGCGATCCGTGCTCAATTATATGGAATGATAGGGAGAAGGAGACATCTCATCATAGTGTATTCTCCCGCCTTGATAGTTGATGAACCCGGGGGGTGTTGCTCTTAGGAGACTGCCATCTAGATATGGGCCAGTATATGTCATCGGTGCGTTAGTAATAGCGGAGGAGATTGGTCGTTAGGCAGGGACTGCTTGTCTATGGTGAAGGCCAAAGGGTCTTCTGGGTATGCAATTGATGGTCCCGATTCCAGGGTCGGTCCCTGGGTGCCTCCTGATCTGTATTTGAGGGTTCCGGTTACCAAGGTTGGTCCTTGAGGAACCGAGGAAGATGTTTGGGATTTATAGCTGCATCCTTCAGGAGGGATTGCCTACGTACCCTTCAATGAGGAATCAAGCCGTTCGTAGTTCATGCATTGGTGGAGGCGGGGAGCCTAAGTGGGAGCGTAGCCTAATGGGCATATGGCCTAAGGAGCACATAGCTCTGATGGAGGCACATATCCTGAATGGGCACGTGGCCTTGTAGGTGATAGGAGTCATCTGTTCTATGGGGCACATGGCCAAACAGGTGGTGGAGTAGGCGATATGCTGCAGGGAGCATGGAGCTTCGATATGCTTTGATGAGCATGGAGTGTCCCTGTCGGTGTGCTAAAGATCGTGGTCTGAGCCAGTATGTGGAGTTGTAGGCGTGCTCCAGAGAGCATAAGACGTCATCTTCATGGTAGTAATCGCCGGGATCAGCCTGTCATAGGCCTCTCGAAGGAGAAGATCTTCTCGGGGTGGAATATAGCCTTGGCGGCTTGTCGAATTCCTTACTCTGGAGCTGAATGTTTTCTCTCCTCGATGGACGTCCTCCTCCTCTCTTTAGGCTTAGAAACCTATATTTATAATAGAGGTCGTGCCTTTCTCTTAGGGTTCGAAAATATTCTATATATCCTTAGATAATAGAATCTTTTCATTCTTCTCAAGGGCGGCTTATCATATTGGAATACTTCCTCTTTCTCTTGGATTTAGGAAGATTCCTTCTTCTCTAAGCTGGTTACCTTATAAATGGAAGATTTCCATTTATCATAAGGTAGGAGAAATCACTTGGCCTGGAAGACGGAAGAAGATCCCAGACTCGGGGACATGGACCCGTGACCGGAGGCAGGACCCAGACCTGGGGGCATGGACCTGGGACCCAGAGGCAGGACCCGGACCCTAGGGGCAGGGACCTAGAAGACGGAAGCTGGAGTAATCTCTTCATGGAATATTTTTTCCCAACACTTCTGCTCTGCATGCCTCTTTAGACCGAACGATGACTCATGACAGGAAACGACTTCTCATTAGGGGGAGCAATCGCACCACATCTCGCTATCCAATACGCCTCACCATCAGCAGGATCTATAGAGTAGGGCGTAAACTCAGCCTTTGGGATGAGGATTTTGTCACAAACCTCTTCGGATGACGAACAGCGGGAAACGCCTCTTTTCGAAGCCTTTTTTCCGCTAGACATCTTTCAAACTTAAAGAAAAGAAAAGGAAAGGGAAAGGAAAATTCTCTCTCAAAGTTATGAGGAAAGTTACCTTCTTTCTTATAGACATTTAAAGTTACTATCTGATTGCGGATTTCTTGGATGTGAATTTCGTCCAATACGCCTATCTTGCCTAAACTCGCCAAACCGCACGCTAGAATTTCGATGCATTCCATGATTCTAACGGTCTGGGGGCTAACTGTTGGGGTCAAAAACAGACACAACGAAGTTAACATCCAAATATCCGTAAAAATTAACATGAACGTTTTTACGAAAAGTATTATTCGTAGAAGATTACTTTTACGAAAAGTCTTGCGGTAAAACATTGCATTAATCTTGGTTCATTCATCGGAACTAAAGAAAACGTTCATAAAACTTTGGAAAAGGATGCAAACAAGGTTGCCACGTAACGACCGATCCGCAAACAAGCCGGTCGCTGCGTAGAGACCGACCCGCGAACAAGTATTTGTTCAATAGCAATTTTTGGGGTTTTGGTGCTTAAAAAGGAAATAGCTAGACTTAGGGTTTTTATTCAGGAAAGTTGGAATTATAATCCTATAGATGCCTAATGCGTTGCATGCATGATAATGTAAAGCTCAACTATTTTATCAACAAGTCTTTTGGCCTTTGTGAGCATTGACTTGTTGACTATTAACTAGATCTATGATCTCAACTCTCGTTATATTGACCTATAGAAAGTGTCGATCGATATTCCAATGAGCATATCGATCAATACACCTTTTGCACTGTCGATCGATTATTCAAGTATGATATCGATCGACACGCTCTAGTCAAGCTTTATGCGCGGGTTGAATGAATGCTTACTAAGCTTATTAGATCAGCTATCACCTTGCTCATAGCAAGAAACATAGCTCTATTAGAATGTTTTCAGGATGAGAATTAGCTATGGCTTTTATCAATCAATCCTAGGGCAAGTTCTAGGTAGCTAATCTAGACACATGCATTAATGAACAATTCTAAAGATGATTATCACAACTCAGAAATTTATAGTTGGGGCTAATCCCTCCTAACCTATTTAAACCCTACAATCTAACAAGAGAACTACTCAGACATGTCTAAGCAATTCATAACAATGGTTAGGTATAAAAAGATCATAGAATGGATGAAATAGATATCAATGGAGTTCCAATCACAAATTATAACTTTGGATCTTCTCTCCTATCTATCAATAAAACAACGAAACACAAAGAAAGCACACTTTGCCTCTAACACGGCGGCAAAGCTTATATAATTAGGGTATAACACGTCAGGGGCAATCTTGTAAAATAGTAACACCATGACTTGTGTATCGATCGATTCTATCTCTCCAATATCGACGATTGTCGATCTCGATGGTCATCTCGGGTGCTTGCTCCAAATATCTCCAAAATCCAAAATCATCACTTATCTCCAAAACATTCCTGATCTTATAAATATAATAAATACACTCTATAATAATATAAATATTAGTAAAAACACCTATAAACTATGGATAAAAATGGGTGAAATCCATAGTCATCATCTGGATATGTTGCTAGCATTTAGACAAATTTTCGATTGTTGTTTGCCTATTTGGACGATTTGCTTTGACGAAAGCGTTTTCTTGATGATTTGCAAAATTTTTTGCAGTTTGGGAGTATACGAGTATAGTATACGTACCTACTCCCCTTTTTTTACGAAAGAAAACAGTTGAACCGATACTTTGAAGGGTTGTGTACGTTTCTTCTTCAGAGGTTTAGAATGATCGACAATCCGGGTCGATTTAAAAACGACGCTGGGACTGTGATTTGGTTGTTTCCAAGTTGACGACTTGGAATATGTCGGTTTTGAGAAAACCACTAGAAACGAATCAGTTTTATGACAATATTCATGTCTATAGTTTTCTCTCTTTAGGAAGCGAGCTGGATATGCGTAGCGATCGTTTCTCGATTTTCAGAGAGTTTAGATCGGTTTGCAAGATCTGGTTGAACAGTTATGGAACGATATATCGAGACAGGAAAAATCGCCTAAGACTTAGTTCTCTAGACTATCCACTTAGGTTTTAGGTTCCCTAAAGTTCTATGACAGTCTCAAAAGCATTTTTATTTCTTAGTAATTTCCTACGAAAATTCCAAGTCTAATTTCAAAAATTTCAAGTTGGAAATACCTTAGTTTTCTCGAAGATTCGGGCTAGCCTCTTCTTCGTTTTGCTTGCTCATTTTCCCTTACGATTTTCATGTATGTCTACCCATTTCGAATAGCAAGAATATTGATTCTTCCTGGACTTCTCTGCTTTCCTGGCCACGTTTAGGTTTCTGCCAATCTTACGGTTTTTCTGATCCATGTTTCAATCTTAATATCATTGGATTTACGAAAATGAATAAGCATCTGGTCGAAAACTTTTTAGCGTTTAGGACTAGCCAGGGACGATCAAGAGATGCCAAGGATGATCAGGAAAACTCGCCAGGTGATAAAGTTTTGGCGACAGATCAAGGTGCGAGAGGAAGGATGGTGAGACCATGGAGAGAGGCGGATAGGCGAATTTTGATTCTCGGATTTCACTCCATCTCTTTCGTTATCCAAGATTATTTTTCTACGATCATTGTTAGATCTTCGAAGGTTGTCATATGTTGCTGTGGGAACCGAAATTCGCACTGTCGATTTCCGTTTAAATAAGGAAACTAGGAAAACCCTAATTTCCCAGAGGTCCCGGATCTCTGCGAGAGCCAACGACAAGTGATCGAATATATGCGGAAATCATGAAAAGATAACAAACGAGTTTAGAGAAAACAGTAGATCTTATTTCGAGTCCGCGTAAGAGCGTTGTGATCATTACAAGAGAATACAAAGGCTTTGGCCGCAGGGGCCGTCAGCGAGTTACCTAGTTCTAGCAACATAAAACCCTAATCCTAGTTGAGTCGCAGCTCGATAACAAAGGACGAAAAAGATATCTAAAAGGCTTAGATTGATTTCGGACTGAACCTTGTTAAAGGCTGCCTACGTACCCCTTTCGAGGATCAAGCCGAACGTAGTTCAATTGATAGAGCTGGACAAGAGATCGAACTGCCTGGGCGAGTTCGTCTAGTAATTGAGTGCCAGTCATAGAAACCGAACTTGTCGAGAATAAGCCTAAAGTTTCTAAGTGCAGAGAATTCCGAATCTAAAGAGTTCTCCCTCTTGTTCCTCGCCTAGGACTCCTTATATACTAGCTCCAAGGTCGGTTTACGCTTTTACTCTTCTGCCCTTAAGCCGTCATAGCATAAAAATGGAGATATTCCATTTTTCCCGATCTTCACAATTATCTTCAAAACTTCCGTATTTATCCGCGGAAACTTGACATTTATCCTTCCTTGTAGACCAAGCGTAAACCAGGATGTGGTTTACGGGCTTTTGATTAGGAAAATCGTAGGATGGGCCTCGAGTCGTGTTTTAGGTCCCTTTGGGCCGTCTTCCGACTCGACACGTTTACTACGAGTTTTCCGCGGTTTCTAATCCGCGAAGTTTGATCGATGAATTAGAATGGCGGAAAACATGGACTGAGCTTGCTACGGTCTTCGGGAGATAGCATTCGAAGGTTTTGACGAGAATGCAAGAACTGGTGTCGTATTGACGTTCGGAAACGTTCAATCGCTACACAGCGACCGAACTTTGGCTCGAGCCCGGTCGCTTCGTAGCGACCGAGCGGGACGAGCGCTCGGTCACTACGTAGCGACCGAGCTTGGCTGAGCTCGGTCGCTACGTAGCGACCGAGCGGGACGATCGCTCGGTCGCTACGTAGCGACCGAGCTTTGGCTCGAGCTCGGTCGCTACGTAGCGACCGAGCGGGACGATCGCTCGGTCGCTACGTAGCGACCGAGCTTTGGCTCTAGCTCGGTCGCTACGTAGCGACCGAGCGGGACGATCGCTCGGTCGCTACGTAGCGACCGAGCTTTGGCTCGAGCTCGGTCGCTACGTAGCGACCGAGCGGGATGATCGCTCGGTCGCTACGTAGCGACCGAGCGGGACGATCGCTCGGTCGCTACGTAGCGACCGAGCGAGACGGATGCTCGGTCGCTACGTAGCGACCGAGCTTGGCTCGAGCTCGGTCGCTACGTAGCGACCGAGCTGTGTGCATGCTTGGTTGCCGCGTATCGATCGAGCTTGGCTTGTCCGCGGTCTGATTTCCATACTCGAGCTTGTCCGCGGCCGATTTGGATACATGTCCGTTGCCTTCGGACAATCGGTATTTAGTGGTTCGATTGAGATTTGGACGATATTTTACTGCAAGGCTCTTCGTAAAGATATCTTTACGAAGATTACTTTTCGTAAAAACGGTTATGCTGATTTTTACGGACTTTCAGACATTGATTCCGTCGTGACCGATTTTGACCCCAACAGTTAGCCCCCCAGCTCGTTAGAATCATGAGCTTCTAGCGTGAGGTTCTAGCGAGTGGCTTGGCAAGTTAGGCAAGGTAGGTGAGTTAGGCGGAATTAATGGTTGAAAAGGTCTGTGGTAAGTGATCTTCTCGCTCTCCTAAAAGTAGAAAACGCGATAAGATTGGGGCTGCGCCTTATGACGGCTGCCTACGTACCCTTGTTGAAGGGATCAAGCCTTTCGTAGTTCATCTTGGAGTTAAGGTTCTTATGACTAGTTTTCCAGTAGGACCTTTATGGTCTAGTTTTTATGTAGCGGTTATAAGGCGTGTTGCTGCCGATGGCATTTTGTATGGGTGTAGAGGGAAGACTACGAGTTGTCGTCTCGTAATCTAACTCTGTGTGAATTGCCATATCCATAATCTGTTTCGAGAGTTTTCCGCAGTGTGTAAACTTGCGGGATTTTCTGAAGACGTTCGAATATTGGCAAAGAGACAAATTTTGGGATCTCGTATCAGGGTGTTTGATACTATGCCTAGAGATGTTAGAGACCAGTGCGCTGGGTTTAGGGCAAGACCTAGGTTTACTCCTGGTTTTAGAGGGTGCGATGACTAATTCGACTTACGTATCCCGTTTCAGTTTCATCCTGATTCCATACCGATTTAAAGTCCGCGATAGGTTCTCGGCTTATACGACTTGTATGGTTGGAATCGAGCATCTCTCCGGAGACCGGAAGTGCTGGACCAAAATTTCGGATTTCTTTTATAGCGCTATTATCCTTGTGTCGGATGTAAGAGAGTCATCTTCTACGAGATGGCTAAGTCTGTTTAGGACGTTAAGAGTTTGTTGTGATCAGCAACAAACTTAATGGTAAAAATTACTATTTTGAGTCTTCGCGAAGAATATGTTTTGAGAAGATGTTAGTGCGTATGACTGTCTGGTCTTCCATGAAGGTGTTTTTATCGAGGAAGGAAATTTCGTCGAAGAACTAATCTTCAGGCGTCCGCGACGTCTCGCGATGCTGAAGATTTGTTATTCTTTCGTATGCCACGTTTCGTGCTTGAAATGTTCGCGGGCTTTGAAGATATTTCGCGATGTTGCGAGGGTTTAGTATTAGCCCTGTGTTTGAGAAACATTCTGGTTTGACTAAGAATGTTCGCAGCCAAAAATTGTTGTTCCTGTTCGGATGCTAATAGTTTTGTTTGCGATCGAGGAATTATGACTGAGGTGTCGTGTAAATTTGTCCATGGGAACAAGTGTTTTCCTTCATGGTGCTTTGTGAAGAGTTGGCCTTCCGAGATGTATTTCGTGCATTTTTTAGGATGTTTCGTATAGCTCTAGAAGCTTTGTTACGAATTTTTCCTTACATGCCGCGTATTGTGGTTAAAACGTTGCGGGCTTAAAGTGAATTGTGGAGCGTATTGAACTTGGTCAATTTTCGAAAAGTTTAGATTTTCCGTTAACCGTTTGGTTGTTAGGACTTAGTTTCGTTATGAAGAATTTATCATATGATTTCCGATTGTGGGCTATACGATAATTTATCATATCATATAACCGATTTTACGAAGGTCGTAAATCAGTGATATGTATACATATGTCAAAGTAGCATTGTTTCTGCGGGTTCTACGAGAAACGTTCCCGCTGTGATTTTGATCTTAGGTGAAGGTTGCTTGGCGTTACCCATGGAGTATTACCGAAGTTTATTTCAATACGATCTAGTCGCGGAACGTTTTTCATAGGTTTTTCGAGAGGATTCTCATGACACATTTGTTTCTTGAAAGAATTGGTCAACCAGAAGTGGATCTAGCTAACCATCGGGAGGAAAGTGCTTCTTTTAATGTGCACGATGCTACATATATTCTCGAGTTTTCTTCGTCGCAAATGTTTTCGATACTTTTCCGTGACTTACTTGGTACAACGGAAACTGAAAGAAATGCTTTGGTGATTGAAGATTTCTCGCCGCTAAGTTTAAAACGAAACTGGCTTTCTGAAGCCGGAAAAGGCTTCAATACTTTGGCTAATCGTCGAGTTTCAGTTTGATATTGGTACAAGTTTTCTGTACGCATGATTGCGACAAGAAATGATGTATAGTTTTTGAGATTATGTTCATGATCGTCTGGATATGTTGCTAGCGTTTAGACGAATATTAAGATTGTCGTTTGCCTATTCTTGACGATTTGCAGAAGTTTTTTGAAGTTTGGGAGTATACGAGTATAGTATACGTACCTACTCCCCCTTTTTTTTTTTACGAAAGAAAAACGGTTGAACCGATACTTTGAAGGGTTGTGTACGTTTCCTCTCCTGATGTTTGGAATGATCGATAATTCGGGACGATTTATAGACGACGCTTGGACTGTGATTTGGTTGTTTCCACGTTGACGACTTGGGATATGTCGGTTCCGAGAAAATTGCCAGAAACGAATCGGTTTTAAGACGACGTTCATGTCTCTAACTTTTTCTCTCTTTAGGAAGCGAGCTTGATATGCGTGGCGATCATTTCTCGACTTTCGGAGAGTTTAGATCGGTTTGCAAGATTTGGATGAACAATTATGGGACAATATATCGAGACAGGAAAAATCGCTTAAAACTTAGTTCGCTAGACTATCCGCCTAGGTTTTACGTTCCCTAAAGTTCTATGGCAGCCTCAAAGTAATTTCCTACGAAAATTCCAAGTCTGATTTCAAAAATTTCAAGTCGGAAATACCTTAGTTCTCTCGAAGATGCAGTTTTGTCCCTTCTCAGTTTTGCGTGCTCATTTCCGTTTCCTATTCTCGTGTATGTTCGCCATTTCCGATATTGGTGTTTACCCTTTGAAACTTGACATTTATCTTCCGAACTTGACTGTTATCTTCTCCTTAGATAAGACGTCGATTTTTGTAAAAAGGTCCAACGTAATCGTATAGTTAAGGCGGCTAAGGTGTTAAGTTAACCATTGCCGTTTTATACGATTAATCTGAATCCATGCGAGAAAATAGGTCTTTGCGGTTTTTTTTTATATCGTAAAGTCTCAATGGTAACTTCAATCGAGGCGAAACAAGAGACGTTTCGATCGAGATTCGAAAGTGAACGCAAAGATGGAGGTAGGGTGAGCAGAAACAAGCCAAGGAGTTTAGGATGAGGTTTACTTGTTTTTGTCGTAAAATCTTAACGGAAACTCCGATTGAGACGAAACCAAAAGCGTTTCGATGAGAATTCAAAGGAGAACGCAAAGGAGGACCCCTTTGAGGCCTGACAGGTTGCTATAGCGAGTGAGGATGTCATCTCGGTCGCTATAGCGAGTGGAAGGGAGCCGAGACGAGTCCCACTTGTTTTCGTCGTAAAATCTCAACGGAAACTCCGATTGAAACGAAACGAAAAGCATTTTGAAGAGGATTCAAAGGAGAACGCAAAGGAAGAACCCTTTGAGGACTTACAGGTCGCTACGTAGCGACTGACAGTCTGACAGGTCGCTAAGTAGCGAATGGAAGCAAGCCGAGAAGCGTCCTACTTGTTTTCGTCGTAAAATCTCAACGGAAACTCCGATTGAGACGAAACGAAAAGCGTTTCGACGAGGATTCAAAAGACAACCCAAAGGAGGACCTTTCTGAGGCCTTACAGGTCGCTAAGTAGCGACTGACAGTCTGACAGGTCGCTACGTAGCGAGTGGAAGCAAGCCGAAACGAGTCCCACTTGTTTTCGTCGTAAAATCTCAACGGAAACTCCGATTGAGACGAAACGAAAAGCGTTTCGACGAGGATTCAAAGAGAACCCAAAGGAAGACCTTTGAGGCCTTACAGGTCGCTACGTAGCGACTGACAGTCTGACAGGTCGCTACGTAGCGAGTGGAAGCAAGCCGAGAAGAGTCCTACTTGTTTTCGTCGTAAAATCTCAACGGAAACTCCGATTGAGACGAAACGAAAAGCGTTTCGACGAGGATTCAAAAGAGAACCCAAAGAGGACCTTTCTGAGGCCTTACAGGTCGCTACGTAGCGACTGACAGTCTGACAGGTCGCTACGTAGCGAGTGGAAGCAAGCCGAGACGAGTCCCACTTGTTTTCGTCGTAAAATCTCAACGGAAACTCCGATTGAGACGAAACGAAAAGCGTTTCGACGAGGATTCAAAAGAGAACCCAAAGAAGGACCTTTCTGAGGCCTTACAGGTCGCTACGTAGCGACTGACAGTCTGACAGGTCGCTACGTAGCGAGTGGAAGCAAGCCGAGAAGAATCCCACTTGTGTTCGTCGTAAAATCTCAACGGAAACTCCGATTGAGACGAAACGAAAAGCGTTTCGACGAGGATTCAAAAGAGAAACCAAAGGAGGACCTTTCTGAGGCCTTACAGGTCGCTATGTAGCGAGTGGAGAGTTGGCTTGAGCTCGGTCACTACGTAGCGACCGAGCAGTGTGTGTGCTCGGTCGCTACGTAGCGACCGAGCAGCGTGTACGTGCTCGGTCGCTACGTAGCGACCGAGCAGTGTGCGTGCTCGGTCGCTACGTAGCGACCGAGCAGTGTGCGTGCTCGGTCGCTACGTAGCGACCGAGCAACGTGTTCGTGCTCGGTCACTACGTAGCGACCGAGCAGCGTGTGTGCTCGGTCGCTACGTAGCGACCGAGCAGCGTGCGTGCTCGGTCGCTACGTAGCGACCGAGCCGTGTGAGTGCTCGGTCGCTACGTAGCGACCGAGCAGCGTGTGTGCTCGGTCGCTACGTAGCGACCGAGCAGCGTGTGTGCTCGGTCGCTACGTAGCGACCGAGCAGCGTATGTGCTGGTCGCTACGTAGCGACCGAGCAGCGTGTGTGCTCGGTCCCTACGTAGCGACCGAGCAGCGTGTGTGCTCGGTCGCTACGTAGCGACCGAGCAACGTGCGTGCTCGGTCGCTACGTAGCGACCGAGCCGTGTGCGTGCTCGGTCGCTACGTAGCGACCGAGCAGTGTGCGTGCTCGGTCGCTACGTAGCGACCGAGCTGTGTAATCGTTTTGTTGTGTTTCCTTTTTCCGCGATTAACGTAGGGGTTTTTCAGCTGTTTTTTTGGGAGAACAAGTTTTATCCTTCCGAAATGTTTTCGGAAAACGTGTTTTGGTAAAACCCTTATGCATCGAGATTTGTTTACGGGGTTTTGATAAGATTTATTGTTTCCCTTCTTGTGTACAGGGAGGAATCGCGAGCTTGTTTTAGTGCTCTTCCTGTGGCGGAAGGTCGCGACTAAGTTTTCGATTTTGTTGAAAACTACGGCGTTTGCGTAAGCGTTGGCCATAGGAGCAGTCAGTGCTGCGAGTTTGTCTTTCATATATCCAAACATCGTTTCGATCAAGCGTTTTGTGGCCATGAGTAAGAGTAATCCGTAGCCCCCCCTCCTTCTAGCGCCAAACTGTGGGAACCGAAATTCGCACTGTCGATTTCCGTTTAAATAAGGAAACTAGGAAAACCCTAATTTCCCAGAGGTCCCGGATCTCTGCGAGAGCCAACGACAAGTGATCGAATATATGCGGAAATCATGAAAAGATAACAAACGAGTTTAGAGAAAACAGTAGATCTTATTTCGAGTCCGCGTAAGAGCGTTGCGATCATTACAAGAGAATACAAAGGCTTTGGCCGCAGGGGCCGTCAGCGAGTTACCTAGTTCTAGCAACATAAAACCCTAATCCTAGTTGAGTCGCAGCTCGATAACAAAGGACGAAAAAGATATCTAAAAGGCTTAGATTGATTTCGGACTGAACCTTGTTAAAGGCTGCCTACGTACCCCTTTCGAGGATCAAGCCGAACGTAGTTCAATTGATAGAGCTGGACAAGAGATCGAACTGCCTGGGCGAGTTCGTCTAGTAATTGAGTGCCAGTCATAGAAACCGAACTTGTCGAGAATAAGCCTAAAGTTTCTAAGTGCAGAGAATTCCGAATCTAAAAAGTTCTCCCTCTTGCTCCTCGCCTAGGACTCCTTATATACTAGCTCCAAGGTCGGTTTACGCTTTTACTCTTCTGCCCTTAAGCCGTCATAGCATAAAAATGGAGATATTCCATTTTTCCCGATCTTCACAATTATCTTCAAAACTTCCGTATTTATCCGCGGAAACTTGACATTTATCCTTCCTTGTAGACCAAGCGTAAACCAGGCTGTGGTTTACGGGCTTTTGATTAGGAAAATCGTAGGATGGGCCTCGAGTCGTGTTTTAGGTCCCTTTGGGCCGTCTTCCGACTCGACACGTTTACTACGAGTTTTCCGCGGTTTCTAATCCGCGAAGTTTGATCGATGAATTAGAATGGCGGGAAACATGGACTGAGCTTGCTACGGTCTTCGGGAGATAGCATTCGAAGGTTTTGACGAGAATGCAAGAACTGGTGTCGTATTGACGTTCGGAAACGTTCAATCGCTACACAGCGACCGAACTTTGGCTCGAGCCCGGTCGCTTCGTAGCGACCGAGCGGGACGAGCGCTCGGTCACTACGTAGCGACCGAGCTTGGCTGAGCTCGGTCGCTACGTAGCGACCGAGCGGGACGATCGCTCGGTCGCTACGTAGCGACCGAGCTTTGGCTCGAGCTCGGTCGCTACGTAGCGACCGAGCGGGACGATCGCTCGGTCGCTACGTAGCGACCGAGCTTTGGCTCTAGCTCGGTCGCTACGTAGCGACCGAGCGGGACGATCGCTCGGTCGCTACGTAGCGACCGAGCTTTGGCTCGAGCTCGGTCGCTACGTAGCGACCGAGCGGGATGATCGCTCGGTCGCTACGTAGCGACCGAGCTTGGCTGAGCTCGGTCGCTACGTAGCGACCGAGCGGGACGATCGCTCGGTCGCTATGTAGCGACCGAGCTTTGGCTCGAGCTCGGTCGCTACGTAGTGACCGAGCGAGACGGATGCTCGGTCGCTACGTAGCGACCGAGCTTGGCTCGAGCTCGGTCGCTACGTAGCGACCGAGCTGTGTGCATGCTTGGTTGCCGCGTATCGATCGAGCTTGGCTTGTCCGCGGTCTGATTTCCATACTCGAGCTTGTCCGCGGCCGATTTGGATACATGTCCGTTGCCTTCGGACAATCGGTATTTAGTGGTTCGATTGAGATTTGGACGATATTTTACTGCAAAGCTCTTCGTAAAGATTTCTTTACGAAGATTACTTTTCGTAAAAACGGTTATGCTGATTTTTACGGACTTTCAGACATTGATTCCATCGTGACCGATTTTGACCCCAACAGTTGCCATCTTTAGTTTTACAAAAGTTTTTTCCGAAAAATGATATCGAGTTTAATTTTACGAAAGTTATTCAGCAAAATGTTATCGATTTTAATTTTACGAAAATTGTTTTGTAAAATGTTGTCGAGCTTAATTTTTGCAAAGGTTATTTCGCAAGATGTTGTCGAGCATAATTTTTACGAGATTTGTTCCGTAAATAAGTTTTCAAGTTTTGGCTCTGCGAGAGCGGTGACGAGGTTAATTATTGCAACCAAACTTAATCAGAAGCTTTTCTCATATCCGTGGGATTGATCCGTGGAAGTTTTGAGTAGTTTTTTTTTTAAGTAAGATTTAGGTGAAAAACATCGACAACTCGCGGAATTTGTTACTATGGAAGTGATACTTGTATTCTTACGAAATCTTAGGCTTCAGAAAACGTTTTAGCGGTGGGGATACGATCTCCCGTTTTGCTTTATTTAGTCTTCGTCAGCCGTTTTAGGTTTCAAGTGATTCTATAAAAATCAACTTAGTTTGTCTGAAAGTTATTTGGAAGAAGTACAGCCGTGGGGTTTTCATAACCAATTTGCTGCGCTTCCTTTTTTCGCGACTAACCTAGGGTTTTTCCGCAAGATATTCGGAAGAAGTACAGCGGTGAGTTATGTACCCGATTTGCTGTGCTTCCTTTTTCCGCGATTAATCTAGGTTTTTTTTGCGGTTTTGGGGAGAGCATCTTTTACTTTCCGAAAAGTTTTCAGAAAACGTGTTTTTGTAAAACCCTTACCCGTTGAAATCGCGAGCTCATTTCGTTGCACTTCCTGTGGTGAAAAGTGGCGGCTAGGTTTTCGATTTTCTCAAGAACTGTGGCATTTGCGTAAGTGTTGGCCATAGGCGCAGTGGCGGCTGGAGTTGTCTTACCAGCTTTGTTGCAAACTGCGATTTTATCTTTCGTATTTCGAGATACAGTTTTGATCAACGTTTTGCGGCTATGATTTAGAGTAATCCATACCCCCTCCCTCCTTCTAGCGTCAAACTGTGGGAACCGAAATTCGCACTGTCGATTTCCGTTTAAATTAGAAAAGTCAAGAAACCCCAACTTTCCCAGAGGTTCCAGATTCTCTGCGAGAGCCAACGGCAAGTGACCAAACAAATGCGGAAAATATGTAAAGACAATAAACGAGATTAGAAAAAGTTGATCTTATTTCGAATCCGCGTAAGAGCGTTGCGATCATTACAAAAGATGATAAAAGCTTTGGCCGCAAGAGCTGTCAGCGAGTTATATAGTTCTAGCAACCTAAAACTTTTAAACCTAGTTGAGTCGAAGCTCGATAACAAAAGACGAAAAAGACATGAAAAAAGTTTTGATTTGATTTCGGACTGAACCTTATGAAAAACTGCCTACATACCCCTTTCAAGAATCAAGCCAAACGTAGTTCGATTGAATGAGTGAACCAAGAGATCGAACTGCATGTGTGAGTTCATCAGCTAATTGGGTGCCAGTCATAGAAACAAAGCATGTCGAAAATAATGCCTAAAAATTTCTAAGTGCGGAGAGTTCTAAGTCTAAAATAATTGTCTCTTTGCCTCTTCAACCCCTCTTCAACCTCGACGTCCTTATATACTCCTCCAAGAGCCAGTTTTCTCTTTCCCTTTCTGCCCTTAGTCGGAAATATTCCATTTTCCTTCGATCTTCCTGTTTATCTTTGGAAACTTCACATTTATCCTCCGAACTTGACATTTATCTTCTCCTGCATAACAAAAGATAAACCGTCATAAGGATTGGGCTTGATTTGGTATAAAATAGTAATTGGGCTCTTAGTCGCGTTCTGGGACCTTTCAGGCTGTTTTCCGACTTAGGCGTTTTTACGATTTTATAAAAAAAGAGCTCTTTCGAAAGGACGTCGATTATGAAGTACATTCAAATTCCTCGTATAGCATAGGCAATTTGAGGTGTTCAGCTAACCGTTAACGTTTTATACGATCAATCCAAATGTTATTCGAGAGAAAGAGTTCTTGCGGTTTTTTAAATCGTAAAGTTCCAACGGTGACCCCAATGGAGATGAAACAAGAACAGGTTCGTTCTAATCCCTAAGGGGGGGAGCTGCAAGGACGGGATGAAGATGGCTTAGTCGATCCAGCTCGCCCGTCTGACGGACTGGACTGGTCCAGCCCGTCGAACAGCCGAGCTGATCGTGTGGTCGATCCTGCTCGGCCGTCCGCCGAGCTGGTCGTGTGGTCGATCCAGCTCGGCCATCCGCCTAGCTGGACGGTTTCAGCTCAGTGGATGGCCAAGATGGTCGTGTGGTCGATCCAGCTTGGCGGCGAATAGCCTAGCTGGTTGTGTGGTCGATCCGGCTCGGCGACGGTGTGCTCTGTCCACCCTTCAATAAAATTGTCATAACTTCTGCTGCAGGATGCGGATTGACCTCAGACCGGTGGCATTGGAAAGATAACTCAATTCTATTTCCTGTGTAAAAAATGGGCTCAATCAAACCATATGAAGGTCTTCATCCATAGCTAAACATCTAAGCCGTCTATGCAGTTCTACACCTCAAAAGGTCTGAATGAACGAATTGGACTGCTTGTTTTGTTCCGTGATCCATTTCTCTCGAGTTTTTTGCTCAGGAACTTTTGTCGAGAGTGTGTCGAGAAAGCTTTCGTACAGAAACACAATTTTTGGACATTTATTTCGATATAGCCGTTTTTGACCCCAACAATGTTTGCTTCTTATTGTCGGTAAAATAATTTTAGAACGTCGTACAACCTTTTCAATAAAAATGATACAAAATTTATATTGCCAGGTATATTTTCTGGGGACTTCTAGACATTGATTCTGTCGCGACCGATTTTGACCCTAACACCGTCTCCGCCACCAAAGCTTATCAGCGCAAGGCTGCGACAAGCACAAATTTGCTGACCTGGTCCACGCCCACTGACTTCTCGAAAGGAGCAATCACTTTCGATGAAGAAGACGCTCGCGGGACTGATCAGCCCCACTGCAATCCACTCGTGATCGATCTCGTGATAAGAGATCTCGAGGTCGCCAGGGTTCTCATAGACACGAGAAGCACGGTCAACGTCATCTTCCGCGACACTCTCAAGAGGATGAACATCAAGTTAGGAGAAGTCGTACCATCGCCAAAGCTGCTAAATGACTTCTCGGGCACAACGTCAATGACTCTCGGGTCAATCAAACTGGCCGTTGCGGGGGAAAAAAAGTCACCAAGATCGTCGACTTCGCGGTCGTCGACCACCCGACCATTTATAATGTCATTATGGGCACACTTTGGCTGAAGTGTCATGAAGGCAGTCCCGTCGACTTATTGATAGACTATGGATTTGATCCATTTTCATCCATAGTTTATAGGTATTTTTACTAATAATTATATTATTATAGAGTCTATTTATTATATTTATAAGATCAGGAATGTTTTGGAGATAAGTGATGATTTTGGAGCATTTTGGAGATAGTTGGAGCAAGCACCCGAGATGACCATCGAGATCGACTATCGGTCGATATTGGAGAGCTAGAATCGATCGATACACAAGACATGGTATCAATCAACAGCGAAGCGTGCAGGAAGCCCGTTTGGTCACAGCCGACTTGAAGCCCAAGATTTCACTATTTTACAAGATTGCCCCTGGCGAGTTTTTAACCTAATTATATAAGCTTTGCCGCCATGTTATAGGCAAAGTGTGCTTTCTTTGTGTTTCATTGTTTTATTGATAGTTAGGAGAGAAGATCCAAAGTTATAATTTGTGATTGGAACTCCCTATTTTATCTATTCTATGAAGTTTTTATACTTAACCATTGTTATGAATTGCTTAGCCATGTCTGAGTAGTTCTCTTGTTAGATTTTAGGGTTTAAATAGGTTAGAAGGGATTAGCCCCAGCTATAGATTGCTGAGTTATGATAACATCTTTAGGATTGTTCATTAATGCATGTTTCTAGATTAGCTACCTAGAACCTGCCCTTGGATAGATTGATAAAAGCCATAGCTTTATTCTCATCCTGAAAACATTCTAATAGAGCTATGTTTCTTGCTATGAGCAAGGCGAGAGCTGATCTAGTGAGCTTAGTAAGCATTCATTCAACCTGCGCATAAAGCTTGACTAGAGCGTGTCGATCGATATCATACTTGAATAATCTATCGACGGTGCAAAAGGTGTATCGATCGATACGTCCATTGGAATATCGATCGACACTTTCTATAAATCAATATAACGAGAGTTGAGATCATAGATCTAGTTAATAGACAATAAGTCAATATAGGCAAGAGCCGAAAGACTTGTTGATAAAATAGTTGAGCTTTACATTATCATGCATGCAACTCATTAGGCATCTATAGGATTATAAATTCAACTTTTTTGAATAAAACCATAAGTCTAGCTCTTTTCTTTTTAAGCATCAAAACCCAAAAAAACCTGCTATTGAAAAAAACTTGTTCAATATAAAACTGCAATTTACTTTTAAAACTCTTAAAACATCCTTGCTTAACAAATCATATTAGAATCCCTAGGTTCCCTAGCTCCCTGTGAATTCGATCCCTAAATACTACAACTCGACCTCTTATTTGAGAGAGTATAAATCACTCCTTAGGGTAATTTGAGTGGTATCAATTTTGGCGCCGTTGCCGGGGAGTTTTGATCGCCTATTTTCTAATTTTTGTTAAGTATTCTGACAGAAAATTTTTTTTCTTGGATTTTCAGGTACATGCCCATCAGTACCAGAAGCAACAAGGAATCCCAACTGCTATTCTCACCAGATCCTGCAAGTTTGGAACGCACGATCCGTAAGGAAGCACACTCCCTATCGACCGACAAAACCACTTATGTGTCGCTCGATTCTACTCAACCACCGTCGACCCAGACACCAGTCCCGTCGACAGATTCTCGCTCACCCCTATCGATCAACAACACAAACCTTCCGTCTACCGATACCCTTTACCCGACATCGATTGACATTCCATCTCGGACATCTATCAATACTGAATCGCGAGACATGGTTGCGACTTTGATACTTGTTCGGGACAACAATGGAGACCTGCATGACCAGGAGGGTCATCTGCGTAATGCAGCAGGTCAGAGAATAGATGCTCAGGGGGCTGCAATCCCTGAGCCTGATGCTACTACTACATGTACTACCTTACCTGTAGATAAGGCTGCGCAACCCAGAACGTTGGCTGACTACAACCGTCCAGATCGCTACTACACCAACATATTAGCTAACCTACCTCCAACCATTGAGAGGGATTTTGAGTTGAAAGCACAGTACTACACACTTGTGGGACAGCTACCCTACCATGGACTATCCCACAAGCATCCTATGGACCATCTGGAAAGGTTCGAGAATCTGATTTCTGCTATTAGAGTCGAGGGAGTCTCTGAGGACTACCTATTATGCAAGCTTTTCAGATATTCACTTGCTGGAGAAGCTCTGCATTAGCTCAAGCAGTTACAACCATGATCTCTTAAGTCCTGGAGCGACATCAAGAATGCATTCTTATGCAATTTCTTTGATGAGGCGCGTGCTGAAGACTTGCGGAGCAGGATTGCTACATTCTCTTAGGAGCCTGCAGAATCATTCAGAGGCTCTTGGATCAGATTCAAGTCTTACCAAAGAGACTGTCAACACCACAGATTCAATGAAGTACAGCTACTCAGTACTTTCTACAGAGGCATCGCGGTGCAGTATCAGATGACTCTTGATGCTTCCGGCAATGGAAACTTCAACACCAGGAATCCAGAGGAGGTAGTCAAGGTGATTGAAAACCTAGCATACAGCAACAGCACCAAGAACACTGATTTTGAGAGGAAGAGTTCGGCTACCATCCTTGGGAATGATCAGATGGATGAGGTGAAGGCAAAACTGGATAGTGTTCACAAGCTTCTCAAGAAGCAGGTTAGCTTTGTTGAAGATGCAGAAGCTGTAGAGGGTAGAGCAGAGGAAGAAAAAGTAAACTACATTGGTGGAGCTGGATTCCTAGGAAACCAGGGTGGAAACAGAAACTCCTATGGAAATAGGAGTAACTTCAACCAAAATTTGCAGTACCAGAAACCCTACAACAACAGCTACAGCAACAACATGAATTTTGGAAGTTCCTACTACTAGAAGCCACTGCCGCCTACTCAAGAGAGCAAGATTGAGGAGATGCTCGATAGGGTTCTTCAGGCACAGCAGCGAATGACAGTGGACTTCAATGGGAAGATAGATTCCATCTACACAAATCTGAACACAAAGTTTGAGACTTTGAGATCTCTTGTGAAGAAAATGGAGATACATGTTGTGGAGACAGGTGATGCTATTAGGAGGTAGGAAGCTTCAACAAGAGGAGTAGGGGATGATGTGATGAAGCACCACGTGAATGCCATTATTGAGCATGACTTTTGGCAAGTGGTGAAGGAAGAGAAGCTGTAAGAAGGCGACTTCGAGGTAGAAAGTTTGAAGAGTTTCGGCGGGTCACATTGGTGTTGATCGACACCAGCCACAGAGCATTGATCGACATACACCAACCCAAATCGATCGACAGGAGTACCAGAGCATCGATCGACAACACCAACGGAGTCAACCGCATCTTGCAATGCCGTGAAGATTCTAACTCACGAGGAGTTCACAGCAAAACACCCACATCCACCTAGCCCTGACAATGTCTGAATCGATCAACATACCAACAACAACGTCGATCGACACTCAGAAGCTAATATCGATCGACAACCATCACCTCCTATCGATCGACGTGCCCCTATTACCTACCGAGTGCAGATGCCGAAGATAGATGTGGCACGACTTAACGCACTCAGGCCCAAACCTAAACCTTTAGAACAACCACTGGAGCCTGTCAGGACACCTTCAGATGATGGAGATGATCCTATGGAAGAGGATATGATTTTAGAGAATAGAGTAGGTATTGAGAGATTAAAGGTAGATTAGAGAAGATTAATGGGAGATTTGTAGAGAGATTAGGTAGTAACCATGTTTAAGAGTATTTAAGAATCATCATGAACAAGAGAGAGAGAGTCTAGAGAGATAATCCCATACTTCTTAATTATTAATCTGATCAGAGTTTACAATATATATGAGGAGGCAACACTAGGGTGAGGGTTTCATAAAGTGGCACTATTACAAGAGAAGGTTTGCTTTAATTCAAACCATCCAATGAGCTTCTTCCTTGTGTATAAAGCTCATTTTGCTTTATCCATCTCGTCTCCAGCCTGTCACAGGCGCCTCCTCTTCCCTTGCAACGGACTGATGCCTTAGCAAAGGGAATCGGGCTTCTCTTCTTCTTCCAAAGTTACCCGGGTAACTAGTATAACTGGTATACTAGTATTACTAGGGTAACTTTGGTTTACCCTTTGTAACTTACTCGGATAACTAGTATTACTACGGCCTCTTCATCATACTCAACTTCTCATGTCTTTCTCTTCCTATATATTGATCTCATCTCAACACTCCCCCTCAAGCTTACCTTTGTATAAGTCTAAGCTTGGATAGCCATGAGATCTTCCTTATTAAAAACCTCACCAAGGAAAACCCATTGGGACAAAACCTTGATGAGGAAAAAAGAGTAAAGACCTCATGACTTAGGGGATGAGCTCCTTCTCTTCCCAAGATCTATTTGTCCTAATCTGATGTGAATGGACTCCATTGTATTTTGTCTTGCTGCCTTGGTGAACACATCTGCCAACTGATCTTCACTTGTTGTATAACATGGCAAGATCACTCCCAAGACTATCATCTGCCTCACCTTGTGGCAATCTACTTCAATGTGCTTCGTCCTCTTATGAAACACTGAGTTTGTAGCAATGCGAATAGCCGACTGATTGTCACAATGCATAGTCATTGGTGTTGTTTGCTCAATCTCCAAGTGCCTAAGAATCCCTTTGATCCATACCAACTCGTTGGTAAGCTTTAGCATAGCTCTATACTCAGCTTCAGCAGTAGAGCATGATACAACCTTCTGCTTCTTACTCTTCCAAGTGACCATGTTTCCTCCAATGAAAGTGCAGTAGCCTGTTGTAGACCTTCTGTCTGCTCTATCACCAGCCCAATCAGCATCACAATAACCCACAACTTCAGTGCTTTGATTGCAGCCCATCCATATTCCAAGCCCTTGAGTTCCATTCAGGTACATGAGAACCCTCTCCACCATGCGCCAGTGATGCTCTTTTGGAGCTTGCATATGCTGGCTTACTTGATTCACAGCAAAACAAATGTCTAGCCTAGTGATGGTCAAGTATATCAGCTTCCCCACAAGCTTTCTATACAGCTTTGGATCATGGAACAGCTTGTTGTCTTCAATCTCCCCCTCACGTGGAACCTTGTGCCCATCCTCCATGGGCATCTTGGCTGTTCTTCCTCCATACGCACCAGCATCCTTCAATAGATCCAATGCATACTTCCTTTGAGAGATAAACAACCCTTCCTTTGATCTGCACAATTCAATCCCAAGAAAGTACTTCATCTCTCCCAAATCCTTTATATCAAATACTGATTTCAAAAACTCCTTGGTGGCTCGGATTCCTTCCTTATAACTGCTTGTTATGATGCTTTCATCTACATACACAAGCAAAACAATGATACCTGATGGAGTAAAGAGAGTGTGATCAAGCTCGGACTTCCTGAAGCCTCTACCATTCAGTGTTGTGCTTAGCTTATTGTACCATGCTCTAGGTGATTGTTTCAATCCATAGATGACTTTCTTCTGTCTAAGAACATTTCCTGGCTTCACCATTCCTTCATGACCCGGAGGTGGTAGCATATAGACTTCATCTTCTAGCTCTCCTTGGAGGAAAGCATTCTTCACATCCATTTGCCAAAGATCCCACCCAAGATTGGTTGCAACTGATAGTACAATCCTAATGGCATGGAGTTTTGCAACAGGTGCAAAAGTATCAATGTAATCCTCTCCATAGGTTTGTGTGAAACCTCTTGCTACCAGCTTTGTCTTACGCCTATCAATCTTCCCATTAGATAAATACTTGAAGGTGAAGATCCACTTGCATGACACAGCTCTCTTCCCCTTAGGCAACTCACTCTCATACCATGTATCATTTCTAATCATGGCATCAGCCTCATCATTGACTGAATCCCTCCACTCTTGAATCAGCATTGCTTCTTCATAGCTTCTTGGCACATAGATTTCATCTAAGCTTACCATAAAGGAGTAGTGTTCTTCCGGAAACTCAGAAAAAGAGCACACAGCTTGGGAAGGATGTTCCACAGCCTGGGCATTGTAATACTCTCGTGTTTACCTAGTTTCTTGTGTTTGCCCACTCGGAAGCATCCCTCCTTACCCGTGTACTTCTTCTCAAAGGAACTTCTACTTGTTGCTCAACAGCTTCCTCTTTTATCTGGATTTCTTCTCCAGCTTCCTGACCTTCATTCTGAACTTCTCTTCCTGATTCATCTCCACTTTGGACAGGAGAATCTGAGTCTTGATCTTCTAGACCTCCAGCTTCATCTGAACCTTGATCTTTTAACCCTTCAGCTTCAGATTCACTTTCCCCCTCATGTTCAAAGTGGGTTGGTTCTTCAGCGGCCACTTAAGTAGGCTCTTCACGCCCGCTCTGATCCTGGGACACGCCAATACCAAGTTCTTCTAGTATGTTTCTCAAACTAGCAGCTCTATATGATTGTTGAGACAGCCCTTCAAGCTCCTCCCAATTCTTCTCTTCATAATACCTTTATCCTCCATGAACTTCACATCCCTAGACACCAAGACTCTTCTAGCAGTGGGATCAAAGCACATGTATCTCTTTTGAGATGCGGAATAGCCAATAAGCATAGCCTTGGTGCTCTTTGCTTCAAGTTTGTTTCTCATCTCTCCTGGCACCAGTACATAGCACACACACCCAGATGTCCTCAAGTGATCTAGAACTGGTCGACTCTTGTTGAGTACCTCTAATGGAGACTGATCCTCTAGGATTCTGGTTGGTATCCTGTTGATTAGTTAGCAAGCAGTCATCACAGTATCACTCCAAAATATCTTAGGGACATTCTTGTGGAACATCATTGAACGGGCCACATCCATGAGGTGTCTGTTCTTCCTTTCAGCAACTCAATTCTGGTGTGGAGTGTAAGGACAGCTAGTCTGATGTAGAATCCCATGTTGAGCTAGGTGGTCTTTGAATGCATGGCCTATGTATTTCCCACCATTATATGACCTGAAAATCTTAATCTTGGCATGATAATGGTTAGTAACATATCTTTGAAATTTTTTAAATGCATCAAGAACCCTATCTTTTGTTTTGATGAGTGTTAACCAGGTGTATTTGGATTTTTCATCAATGAATGTGACATAATACTTATAGTCATCCCTAGATAAACAAGGTGCAGTCTAAACACCAGAGTGAATCAAATCAAAGCAATTCTCATAAATAGTGGATGATCTTTGAAACACTGTCCTACAATGTTTGCCTAAAATACATGCCTCACAATCATTATTTTTAAACATGACACCTGGTAACATAATGCTTAAAGCCCTAACATATGGATGTCCAAGTCTAGCATGCCACAATGCATCTTTACTTAAGGAAGAAACAGAACTAAACGAGAAACAAGAACTAGAGATGGGACTAAGATCTTCGAGCATGTAAAGGTCTCCTTTGGTTGCTCCTTGCCCAATCAACTTACTGCTTTTAATATCCTGAAACTTAACATCATCAAGACTAAAGATAACATTGCATTGAAGATCAGTGGTGCACTTTTTGACAGATAAAAGATTAGAAGTAAACTCAGGCATGAAAATGCTTTTGAATCCTTATCAAACAGTTTTAGTTTACCAATTCTTCTAATAGGAATTCTATCTCCATTAGCAATCATAACATGTCCATGAGCCGGTTCTATGTCTTTAATCAGGTTATTATCACTAATCATATGATGAGATGCACCAGAATCAATGATCAAAGGTTTATGCATGTTTCTAGTAATTTCAGTCCTTGATGGTTCATTTTGTTTTATAAGGTTTCCTAGTAATCCTAACATCTTACTAGTTATACTAGGCTCACTAGCAGTAGTGTAGGCGCTTTTAAAAATGTCTAGTAACTTATCAGTATTACTAGGATTACTAGCAGCAGTGTAAGAGCTGTCTAGTAATTTAGCAGTATTACTAGGTAATGTATGAGCAGTATATGAGTATCCAAGGGTGTTTCCGAGGGTGTTACCAGACTCCTTGAAAGCTTTGAAGAAGGCTTCAAGGTTAGCTCTCTTGAACACCTCCTGATCCATACCCTTTCCAATTAGTTGATGAGACGCCAAGGCTCTACCTTCACTTTCACCCACCTTAGCGCCTGAGCTAGCTCCCGATGAACCAGTACCATTTGCTTTAGTAGAAAGATGAGCCTTTGCTTCCCTATCCCTGTTGACCCCACATGGCTTGAGGTGAAGATGTAGGATCCAACACTCATTCTTCTTGTGACCGGTTCTCTTGCAATGCTCACAGCTTCCCTCATACTTTTCATACTTTCTTCCTGAGCCTCTGTATGCAGTTATGTTTGCTTGCATTCCTTCAGCTTGATGAGCCATAGTAAGCTCACCCTTTCCTCCAAACAGGCCAAGAGATCCCTCTGTAACACCCCCGAACCGTTCTAGGTATAGGTCGAACCACCGGCCAACAATCAAACAAGAACATGACCGACGGCTGACTTTCTACCAAGGCCCGGGAGCGCTACATGACGGGTTAGGGGCGTTCCAGCCTGGTCACAAAGAGTGCAATTCGTGACTTGGCCGGTTCCCCCGCTAACACGTCCCGTCAGATCGAAGCCTAAGGCTTCTCAACCCGTACTCCGACCTGGCGTTGTGTTAGCTTGGACAAAGCTAATATCAGAAACAACAAGGCATTTACATAAAACATCGATTTATTTATCTTATATCATATTCGGTTCACAACACAAAAATATTATAAGCGTAGTGGCATGCCATCGAGCAAAAGATACATACTTATAGTCTGAAAACGTCGCAAGCAAAAAGATGCAAAATCTACACCAGCCTGCCTAGCTTCCCGCGACCGCTACAAACTACTGGTCACCTGAAAACAACAACGAGTGAGGGGTGAGTAATCTAGCATTACTCAGTGAGTTACAATCCCCAACTAACAAATACAACCCCTCGCTATCCCAACCCCAAACAATCTAAAGCGAGAGGTTCACCTAATAGCATAAATCAGGAATAGCAGCAATAATATAAAATCTGAAAGCCGTAGTAAAATAATACGAGTAAAATATCGATACTATAATATAGTCTTTGTAAATCGATATCCCAATAAACTAGGGTTTACCAAATCCCTTTATAAAATATATATATATATATAACTCGGGTCCCGGTGACGTTAGGTTCCCCCTTCACTATCGGCAATATCCTAACTTCCCACCACACAGGCCAGGAAGAAGGAACTTTCAACCGACCGCGGCCTACAGTCATTCGGGTCACCGCGCGACAGCCCACAGTCCTTCGGGTCACTGCCACATTACACCGTCGTGTAATCACTCAGCCATAGGCCATGACCCCGTCTCTCTGAGTCTTCCCGATCCAGCGAATAAGGGGTTTCCTTGAACCCGCTGGGTACGAGGTCTGAAGGAACACTAACTCACCCCTACACATGCCTAGCAATGTGGGTTACACAATGCTGTCGGCCAGTACATAACAAATACCAAAACCCGGTAATATAACCAAGGTTTCACACAATCATCACAACCAAACACAATCAAATATATTCTAGAATCTAGCATAAATACTAATTCCAGAATATCTAACTATCCGCAACCTAGCAATATCATCTAAGCAATCAGAAATTGCTAACCAATCAACCTAACCATTAGCATGCTACTACGGTTCTCAAGTAATAACTAAGCATGCTATCAACCTAACCATTAATATCAACTAATCAAACCATTACTTAGTTTAGACCTGGCCTCCTGCCATGATCCAACTTCCAAGTAATGGGAACCTGCATAAAAACAGCTTAGCAAACAATTGATTATAACTCACTGTTTTTGGTTGACCGTGGCCTTGACCCCGAATCCGTCTTCTGCGTTCCGAACCCTTTCTTGACCTTCACAAGTAGACCCACTTCTGAACTGACCTTGAGTCGAGCAGAACCTCTCTTAGATGTAGACTCGAATCGAGTAGAATAACTGTTCTCGAAAACTGCTGAAAAGACTCGAAAACGATCGAAACTCGAACTTTCTTTCTCTAGCTTTCTCTCTCACGTTTTTCTCTGAGTTTCAGGTGTGCTGGATGGTTTTGAAATGAGCTGGGGTCGTGGGGTTTATATAGGATGCAGCAACCAATCAGAAACAAGCCGTGTGGCAGCCCGTGTGTCGCCTCGCATGGCTCCGGACGCATGCGTCGCGGCACCTCGTGCTCCACATGTCTGATGGCATGACCAGGACATCATGCAGAGTGACACCATGCCCTCCAGATGTCTGATCCACGGCCTGACCTCATCCAGATTGACACTCAGCGCACACATGTCGCTCAGCATGCTCCGATCGCAGGTTTCGCGGCACCTCGTGCTTCTGGGTGTCAATCAGCATGCTGTGCTCTCCTGGGCTTCAACACCTCCTGATTCCCTTGCCACATACCATGCCAGGCAGGTTACATCACGTCCTTATCTCATAAATAAGGCCAGCTCGAGCTTCTCGGTCCATTCGACTGATTTCGATCCTTCCGGTGAATTTTCGTCCCGCGAT
Source organism: Brassica rapa (assembly GCF_000309985.2). Lineage (NCBI taxonomy): Eukaryota > Viridiplantae > Streptophyta > Magnoliopsida > Brassicales > Brassicaceae > Brassica > Brassica rapa. Next base: position 5,841,999 of record NC_024804.2, read on the forward strand.
CAATCCCGAATATTTTTCTACGCCCGTTCTGATGAGATGAATATTTTTAATAAACTCCAAGTGAATCCTGACCTTGATGGAAAATATTTCTCGAGCCTCTGGCTTCTTCAAAAAATCGATAATACCCAAAATTAGGGTTTTCGCCAAACTTCGGGTTTTCCCGTCGTGCTTCGATCCCGTCGTGCTTACTTCCCGTCCTGCTTAACTCCCGTCCTGCTTCCAACTTATAATATCTTCCAAATGATATTCTGGTGATAGCCATTAAGTTTTGCGGAAAACTTAGTGGCTAAGAAATGACGGGTTTCTGAAACATCGAGCTTCTAAACCGTCGTGCTTCCAAAAATGTTATGCTTCCAAAACATCCTTCTGATCAATCTAACACTTTTCTAACCATGGTCCAGCAGCTTATGGTTCACCCATGATCAATTCTTCGACCATCCATTGCCCGCGGTACGACCACTAAATAATAATTTTTTTTTTTTTTTTTTTTTTTTTTTTTTTTTTTTTTTTTTTTTTTAACGGGTTTCTACATTCTTCCCCCCTTAACAGAATTCGTCCTCGAATTCTAAGCCTCTGAGGGGCCTCCTTCTTCCATCACAACATCCTCTCGGAAAACCTCAGGGTGGTCGACCTTAAATCTCTCTTCATCCTCCCAAGTAACATGAATTCTGTTTCGTCTCCCCCAGAAAACTTGTACTTGAGCAATCTCACGATTCTTCAGTCTTCTAATACGCCTTTCTCCCAATTGGATCGGTCCTTCTGGATATGTAAGATCTGACCTTAGCTCCTCGATTCTCTCGGGTTCTACAGCACTTGGATCTCGTATATGTCTCCGAAGCATGGAGACATGGAACACTGGATGTAGATGCATATCTTCAGGCAGATCCAAACGGTAAGCTACCTCACCAACTCTACCGATGATCTTGTACGGACCAATGAACCTGACCGCGAGTTTTCCAACCTTGCCAAATCTGTCCTTTCCTTTCTGTGCTGTAACCTTCAAATAGACCCAATCTCCTATCTCAAATGTTACCTCTCTTCTTGACTGGTCTGCGTACTTCTTCTGACGGTCCTGAGCCTTCTTCATGTTGGTCTTAATCGTCTCCAACTTTACCGTAGTCTCTTGAACGATCGGCGATCCAAACATTCTTCTTTCTCCCACTTCCGTCCAAAATAAAGGTGTCTTGCATGGCCTTCCATACAAAGCTTCATAAGGTGACATCCCTATGCTCGCATGATAACTGTTGTTGTATGAGAACTCAACCAACGGTAAATGCCTCTCCCAACTTCCTGCCCAATCGAGAATACACATCCGAAGCATGTCCTCGATTGTCCGAATAGTTCTCTCCGTTTGGCCATCTGTTTCTGGATGAAACGCCGTGCTTCTAAACAATTTCGTCCCCAAGGCTTCCTGTAACGCTTCCCAAAATGCTGCGGTGAACCTAGGGTCACGATCTGAGACGATGTCTGAAGGTACTCCATGTAACTTCACGATTTCGTTGATGTACAGCTCGGCCAGTACTTCAACTTTATCCGTATCCCTCATCGATAACAAGTGTGTGACCTTGGTTAACCTATCCACAATCACCCAGATTGAGTTGTTCGATCTACCTGGAGCGGTGGGTAAACCGGTGATGAAATCCATGGAAATCGAGTCCCATTTCCACTGTGGTACCGGAAGACTCTGCAACAGTCCTCCTGGAACTTGGTTCTCCACTTTGACTTGCTGGCATGTTGCACACTGCGCGACCCATTGTGCTACCAATCTCTTCATGCCCGGCCAATGATAGTATCTTCTCACGTCTCGGTACATCTTCGAACTTCCAGGATGGATACTAAGTAAAGAATGGTGTGCGACCCTTAGTATCTCATCTCTCAGCCCTTGTCCTTTTGGGACCGTGATCCTCCCATTAATAAGTAACGTTCCATCATCCGCCAAGTAGTAGCCAGCACTATTTGGTCCATCTTGCCCTCTGAGTTCTTCAGCAATCTTTTGTAGCTTCTCGTCTTTAAGTTGCTCCTCTCGAATCTTCTGAATCAAGCTGGCTTGATTCCCTGCTTGTACTCCCAATGGTTCACTTGTCTGCCCTTCCAAAGCCACCAACTTCACTTGCTTCAACTCTTGATTCAACAGCTCCACTTCTTTTTCTAAATCTGAATCCATCTTCCTTCGACTTAAGGCATCTGCCACAACATTCGCTTTACCAGGATGGTAACGAATCTTTAGGTCATAGTCAGCTACAAAATCCATCCATCTACGCTGGCGCAGGTTGAGATCTGGCTGAGTGAAGAGGTATTTAAGACTTTGGTGGTCTGTGTATACCTCCACTTCTTCCCCGTACAAATATGATCTCCAAATTCGTAAAGCAAACACCACGGCCGCTAACTCCAAGTCGTGTGTGCTGTAGTTATCTTCATGCTTCCGTAGTTGCCGCGAGGCATATGCAATGACTCTCCCATCTTGCATAAGAACACAACCCAGCCCAACTCGTGAAGCATCCGTGTAAACCGTGTAAGGTTTTCCTTGCTCGGGCAAAGCTAACACCGGTGCGGTGGTGAGAGCTTCCTTCAACGTCTTGAATGCATTCTCTGTTGCTTCCACCCAAAGGTAAGGTACTCCTTTACCGGTCAGTTTAGTTAAGGGCTTTACAATGGAAGAAAAGTCCTTAACAAACTTCCGATAATAGCCCGCGAGTCCGAGAAAACTCCTCACTTCCGTCACTGTGGTAGGTCTAGGCCATTCCCGTATGGCTTGGACCTTCTCTGGATCAGGAGCCACGCCCTCTCCTGATACTATATGACCAAGAAATCCAATCTCTCTCTTCCAAAACGAACACTTACTGAACTTGGCAAATAGCTTCTGGTCTCGCAACCTCTCCATAACTAGTCTGAGATGCTCTTTGTGCTCCTCCTCGCTTCTCGAGTACACCAAGATGTCGTCGATGAAGATGATCACGAACTTGTCGAGGTAGTCATGAAACACTTCATTCATCAAACGCATGAAAGCTGCAGGGGCGTTGGTGAGACCAAAGGGCATAACCACGAACTCGTACTGCCCATACCTTGTCTGAAATGCCGTCTTCAGAGTATCTGACTCGGCAATGGGAATTTGATGATACCCTGATGCCAAATCAATCTTCGAAAACCAACTTGCTCCTTTAAGTTGATCCAATAGCTCGTCTATCCTCGGAAGAGGATACTTGTCTTTGATGGTGATGTTGTTGATACCGCGGTAATCGATACACAACCTCATGCTTCCGTCTTTCTTCTTCACAAATAGAACAGGAGCTCCCCAAGGTGAGGAACTTGATCGGATGAATCCTTTCTCCAATAGATCTTCCAATTGTTTCTTTAGCTCAGCTAACTCTGCTGGTGCCATCCGATACGGTGCCTTGGCAATAGGTCTTGCTTCAGGCTCCAAGGTAATGGTAAAGGGATTACTCCGAGGTGGAGGTAATTCCTTTAGCGGTGCAAATACATCCTCAAACTCCTTGACCACGTCTATGTCTTCAACCTTAACTTCATCGTCAGTGGCTCCTCCACTAACCGATAAAGTTACCAAATACACTTCCCCGTCTTGAAACAAATCTTGAACTCTCAATGCTGCTATCAGTGACACGGTCATACTAGGACTGATTCCAAAGTATACCATCTCTGGACGCTTGCCTCTGCCAAACAACAATCTCCCTTTTCCACAATCAATCTGAACTTCGTATCTCGATAACCAGTCCATTCCAAGGATGACTTCGTACCCTTCCAAAGGCACGATTAGCAAATCTGCCACGAACTCTTTCTCTTGAATAACCAATGGAACATTCTTGATACGCTGATCCGCTTGAAGGGTTCGGTCTGCAGGGGTCAAGACTGCCACGCTTACCCTGTCAACCACAAAACAATCCCAAAACTGGGCAGCTACTTCAGGGGTCACAAAGCTATGTGTTGCCCCCGAGTCGAACAATACATGAGTGGGTTTACCAGCAACATGTATTGTTCCTGCCACAGTAACTCAATCAACAATATCTCAATCACAATAATACTAATCAAAACTCACACAATCACAATCATAATATTTCTAAACGCGCAACCTAACGATCAAGCAATATAACCAGAATCCTAACTAAATTCCATACACTAAAAAGAGGAGGTTGAACACCCACTATACCTGTAATGGGACCGTGGGAAGGTCCTGCATTGTCAGGGTTCTCTATTTCTAAGGCATAAACCCTACCTCCTAGGTTTTGCTTCTTTGGTGCTGGCTCAATTCCTGGACGGCTAGGAGGAGCTCGGATCGCGAGAAGGGTCGCAGGGATTGGCTTGTTTGGACATGACGACGCATAATGGCCCTTCTTTCCGCAAGAGAAACAAGTCACATCCTCGATCCTTATCTGTGGATAACCCTGCTGGTTACCCCACTGGTTGTTCCGCTGATTGTTGGGACAGACCCTTGATATGTGTCCCGGCTGCCCACATGTGTAACAGACTCCAGAGTTACCACGATAATTGCTCTGGCCTCCTCGCCCTTTGCCTTTGTTAAACCTTGGACCATTGTTGTAATTTGACCTTTCTCCTTGGTTGAACTTGGAGTGTCTTCCAGAATATTGTGTAACCATCTTTTCTGTCTCTACTGCAGTCTCAACATTAACAGCCTTCTCCACCAGATCGGATAAGCTGTTAAAGTTGCTTCCAGCTAAACGACTTCCAATCTCCGGCTTTAATCCGTACATGAAGTTACGGATCATCGTTCCTTCATCTTCACGTCCATCAAAAACATGTTGCCTCAACCTTGTGAACTCAGAATCATAACTCCTCACTGGCCTATCTCCTTGAACAAGGTTCATAAACTGACGCTCCAACCGATGCTTTGCTTCAGGAGGAAAGTACTTCCTTTCGAACTCTCCCTTGAAAGATTCCCATGATGTGATGGTATGTCCACACTGCCTCTCTATGCTGTCCCACCATCCGGTTGCGTCTCCTTCAAGATAGTACACTGCGATCTTCTTCATATATTCTTTTGGGCACTCCATGGCTTCAAAATTCTTCTCCATCATAGTAATCCACTTGAGAGCTTCAATAGGATCTGATCCTCCCTTGTATCTGTAGGATCCGATATTCTTCATGGTAGATAACAGCTTCGAAACTTCAGGGGTATCAGTACGTGTGCTCCGGTTACTAAGTGCCTGGGTCATCACATCGTGCAACAGCTTCAAAGTGTTTTCTGCTCCTTGATCTTGTGGTCTTTCTGTGGCACGGTTCTGATCTGTCCTCGGGTTTGATTGAGCGGATTGATCTTGCTGATGTCTCTGCTCCCAATTACGACTTGGACTAACGCTTGCCAAACTGGCCTCCCTTGTAACTCTGGTCGGGTTACCGTACACTGGAAAAGATCTTGTTCTCTGCAGAGGGCTCCTGTCGTGTCCAAACATTTCACTAACGCCATTTCCATTCTCTTGCTCTGATCTGTAACCCAATCCTCTGCCTGTTGAGACCCTACCCTCTCCCCAAATCCGATCTCGTCCATCATCACCTATCCCGCGATTAGCCATCTGCACACACATAAAAAGGTAAGTCATATTCCTATTTAAACCTAATGCGGGAAGCGGCTGGTTTCCTAAAACATCTTTTTGTGACTCTTTTGACTAGATAAAACATTGAAAGCACTTGTGTCACGCATGGACGAAACCATGCTCTGATACCACCTCTGTAACACCCCCGAACCGTTCTAGGTATAGGTCGAACCACCGGCCAACAATCAAACAAGAACATGACCGACGGCTGACTTTCTACCAAGGCCCGGGAGCGCTACATGACGGGTTAGGGGCGTTCCAGCCTGGTCACAAAGAGTGCAATTCGTGACTTGGCCGGTTCCCCCGCTAACACGTCCCGTCAGATCGAAGCCTAAGGCTTCTCAACCCGTACTCCGACCTGGCGTTGTGTTAGCTTGGACAAAGCTAATATCAGAAACAACAACGCATTTACATAAAACATCGATTTATTTATCTTATATCATATTCGGTTCACAACACAAAAATATTATAAGCGTAGTGGCATGCCATCGAGCAAAAGATACATACTTATAGTCTGAAAACGTCGCAAGCAAAAAGATGCAAAATCTACACCAGCCTGCCTAGCTTCCCGCGACCGCTACAAACTACTGGTCACCTGAAAACAACAACGAGTGAGGGGTGAGTAATCTAGCATTACTCAGTGAGTTACAATCCCCAACTAACAAATACAACCCCTCGCTATCCCAACCCCAAACAATCTAAAGCGAGAGGTTCACCTAATAGCATAAATCAGGAATAGCAGCAATAATATAAAATCTGAAACCCGTAGTAAAATAATACGAGTAAAATATCGATACTATAATATAGTCTTTGTAAATCGATATCCCAATAAACTAGGGTTTACCAAATCCCTTTATAAAATATATATATATATATATATATAACTCGGGTCCCGGTGACGTTAGGTTCCCCCTTCACTATCGGCAATATCCTAACTTCCCACCACACAGGCCAGGAAGAAGGAACTTTCAACCGACCGCGGCCCACAGTCATTCGGGTCACCGCGCGACAGCCCACAGTCCTTCGGGTCACTGCCACATTACACCGTCGTGTAATCACTCAGCCATAGGCCATGACCCCGTCTCTCTGAGTCTTCCCGATCCAGCGAATAAGGGGTTTTCTTGAACCCGCTGGGTACGAGGTCTGAAGGAACACTAACTCACCCCTACACATGCCTAGCAATGTGGGTTACACAATGCTGTCGGCCAGTACATAACAAATACCAAAACCCGGTAATATAACCAAGGTTTCACACAATCATCACAACCAAACACAATCAAATATATTCTAGAATCTAGCATAAATACTAATTCCAGAATATCTAACTATCCGCAACCTAGCAATATCATCTAAGCAATCAGAAATTGCTAACCAATCAACCTAACCATTAGCATGCTACTACGGTTCTCAAGTAATAACTAAGCATGCTATCAACCTAACCATTAATATCAACTAATCAAACCATTACTTAGTTTAGACCTGGCCTCCTGCCATGATCCAACTTCCAAGTAATGGGAACCTGCATAAAAACAGCTTAGCAAACAATTGATTATAACTCACTGTTTTTGGTTGACCGTGGCCTTGACCCCGAATCCGTCTTCTGCGTTCCGAACCCTTTCTTGACCTTCACAAGTAGACCCACTTCTGAACTGATCTTGAGTCGAGCAGAACCTCTCTTAGATGTAGACTCGAATCGAGTAGAATAACTGTTCTCGAAAACTGCTGAAAAGACTCGAAAACGATCGAAACTCGAACTTTCTTTCTCTAGCTTTCTCTCTCACGTTTTTCTCTGAGTTTCAGGTGTGCTGGATGGTTTGAAATGAGCTGGGGTCGTGGGGTTTATATAGGATGCAGCAACCAATCAGAAACAAGCCGTGTGGCAGCCCGTGTGTCGCCTCGCATGGCTCCGGACGCATGCGTCGCGGCACCTCGTGCTCCACATGTCTGATGGCATGACCAGGACATCATGCAGAGTGACACCATGCCCTCCAGATGTCTGATCCACGGCCTGACCTCATCCAGATTGACACTCAGCGCACACATGTCGCTCAGCATGCTCCGATCGCAGGTTTCGCGGCACCTCGTGCTTCTGGGTGTCAATCAGCATGCTGTGCTCTCCTGGGCTTCAACACCTCCTGCTTCCCTTGCCACATACCATGCCAGGCAGGTTACATCACGTCCTTATCTCATAAATAAGGCCAGCTCGAGCTTCTCGGTCCATTCGACTGATTTCGACCCTTCCGGTGAATTTTCGTCCCGCGATCAATCCCGAATATTTTTCTACGCCCGTTCTGATGAGATGAATATTTTTAATAAACTCCAAGTGAATCCTGACCTTGATGGAAAATATTTCTCGAGCCTCCGGCTTCTTCGAAAAATCGATAATACCCAAAATTAGGGTTTTCGCCAAACTTCGGGTTTTCCCGTCGTGCTTCGATCCTGTCGTGCTTACTTCCCGTCCTGCTTAACTCCCGTCCTGCTTCCAACTTATAATATCTTCCAAATGATATTCTGGTGATAGCCATTAAGTTTTGCGGCAAACTTAGTGGCTGAGAAATAACGGGTTTCTGAAACATCGAGCTTCTAAACCGTCGTGCTTCCAAAAATGTTATGCTTCCAAAACATCCTTCTGATCAATCTAACACTTTTCTAACCATGGTCCAGCAGCTTATGGTTCACCCATGATCATTTCTTCGACCATCCATTGCCCGCGGTACGACCACTAAATAATATTTTTTTTTTTTTTTTTTTTTTTTTTTTTTTTTTTTTTTAACGGGTTTCTACACCCTCCCCCTTCTGAAGTTGCGCGCATACTTCCTCCATGGATGGTAGGTTAGGCGATCTCAAGATGTGTTTGATGACATCCTTGTAGCAAGGATCCAATGTCATCAACAATCCAAACACTTGATCTTGTTCTCTTCTTTCCATAAGAGCTGCTTGATCAGTGGTGTTAGGTCTTAGACTTTCAAGTTCAGACCATAATGATCCAAACTTTCCCATGTGTTTGGTGAGCTCTCCTCCATCTTGCTTCATGGAGTTAATGACTCTCTTCAGCTCAAACACACGGATGATGTTGGAGACGTTTCCAAACGTCTTTGAGAGGGTCTCCCACAAGTGTTTGGGAGTCTCACAGTAGCTGTAAGCTTCAAGAAGAGAAACATCAAGAGATCCTTGCAGCACGGAAAGCACCATCAAGTCTTCTTGTACCTACTTCTTGTCTTCAGCTTTGGTGAGAGTCTTTTCCTCTTCACCTTCTTCAGTTTCTTTGGCCACTGGCTTCGGACCATCATCAGTGATGTGGCTCCACATCCCTAGCCTTCCAATGGCAGTCTTCACAAATCTAGACCACAAGAGGTAGTTTGAACCACCCTTCAACGCAACCGGGCAGTAACTAGCTTGCTGAAGTAGTTTCCTTCCATCTTCTCTTGCTTGAACCAGAAATGACCAGAAAGCTTCAAACTTGCAACTCAGCTGAAGAACACACAGTACCAGATGATATCACTCAAATTACCCTAAAGAGTGTTACTCTCATCAAAAGAGGTCGAGTTATAGTACTTAGGGATCGAATCCACAAGGAGCTAGGGAACCGATTAGATCTAAGAGTTATATGATTAAGCTAGGCTAATAGGTTTTAAAGCAGTAATAAAGCAAGTAATAAATAAAGCAATAAACAAGATGAACAAGGAAATTGTTCAGCTTGGCAAGGGTTGTTCGATGGAAGGATGGTTGCTAGATCTAGGGTTTCTATTCAGGTGTTGGAGATTATAATTCCTATAGGTACCTATTTGTTGCATGCATGATATGTTAGAGCTCAACTGCTTAACTCAGTGATCAGCTGTCGCATGTTTCACTGGTTAACAAGCTAGATCTCGTGTCTCAACGGTATGTTGACAACGAAAGAGTGTCGATCGATGGTCCTATTGGGACATCGACCGATACATCTTTACCTACGTCGACCGATAGTCAGTTGAGGACATCGATCGATGGGTTGTAGCCAGGCCTATGCACGAGTATGATATGCCCTATTAAGATACTAAATTGGTGGTTAGTCCTCTCTAGCAGTCCTAATATGATAGATAGATGTCAGGATGGGATAACAAGGGTGCTTGAGTATGCAATCCTATGATCAAGTTCTAGTTAATTACTCTAAAACAAGCAATGAATACAAATTTATCATGAATATCACAACAAGGCAGATCTATAGTTTGGGGCTAATCCCACAAACCTATCTGAACCCTGGATCTAACAGGTGGATCTACTCAAACATGAAAACATAAATCATAGATGAATAGATATAAAACTGAAATAGAATAGATAAGAAAAACCAAAGGAGTTCCAGGAGGACTCTGATAGGAGCTCATCCCTTCTCTCCTTTCAGAGAAACAATGGAAATGAAAGCGTAAAGAAGTCTGTAAAGCGTAGCCATCAACAATGGCTTAGAAATAACATAAATAGGATTTCTGGTCATCTAAGGGCATTCTGGTAATTTATGGTTACTTCTGGTCATAAAATATACAAGGCCCAAGATCTGGGATCTCCATCGATCGACGTGCAGAGTGCTGCATCGATCGACGCGGCTTCCTCTTCTCGGCAGCTTCCTCTCGCGAGGCAGACTGATCACTCTTCAGTAAAACAGGTATAATTTCTGCTATAGGATGCTGATTGACCTGAGACCGGTGGCATTGGAAAGCTAACTCAAAGCTCTATCTTATGTCAAAATATGGGCTCAATCTAACGGTCGGAAGATCTCCATCCATAGCTAAACATCTGACGCGTCTGTGCAACTCTGCACCTCCAAAGGTTCCAAAAGACTCTAAAATCACAATATTTCTCCTAAACGTCCCTGAATCTGTAAATACTCTAAATAGACTCCAAAACATAATAATTGTATCTTAAAACACTTTAAAACACTTATAGACCATTATTAAAAATGGGTAAAATATATGGTCTATCACTAGACTTCAAGAACACACGAACTCAAAGCACAGCACCACAGGACTCAACTTTATCACACAGCTTCACGGAACCCTCAAGAACACAAGAGCTAGAGAAAGGAAAAAAATGGAATGAGGTTTCTCAATACCAAAGCCAACCGGGCTCTGATACCATATGATTTTAGAGAATATAGTAGGTATTGAGAGATTAAAGGTAGATTAGAGAAGATTAATGGGAGACTTGTAGAGAGATTATGTAGTAACCATGTTTAAGAGTATTTAAGAATCATCATGAACAAGAGAGAGAGAGTCTAGAGAGATAATCTCATATTTCTTAATTATTAATCTGATCAGAGTTTACAATATATATGAGGAGGTAACACTAGGATGAGGGTTTCATAAAGTGACACTATTACAAGAGATAAGGTTTGCTTTAATTCAAACCATCCAATGAGCTTCTTCCTTGTGTATAAAGCTCCTTTTGCTTTATCTAGCTCGTCTCTAGCCTGTCACACGCGCTTCCTCTTCCCTTGCAACGGACTGATGCCTTAGCAAAGGGAATCGGGCTTCTCTTCTTCTTCCAAACTTACCCGGGTAACTAGTATAACTGGTATACTAGTATTACTTGGGTAACTTTGGTTTACCCTTTGTAACTTACTCGGATAACTAGTATTACTACGGCCTCTTCATCATACTCAACTCCTCATGTCTTTCTCTTCCTATATATTGATCTCATCTCAACAGAGGATAGGGTCTCTACTTGAAGAACCCTAAGGAAAAGAAAGGAAAAAGTGGCGAAACATCTGAAGAGGGAGGCTAATGAAAAGGAAAAGAAAAATTTCCAAAAGAGAGTCTTCAGGAGTCCTCTACATAAGCCATTCGAAGAAGCTTATTACAGCCACATATTGTGGATGTTCTTCATAGAAACTAGAGAGAGAGAGAAGAAGACAATAAGAGAATGTTATGTGAAGCTAGAGAAAAGATGAGGAAAATGATTACATTGAAGAAGAAGAGTGATCCTGGGCAATTTGCAATACCATGCACAGTGCAGGGTATTAAATTCCCACATGCCTTGTGTGACACAAGACCATCAGCCAGCATCCTACCTAGGGTTATGGCAGACCATCTGGGTTTGCAGGTGGAGCCTTTGCAGGAATTGTTCCCTTTTGTTGATTGTTCCCAAAAGAACTCAAGAGGAATTGTGAGAGACCTAGAGGTGCAGATTGGTAATGTCCTAGTTCCAGTTGATTTCCATGTCTTGGACATCAAGTTAAACTGGAACTCTTCTCTACTACTTGGGAGAGCCTTCTTGTCAACAGTGGGAGCAGTGTGCAACTTGCAAACCAACCAGTTGTGTCTAACACTAATCGATCCTAATGCCCACTACGACCCTATCCCACTCAAGAAGCCATAGACGATCTCCAGAAAAATCAATGATGTCGGAATCATTGCAGCTTGCCACTGTCGAGCCGAGTACGAATCTGACTATTCGGAATCGATCAACACTCTGTTGGGGTCAAAATCGGTACGACGGAATCAATGACCAAAACTTTCCGCAAAAATAAAGATACATTTTATAAAACACGAGAAATTGTTTAAAAAATTCTAAGGACTTTCCGAACAAAGAAAATCTGCGCGAAACTTGGAAATTGTCATCTCGGAAAAATGAACGAAACAATCTCCGATTACACGATTGCCTAAGTTAAGCGAAAAACCGCAAAAACCGCATCCACCACACTACGAGCAGGTTCGACCGAACCAGTTCGACGTGCGATGAACCGAACCAGCCGGTTCAGCTCGCCGCACGATGAACTGGCTCGTCCCGGACCAGCTCACCGTACGGCGAGCTGATCACCTCAAATCAGTTCGCCGAACGGCGAGCTGAACCAACCCGGTTTGGCTCGCCGTACGTCGAGCTGTCCGTCCCGAGCCTCGCTCCCCCGCATTCTCAACACAAGGCATACGTCCTTCGATTCGATCATGCTCTGAACCATGGTCGAAACGTCTCTCGTTTCATCTCGATCCGTCTTACCATTCGAGTTTTACAATAAAAATCGTAAAAGTCTTCTTTTCTCGTAAAATTCGGGAAGATCGTATAAAACGGCAACGATTAGACGAAACATCGTACATTGTCAAAATATACGGTTAACTTGAGACGTTTTATGAAAAGGCATCGTATCAGGAAACGATCTCGTCTAAAATCGTAAAACGGTTTTATCGCAAAACGGCTCGGAAAGTCCTAAAACGCGATAAAAGCCTATTCACGATTTAGATGAAGTCCAGCCCAAAGATACAATGACGGTTTGACTATTTACTCGCAGAAAGAAGATAAATGTCAAGTTTGAAGATAAATGTCAAGTTTGAAGATAAATAGAAGATTTCCGAAGAAAAATGGAAAGATCGAGATAAATGGAAGATTTCCGATAGATTCGAATCTGGGCGAAAAGGAAGGACTAAACCGCCTAGGGAGGAGTATATAAGCAGAAGGCCAAGGACAGAAGAAGGGAGACGATTTTCAGAGCTCTCACCACCAAAACTTAGCACTTAGGAATATTTCCGTTTTTGTTATCGAGCTGCGTCTCAACTAGGGTTTTAGTCTTAGATTGTTAGAACTAGGAAACTCGCTGACGGCTCTCGCATCTAAGGCTTTACCTCATTGTACCACTCTTACGCAGAATCGAAATAAGATCCTTCTTGCTCTCAATCTCGTTTTTAACATACTTTTACTTATTCCCTTCGTTAACTTGATTGCTTGTGTGCGGTTCCGCAGATAGCCGGGTCCTCTGGGAAATTAGGGTTTTCCCTAAGTTCCTTAATTTACGGAAATCGACAGGGGTGAATTTCGGTTCCCACACACTCATCCAGTTACGTCGATCGACACAAACAATACAAAATCGACCGACGCTGACAAAGAGAAATGGGTCGACACGTATCCGGATGAATGGGACACAAGACAAAATATGCATACAGACAAGTATGATGACGACTTAGAGGAGGAACGAGCCATTGAGTACAGAGCATCCTTGGTGAGGAATATAAATTCTTACATCATTCCTCTTGGAAAAGGAATGCACCATCGTTTGACATTGCAAACTTGCCATCGATCGATACTCAACCTCAACAACGATGCCGAACGCGAGCATCGACCGACACTGCCTACTACAAATCGGTCGACACTGATTTCAACTGTGTGCGAGATGGAGACTACTCGATTGGTAGTTGGGGCAGATGAACACCACCACGAGAGCTTTGCAGTAGAAACAGTAACCTACACACCAGGAGCAGCTAAACTACAAGATAGCTTCACAGACGAGGAGTTGCTCAACATGCAAAAGCGCGATGATACAGATCAATTTCAAGAAGAAGCTGCTTGGGAAAGAACTCGTTTCAGCCAATCGATCGAAACTCGTCATCAGCAATCGATCGATAAGCTTCCTCAACTATCGATCGACAACAACAATACCACGTCGAATGACACCCATTCAATACCGAAAACCACTGTAATCGAAAAAGATAAATTAGATTACAAGTATCTAACTCCAGACGAATTTGGTATTTTCAGGGACCCTAATGGCTACGCAAAAGCCATAGACGGTTGCACACTACACGTATCTCGAGAAAATATTGCAGATATCCTTCAGACAGCCAATGGAGCAGACAATTTGTTCACACATCAACACAGCAACGGCGAACAGAAGACTACAAAGGAGTTCTACGACATAGCTGGTGGCATAGAAAACAGCTTCAAACAACAATCTCGCAATACAACCCATCCATCAATCAACATAGACGTTCCAACGGTCACCATACAGCCAGAATTCGACAAAAGAGCTTATGATCTTTATGGTAACAGGATATTTTACTGGGAAGAGAAAGATGAGTATGGAGTCTACAGAGATGATCGCAAATTTGCCAGAGATCTAGATGGACACACCATTCCTATTCACAACAAGGATATCAGAAGACTTCTGGAAAGTGCTTCAAGAGATGACCAGCCTACATATGTCTTCCTGAACATGCTAACCAATTCACACAGACAAAGTTGGTACCAAAGATCTACACCCAGGACGATATCAACGAGATGTTCTATGGAGTATGTGGTGAACATGATAGGAACAAAGAAGCTTTTCAGATGAAGCTTGATGGTGTCTACTATCCATTGAATGATAGTATAAGTTGGCAAACTACTTGCATGGAGAAGATGAAGAAGGACATAGCCAGAATTCAGAACGCGACCGGCACTGCTCGACTGCCATCGATCGACAGAAGACAATCACCATTGCTCGACAGACATCATCACGCATCGATCAACAACCGCTTGGCTGCATCGATCGACACCAATCTGCCACGCCCACACACAATGAAGTCTCAACCGAATTTCCACACCAGAGAAGAGATAGATCAGTTGATAGAAGGGATCTACAGACCTCTGGAAACTACAGAGGAGAGGCTTGATGGGAGATGTGATGACATCTATTTCCCAATGGATCTTACCATCAGTGCATTGACCTCCAAGGTTGAAGCTATACAAGGGGAGTTGGTGGAGTTTCAAAGTTACATTGCACGTCGACCAGAAGCATCGATATCGATCGACAGACGCAACAACAAATAGATCGACACCAACCATTCAACATCGATCGACAGTGATACAAACCGAGGCCGGCTAGTACCAAAGACGACATCCGACATGTCCAACACACCTTACCATGGAAAGGAGATCTCAGCTGACACTTACGCCGCACTTACCAGACATCAATTCAACCTTGAAAGTCTTGGTGAAAATTGAGAAAATTTAAAACACAACTGCAGCAATGAAGGATAAATGGCGCAGAGGGGATGAAGCAATGAGAGACTTCACTGGTACATGGTTCAACAATCGCAAAGAGGAAATGGATACTTTTTTTCCAACAAGTCTCAGTTCTCAACACTACTAGCCAAAACACCTCCAAAGTCAAGCTAAATGACTATAACAAAGCACTGAGTAGGAAGCAACCCACTATTAGGTAATATTTATTAAGTTTTTTTTAATTTACTATTTATATTGGTTTTTACTTATTGCAGGTCATAAATAAAATAAAATAAAATAAACAAAAAGAAGATCCGAGTAGACGATTGCCATCTGTATCGACCGAAGTGAACAAGTCGACATCGATCGACATTGCCTTACCTGCGTCGACCGACATCAACATCCTTACATTGGTCGACATCTATTCTTGTTTTGTATATCGTTCCTACTTTTTACATTGAGTCCTTATGATTTATTTCTAACCATAACTCCGACCGAATTTACACTAGGGACAGTGTAGTTTAAGTCTGGGGGAGGTTTACTGGTATTTATTTACTTATTAGTCTTATTAAAAATGTTTTTAAATTAAGTTATTATTGAGTCAAGAAGGGGATTATGAACTTATAGATTTTGCTAGATATCTAACCACTCTTTAGCACCATTCTAGATTTACTGATTGCAGATAGTACTAAAGATACTAAAGTGGATCAACCTGTCAACTAACCACTCCTGCTAAGATTGTTTTGAAGGAACCAAAGCTGACCTCAAACACTAAACCTGACACAACTGCTTGTCTTGGGGCTTGGTATACATGGGATCAGATTCTTCAAACAAGTCTGGAAGGTAAAGCCTTGCGTATATAGATTTATCACCATTTCTCTCTCTATTTTCGAAATAATGATTAAAAAAATTTAATATATTAGAGATTTCTTAGGAAGGAATTCGAACATGACTTGGTGGCTACAACCATTAAGGCTTGCTTCATAAGAATTTCATAGGTAAAGGATTAGAACATGACTTGGTGGCTATAACCATTAAGGCTTGCTTCACAAATAATTCTAGGATATAGGTAAAAAAAAAGTGAACAGGACTTGGTGGCAACCACCATTAAAGCTTGATTCATGGAAGCCTGTCCAATCTTGGTTAATGATCATGCATATAAGCAGACTTTGACCAAGAGAGAAAAATAGTAGAGAGAGAATAGGAACTAATGTTTACCTGCAGGTCCAGATACTTGTTTGGAAGTCCTAGAATCATGTGATCGATACTCCCAAGGTAAAGCCTTCACTTTTTTATTTTATGCAAAGAAATGAGGTTAGTAGAGGGGAATGAAGACAAGATTATGCTAAGTTGTTGGCTAGATGAATTTGGTTGCTAAGCTAGGATATCGTATGATGTACTTTCGTGATTAGGACTTCTTAGATGTGGATTACAATATTGTAAAGATGATGATTCTAAGTTTTAAATCATGTGAGTCCCTACTGTTTTTTTTTAAACCTCTTTCAGAGAGACTGCCTGTTTAAAAACCTCTTTTACAGAGACTGCCTGATCAGGACAATATCATCAATTAGCGTCCATTTCCTCCTTTGAATACGCTCTGCATGAGTGTCTAAACTTGGGATTGAAGCTTCTGTAGGATAAGTGCCAAACAAAGGGACTTGTAATGGAACATAGTTTGACACTGTCTTGAACATAACCAAAGACAGTGTGTTGTTGAGTTGAAGAAAGTCAACAAAGTTTGACGTCAGAGTATATGAATTAGAATTCATATCCGAATGTGTCAAGAGAAAAAGAAAAAAACTCGATTTTTTATAGAAGGAAGAGAAGAAGTATGTGTTTTATAGAAGAGAAGAACGAAAGAAGCTTTGATCAACGCATTCATAACACTCAATGAATTCGAGTAGAAATATAGCTAACACCTTAGATTTCATCTATTTATTACCTATCTTAACTTTAATCTAACACTAACCAAAACATTAATTATCGAGGCTTCAATTCAGACCAGAATCACATTCAATTCATTTAAGAACCCAATCGAAATTAACCAAAGATTTTAAGCACAACCATAATCTAACAATAACCAAAACATTAATTACCGAGGCTTCAATTCACACAAGAATCACAATATATTCATTTCAGAACACAATCGAATTCAATACAAGAATCACAATCACATTTCAACACTTCCAATCTATGTAACAGATCAAGATATACGTTTTACCTGTTTTGCAACTGGATCTTCTCGCTAGGTGTAGTCCTCTGCTTAGACCTTCCAAGCATGTCTCCTGATCCGTACATCTCAACACACAAAGAAATAAACCCAATCGAAAATGGATCAGTGGTGAACGATTTATTAATCAGGAGACATAAACAAACACATGAGACAGAATCAAGAGACATAGCTTTACATTTCGATTCGAGCAATCATCAACAATCACCGTTTTGATTCCGTCAAGGAGAGCCACCGAGAGAGACGTCTCTGCTTTTCTTCGTCGAGGAGAGCCACCGCGAGATCAAAAGGCACTTGAGGCGGAGCCGTCGAGGAGAGCCACCAAGAGATCAAAAGCGCAGAGGCGGAGTCGTCGAGGAGACGTCGAGGAGAGCCACCGCGAGATCAAAAGCGGAGAGGCGGAGTCGTCGAGGAGAGCTAGAGAGACGTGGAGCCATCGAGGAGAGCCACCAAGAGATCAAAAGCGTAGAGGCGGATTCGTTGAGGAGCCATCTAGGAGAGCCACCGAGAGATCAAAAGCGGAGAGGCGGAGTCGTCGAGGAGAGCAAGAGAAACGAAGATTCCACCGACGGAGACGCCGACTGATTCATCCGATCAAAAGACATGCGGAGTCGCCGAGGAAAGATTGAGAGACAAGGCGTCATGGAGGAGAGAGAGAGAGAGATGCCGAGTGATTCTATCTCGAGAAAGAAAGAGATGAACGTGCAAAAGGGAACACGTGTCCCACAAGACCCGACTCTAAAAAACCCTAATAAGAAACGCATCTTCACATTAATGCTAATTTTTTTTAAAATCCTAATAACACTAACAACCCCACTTAAAATACTCCGTTAATCATGGTCTTACTTGCTCACAATTATATCTTCAAGGAATTTCCCTAAGATAGATAAAAAATTTACTTCTCTCTTTCCCTTATTTTTTTATTTCCCTTCAGGTCGATGATACACTAAAACTGAACCTTTCCTACTGTCAAGTTAACAGTGGTAACTGTAGTATTTAAGATTCAATCCAGAGGACCAGTCTACACTTTATTCTTATGAGTTTTCAACTTAGCTAAAACTAAAAGTGGGGAATTAGGTGGTAACGTGCAAGTAAAGTAATGATTGCAAAGAGTAAATTCAATATTAAAGAGAAGCCAATCTAGGGTTTCTCATCGGGTGTTGAAGCTAAGCCAAACATTTATTCAAGCGAAATGGAGCACAATCTAGAACACGGATCACTCAAGTAGAACAGCCCACTGTCGTGGTGCTGCTCCCTTTGCGGTTCGGCCTTAACACCTAAACTCTCGTTTGGATCAAGGATCGACCACAAGCAGTAGATATCAAGTCCGATAGGTTCACCGAGCACTCTAGTATCTACTTTCGCTGACTAGAGATGTGCGGCTCATTCACCCAATATTAAGAAATCGACTACACGGTTAATGAGCAGATTCAACCAAAGATCTAGCAGTAACTGATCAGGTTATAAATAGCATTAAGAACAGAGATTAACAAAGACACAATAAGGTCGGTTATTTAAGTTTAGATTTTGCGATCAACACCCTAGAACCCTAGACAAGCTAGACGACTACTCAGCCATAAAACAAGATTAACCAGATATAATAGCTGAATGATACTGCATATAAATCCAAAGAGAAATCAATAGGGTTCGGGATGATCTTCTCGGTCAAGAAGAGGAGTCGTCTCCCTTACAATAGCAAAATCCAATAATAGATCTTAGTGTGAAGATGAAGCAATAAAGATCTAGAGTAAAGACATAAAGAGAAGCCAGAACTTAGGAAACAAGATGAGAGAGATTGAGTTCATACTTGCAAGATGACCTAATCCATACAAAGAGTGCCTTGGAAGTTAAGCAAGGATTGTGTTGGATTTAAATGTCTTGCCATCAGTCTCCTTATGATCTGGAGGGTTTCAAACAAGTGGAGACCAGGCTGTGGAGGAGAAGGAGCCGATGGAGGCTTTGTGACAAACAAAGGTCACATGTGCTCTTAAGGAATGAGGAGAGTTCTACAAAGTTGAGAGTGACATTCTCAGATCTGGTCCCAATTGTTTATAGTTTGCTATAGTCTCATTGTCAACTCTTTTATCTATTTATATAATTCATGTAAGAACTAAATCAGTATGGAATAAGAGATTCCACATTCATACTCTCTCACTTTCCAATACTCTCTCTCTCTTTCTTATTCTTATGATTCAACCTTAATCTACTTAATCTCTTTAATCTCATCACACAACCACCTCATAATTTACTAAATCTCACATGGTATCAGAGCTTTTAAGCTCTTGAAATCTATTACTTCCGCAAACCTTTCATTCTGATTATTTACACAAATCTTTTCTATTTTCTCTCAACATTTTTGAATTGTTCTTGAGCTGTTCTTGATGGATTCTGGAGAAAATTCAAAACTTGTTGTTATTCCAGCTACCCTTAAGGGAGCTAACTACCTGTTGTGGGCAAGGCTTGCTAAGACAGCTCTTGGTGGCAGAGGCTACTGGGATATAGTTGAAGAAGGCAAGAACCCAAAGAAAACAATCCTATGAGAGGATGGTAGAGAAGTGGTGGTGAGTGAAGCTGGCGATAAGAAGAAGAACCAAGAGGACCTTATGGTGCTATCTATTCTTCAGTCCAGTCTTGATTCTCCACTCCAGGAAGCTTATGGCTACTGTGAAACCTCCAAATACCTATGGGATACACTCAAGAAGGTCTATGGAAACCAGTCCAACATCAGTAGGGTGTTTGAAGTCAAGAGGGCTATCAATACTCTCAGTCAAGAGGACAATGACTTTGATAAACACTTTGGGAAGTTTAGATCCTTGTGGTCTGAGCTAGAGATGCTAAGGCCAGCAACCATTGATCCAGATGTGTTGAATGAAAGGAGAGAACAAGACAAGGTGTTTGCTCTTCTCTCTACTCTCAACCCTGGATACAATGACCTCATCAAGCACATCCTAAGAGACAAGGAACTCCCATCTCTTGAAGAAGTTTGTGCTCGGATTCAAAAAGAACAAGGATCAGTGGGGCTCTTTGGAGGCAAGAGAGACTTGGTACTAGCAAACCAAGCTGAAGGAGTTGCAAATAAAGGTACCTACAAGGCTGAAGACAAGAAGGTGTGGACATGCGATCATTGCAAGAAGAGAGGCCATGGAAAGGAAAAGTGCTGGATCCTCCATCCTCACCTCAAGCCACAGAAGTTCAGAACCAACTACAATGATACAAGAGCCAACTTCTCTGGTGACATGGGAGAGCCATCTACTCCAGCAAGCATGTGCCCAGCTCCAGCAGGTGGTGAAAGCAAAGCAATGGCTTCTAGTGGCAACCTGACCTTGAGGAACAATCAAGATGAAGTCATCAGGCGTTCTGACATTGAGGCTCTCATCAAACTCCTCAAAGACAACTCTGGTAACACACTTGGTACCTCTTTACATGCCTCCACTTGTGGTATCTTGCTGAATGCTTTAACTGAACCTAAAATTACAAAACCATTGGTTATAGATTCAGGGGCAAGTCACCACATGATTAGTGATCTTAGCTGAATTAAAAATATTGTTCCTGCCCTAGGAAATGTTATGATAGCTAATGGAGAGAAAGTACCAATCAAAGGTGTAGGTGATCTTAGGCTATTTGATAAAGATTCTAAGGCTTTCTACATGCCTAGTTTTACCTCTAACTTGTTATCAGTTAAAAGAGCCACTAATGACTTGAATTGTAGTGTTACTTTCACTCCTAATGATGTCTACTTTCAGGATATTGAAACTAGTAGGTTACTTGGAAAAGGTGTAACCAAGGGAGACTTGTACTTACTTGAAGACACTAAGCTCTCAGCCGATTTATCTTATGCTCTAAATTGCATTTCTACTTTACCTAAAGATGTATTATGGCATGCTAGATTAGGACATCCCCATTCTCGTGCTTTGAACATCATGCTTCCTAGTATTTCCTTTAAAAGTGATTGTGAGGCTTGTATCCTAGGCAAACATTGCAAGAGTGTGTTCCCTAGATCAAGTACTATTTATGAAAATTGCTTTTACTTAATCCACTCTGATGTATAGACAGCTCCATGCATATCTAGAGAACATCATAAGTATTTTGTGACCTTTATAGATGAGAAATCAAAGTATACATGGATCACATTATTACAATCTAAAGATAGGGTCTTAGAAGCTTTCATAAATTTTCAAACTCATGTATCTAATCACTTTAATGCCAAGATTAAGATTTTGAGATCAGATAATGGAGGAGAATACACAAGCAATGCTTTCAAACAACACTTAGTCAAACATGGGATGATCCACCAAACTAGCTGCCCATATACTCCACAACAAAATGGTGTAGCTGAGAGAAAGAATAGACATCTCATGGAGGTAGCAAGGAGTATGATGTTTCACACAAGTATGCCCAAGCGGTTTTAGGGAGATGCAGTCTTAACAGCTTGCTATCTAATCAATACGATCCTCACAAAAGTTCTTCAAGATCAATCCCCTTATGAGGTAATTAACAAAAACAAATCATCTATAGAACATATGCGTGTGTTTGGGTGTCTTTGCTTTGTTTTGATACCAGGAGAACAAAGAGATAAGCTGTCAGCCAAGAGCACAAAGGCAATATTCATTGGATACTCTCCTCACCAGAAGGGCTATAAGTGTTATGTACCAGAGACCAGGAGGGTCTTGATCTCAAGAGATGTGAAATTTGTGGAATCTAGAGGTTACTATGATGGAAAGAGTTGGGAAGAGTTAGAGAACCTGTCCCAATCAGCCTCGGATAGGTCCAACAATCTAAGGAGAGTAATGGAAGGACTTGGAATCAGTGTACACCAAGATCAAGGAGCCACTACACCTGAGGCGACTCCCCACCAGTCCACTCCATCTACTGAAGTTGATACTAATGTGATTGAGACTCCTCACCTTGATCAAGCTGAACATAATCAGGAGGATTCAGCAAGTCATGATCAAGCTGAGCATCATATACAAGAGGAGCAGGATCATCACACTACTCAAGAGGAGCCAGTAGTGATTGCAAGCCAGCCTCAGCCTAATATTGATCAAGTTGCAACTGAGGAAAGTAGTTCACAGCCGGCTCCAAGAAGAAGTTCTAGGATCAGAAAGCCGGTTGATCTAAACTGGAAGAACAATAGGGTCTACTTCAATGCTCAAGCTGTGGCCCATCCCATTCAAGGAGTGCGTTTTCTAGCTCAGTATCCTCAAGAACATGTGGTGTTCATTGGAGATTTGGATCAGGAATACATTCCAAGGTGCTATGAGGAAGCTATGGAGCATGAGGAATGGAAAGAATCACTGGGCAGTGAGACTAATGCCATGATCATCAATGATATATGGTATGAAGCTGAACTACCTAAAGGCAAGAGAGCTGTAACAAGCCGCTGGATCTTCACTATCAAGTACAATGCTGAAGGGACAGTAGAAAGGCGCAAGACAAGGCTAGTAGCAAGAGGCTTCACTCAAACATATGGAGAGGATTACCTAGATACCTTTGCACCAAATCAAGCTTCTTACAAGGAGATTCATCCTGGTTTGATTGGAACGACGAAGAAGCTATGCTATTCCCAAACTGGGAAACTGGAATCACCTTATTTGAAAGTGGGATAACTGCTTCATCCCAATTCCTATGAGATTTATTCAACTTTCTGGTGATTCTCCACCACTTTATGTATCCAAATCAAGCTTCTTACAAGGAGATTCATCCTGGTTTGATTGTAACGACGAAGAAGCTATGATATTCCCAAACTGGAATCACCTTATATGAAAGTGGGATAACTTCTTCATCCCAACTCCTATGATATTTATTCAACTTCCTGGTGATTCTCCACCACTTTAGAATGCTTTCCTACAAGGAGAACTAGAAGATGAGGTCTACATGAGGCCACCTCCTGTCCTAGAACACCTAGTAAAGCCTGGAAATGTTCTTAGACTCAAGAAGGCTATCTATGGATTGAAACAATCACCTAGAGCATGGTACTATAAGCTCAGCACTACACTCAATGGAAGGGGCTTTGTGAAATCTGAGGCAGATTATACTCTCTTTACACTCACTAGCAAGCAAGAGATTGTGGTGATCCTAGTATATGTTGATGATATCATCATCACTGGGAGTGACAAAAAAGGTATACTCCTCACTACAGCTTTCCTAAGATCATCTTTTGATATCAAAGACTAGGGAGAGTTAAAGTACTTTCTAGGGATTGAGATGTGCCGATCCAAGGATGGGCTATTCTTATCCCAAAGAAAGTACACACTTGATCTCCTGAATGAGGCAGGTGATCTAGGAGGAAGAGCAGCAAAGACTCCATTAGAAGATGGGTATAAGGTGCTGCGTGAGGGGGAGATTGAAGACAAGCCCTATACTGATGTGAAACACTAGGAGAATGGTGGAAAAGTTGATATACCTCCCCATCACCAGGCCTGATGTATGCTTTGCAGTGAACCAAGTAAGCCAGCACATGCAAGCTCCCAAGATACACCATTGGAACATGGTTGAAAGGATCTTAAGATATCTAAGAGAGGCGTCAGGGCTAGGAGTATGGATGGGATGCAACAAAAGCACAGAGATAGTTGGATATTGTGATGCTGATTGGGCAGGAGACAGAGTGGATAGGAGATCCACCACAGGCTATTGTACATTCATTGGAGGCAACCTTGTCACTTGGAAGAGCAAGAAACAGAAAATAGTGTCATGCTCAAGTGCTGAAGCTGAATATAGGGCAATGAGGAAGCTCACTAGTGAGTTAATCTGGATCAGAAACCTACTTCAAGACTTGGGTATAGAGACATCAACTCCAATCACCATGCATTGTGATAATCAAGCTGCAACACACATTGCTTCCAACAGTGTGTTCCATGAGAGGACTAAACACATTGAAGTGGATTGTCATAAGGTTAGGCAAGCAGTGGAACAAAGGATCATCTTACCTTGCTACACAAGAAGTGAGGATCAACTGGCTGACATCTTCACCAAGGCTGCAAGCACCAAGGTTTGCGAGTTCATACATTCCAAGTTAGGACTCGTAGATCTTTCATCACACTGATCCTCTTAGCCATGAAGTGTTCTACTCTTTTTCCTTGGCTTGGTTTTTATCCCATGAGGTTTTTCCAAGCTAATGGTTTTAATGAGGGAATGCTTCATGGTTTCCAACCTTGGCCAGTCCCTATGGTCAAGCTTGAGGGGGAGTGTGAAGATGAAGCAATAAAGATCTAGAGTAAAGACATAAAGAGAAGCCAGAACTTAGGAAACAAGATGAGAGAGATTGAGTTCATACTTGCAAGATGACCTAATCCATACAAAGAGTTCATTGGAAGTCAAGCAAGGATTGTGTTGGATTTAAATGTCTTGCCATCAGTCTCCTTATGATCTGGATGGTTTCAAAAAAGTGGAGACCAGGCTGTGGAGGAGAAGGAGCCGTTGGAGGCTTTGTGACAAACAAAGGTCACATGTGCTCTTAAGGAATGAGGAGAGATGGGAGCTGTCCCTTTCTACAAAGTTGAGAGTGACATTCTCAGATCTGGTCCCAATTGTTTATAGTTTTCTATTGTTTCATTGTCAATTTTTTTATCTATTTATGTAATTCATGTAAGAACTAAATCAGTATGGAATAAGAGATTCCACATTCATACTCTCTCACTTTGCAATACTCTCTCTCTCTTTCTTATTCTTATGATTCAACCTTAATCTACTTAATCTCTTTAATCTCATCACACAACCACCTCATAATTCACTAAATCTCACACTTAGGTCTCTTGCAAAACTAGCGTAGCTCAAAATAAAAATAGGGATGGCTTTTTATATGGAGGCACCATCGACCTCAGAGTAGGGAATAAGTGATTAGGTCAAATCTTTGAAAGATATGGAAACTTTCATAAATGTCGGGAACAATCGCCGGGCTGTTCCTAGTATGATCAACCGTCAGGCTGCTACGCATGATCGTTCCGCGGGGAAAGACTCCAATTCTTGATCCTTTCTTCACCCTTCTTCCTTCAACTCTTCATGCTAGACCTGAAATGACTCTAAAAGGACTGGACTAACTCGATAAAACATTAAAAACAAGTTAGAATGCATATGCACAATGGTGTCAAAAACACCATATATCAATTCCCCTAGACTTAGATCCTAGTTTTTCCTCGAACAAGGCAAGTATCAAAAACAGGGAAAATATTTGAAAGTGTGGGAACTCTCCTATTTCTCAATAACCATACCTTAACCACGAATCTCTAAACCATATGATACCACTCAAATTACCCTAAGGAGTGTTACTCTCATCAAAAGAGGTTCAGATGTAGTACTTAGGGATCGAATCCACAAGGAGCTAGGGAACAATTAAATCTAGTGTTTATTAATTTTTAAGAGTTGTAAATGTTTAAATGAAATAGCAATAGTAACAAGCGAAGTAACTAGTAAATGTAACTTGGTTGGAAATGATATTAGATGCATGCCACTATTCAGGTGTTGGAGATTATAATACCTATAGATGCCTATTTGTTGCATGCATGATATATTAGAGCTCAACCGCTTAACTCAGTGATCAGCTGTCGCATGTTTCACTGGTTAACAGGCTAGATCTCGTGTCTCAACGGTTAGTATGTTGACAACGAGAGAGTGTCGATCGATGGTCCTATTGGGACGTCGACCGATACACCTTTGCCAACGTCGATCGACAGTCAGTTGAGGACATCGATCGACGGGTTCTAGCCAGGCCTATGCGCGAGTATGATATGCCCTACTAAGATACTAAATTGGCGGTTAGCCCTCTCTAGCAATCCTAATATGATAGATAGATGTCAGGATGGGATAACAAGGGTGCTTGAATATGCAATCCTATGATCAAGTTCTAGTTAGCAAGGCTAAAACAAGCAATGAATACAAATCTATCATGAATATCACAACAAGGCAGATCTATATTTTGGGGCTAATCCCACAAACCTATCTGAACCCTGGATCTAATAATTGAACTACTCAGACATAGCAAAGCAATTCATAACAATGAAGAAATAGAAACTCATAGTATAGATGAAAAGAAATGATAACAAGGAGTTCCAATCACAAGTGATCTTCTCTCCAAAACTCTCTTTTCTCTCAAAGTAAAACTTGTAACACAAAAGGTCTCCTGCCGTCAAAACACTTAGGCAGTATATAATCTACTAGGTTAAAAACTCGTCAGGGCATTTTTGTAATTTGGCTTGGCCTTGGGTTTTAAGTCTGCTGAATCCAAAATGTCGCGTGTCTGATGTCTCGACATCGATCGATGGTACTTGTGTACATCGATCGATATTAATCTTCATTTGTCGAGGTATCTCCTGGTATCGATCGTCAGCACAGGATGCGCATCGATCGATTGTTCTTCCTCTCGTGACCTCTACGTGGTCAGCTCGGGTGAAATGTCCTTTAAGCTCCAAAATGCGCCAAAATCATAGCTTTACTCCGAAATGCACCTGAACCTGAAAACATACCTAGAAGAGTAGAAAACATAGATATATATATAGTAAAACACCTATATACCATGGATGAAAATGGGTCAAATCCAAGGTATATCAACTCCCCCAGACTTATCATTTTGCTTGTCCTCAAGCAAAACATACAGGCAGTCTCTCTGAAAGAGGTTTGAAAATATTAGGGACTTAAGATTTTAAAGCAATAAATCTTTTCCTCAACAATTTTGCAACCACATTTAAAAGGTCCTAATCACAGAAGCACACTATGCAATATCCTAGCTTAGCAACCATTTCTAATATAACACAACTCATCAATTCACGTCTGACATCCCCTCTACTGACTTCATTTCTTAGCATAAATATAAGTTCTTGCTTTACCTTGGGAGTATCGATCATAGGATGCAAGGATTTCAGACAAGTATCTGGATCTGCAGGTAAAAGTTAGTTCCTAGTTTCTCTCTCTCTAATTTTCTCTCTTAAGTCAAAGTCTGCTTCCATTGCAGGATCAGTGACCAAGATTGGACAGGCTTCCATGAATCAAAACTTAATGGTGGTTGCCACCAAGCTCTGTTCACTTCTTTTTGACCTATATCCAAGAGTTCTTTGCGAAAGCGAGCTTTGAAGATTGCCGCCTCCAAACAAGAGTTCTTTGCGAAAGCGAGCTTTGAAGATTGACGCCTCCAAGTCCCATTTCGAACTCTTTTATTGGAGTCTTTATGAATCAAGCCTTAATGGTTTTAGCCACCAAGTCCTGTTCAGATTCATCCTAAGTAAACAATAGATCTTTTTTTTTTTAATAACACTTACTATTCTAGGGTCGAAATTTAGAGAGAGAAAATGTGATAAATAATCTACACCAGGCGTTACCTTCCAGACTTGTCTGAAGAATCTGATCCCATGTATACCAAGCCCCAAGACAAACGGTTATGTCAGGTTTAGTGTTGGAAATCAGCTTTGGTTGCTTCATACGTTTCAAGGCAAGTGTGTAGTTGATAGGTTGATCTGCTTTAGCATCTATAGTGCTATCTGCAATCAGTAAATCTAAAATGGTGGTAGAGATTGGTTAGATATTCAAGTTTAAATCAATATAAGATTATAGTCCTTATTTTCAATAGCTAAGCATAATTTATTAAAATTCCTTTTATATAAGAATAAAATAAATTATATCAGTAAATCTCCCCTCAGACTTAAATTACACTGTCCCAGTGTAACTCAGCCGGAGTTATGATTGAATAATTCATGATGTACGGAATGTAACAAGTAGGGAAGATACATCTGACCGGATTAGATATCGATCGATGGGAATATGTTACATCGATCGTCGTGTGGTTGTCCATGTCGAACGATGTCGACGTCTCGTCGACGGTCGATATTTAGGTCCTCCTACTTGGTTTCCTAAATCTGAAAGAAATAAAACGAAAGTAAATAAATGTTAGCTAATAAAACCAAACTAAAATACCTAATAGTGGGTTGCCTCCCACTCAGCGCTTGGTTATAGTCATTTAGCTTGACTGTGGTAGTGATTGGCTATTTGGTGGAGAAACAGCTGCTTATAGGAAAACATGCATCCACGTCATCTTTGCACATTCTGGACCAAGATGCAATGAAACTTCTTGTGGCCTCATCATTTCTTGTCCATTTGTCATCCATCTTCTCAACTACATTGGAGATGTTTTGTAGCCTATCTTGAACGTTGTCAATGCTGACCTGGTGCCAGCCTATGTTGTCATAGGCGTATGCTGAAAGTTCTGTCAGTTCTTTTTGCATTGACTCTATCGTCTTGTGTATCAGCTGCTCGCCGGCTGTTGTAGACTCGGCGTCGATCGATGCGATTATGTGTGCGTCGGTCGATCTCGGCGACTTACCATCGAGCGATTTCGCTCGCTTCCTGTCGATCGATGCTGATATCTGGTGCTGATCTGCGAGTTGCCTCTGAATGGCTTTTACTTCTTTCTGTAGCCATTCTGCGTGGCTGTCTAGTCCACTGATTTTGTTGTCGATAAGAAAGTAAATGTCATCGCAGCGTCTGTCAAGTCGTTCCTCCATGTTGTCTATAGCAGTGTAAATCTTCGATGTGATCTCATCAACCTCTGCTACTGTGTAGGGAAGTAACTCCACAGGATTATTGCCATCGATCCAAGGCCCTCGTAGCCTGTCGATCGATGCTGATTTTGCCTGCAAAAATTTTTGATTAGTAATGTTATCAATATCCCTTTGGGCATGAAGTAATTGAATAGACAATTTGTTTAAATCTATCATGACTGGTGATATAAAGCAGTCATGCATGTCCTCGTAAGTCCTCAGCCTCTCATTCATGGCTGAGACCTTAGCGTCGAGCGATGTGATGGTACACATGTCGATCGATGTGGCTGGTTGTTGGTCCTTCTTGCGAATGGTATCCAGATCTTGCAGTAGTAGCTCGATTTTAGTGCTTAGCCAGTCCACGTTGTTGTTGAGAGGGTAGTACACGTCGTTTATCCTTGTGTCGATGTATGAGACTTCCTATTCATCCTTGTGTTGTGCTGAACATTGCGGTTCTGCAGGGATCTGGCTGTAGGAAGACTGACGTCGATCAATGGTGCATTTGGTGCGTCGATCGATGTTGAAGTCGTGGCTTCCTTCTCAAGTTGTTGACGTAAACTCTCAATTTATGTCCTCATTTCTGCCATACTTCTGAAAAGCTCATTGTAGCCTCTATCCAAAGGTTGATGTGTATCTTCTACCAATGATTTGAGCTCCTCTCCCAGTCTTTCCTGAGCTCCACAAATACCAAACACCATCTCATTGATTTCATCTTTGGTGTAGAGTTCTGGTGCCAGTCTAGTGAGTGTGAAGGAAGTGGCATGTTCTGGAAGACAGATGTGGCTCTATTCAAAAAGAGATGCTTTTTCAAGTAATATCCTGATGTCGTCCTTTGTGACAGGTATCATCTCACCAGCTACGCCTCGTGCGTGTCCACACTCATCTCTGTAGACTCCATACTCGTTCCTTCGTTCCCAAGTGAACTTTCTGGCTCCGTACATGTCAAAAGCGCGGTTTCCAAATTCATAACGTCTATCGATCGACGTCGGGTCATCCCTATCGATCGACGTTGGAGTTACCCTGTCGATCGATGTCTCAGTTGTTCCGTCGATCGATGCTTGCCCTTTTGGTTGGCGTGATAGATCTGGATTGATTTCTGTTGTGGCGACTGTTGGGGTCAAAAACGGTCACGACGAAATTACCACCCGAAAATCCCCGTAGATCATATTTCCGAAAGAGATAGTAAAAAGAAAGATATAATTTTCGTAAAAAATAACCAATACGAAGTTTTTACGAAGAAGTATCCCTGAAGATTCAAAAGCAAACGAACCAAGCTCGGTCGTTGCGTAACTACCGCACATACACGCTGTCCGGTCGCTGCGTAGCAACCAAGTCGCCGATTCCGGTCGCTACGAAGCGACCAAACATCCGACCCGCTCGGTCGCTACGTAGCGACCAAGCTCGAGCCAAAGCTCGGTCGCTACGTAGCGACCGAGCGCGCGTCCCGCCTGGTCGCTACGTAGCGACCGAGCTCGGCCAAGCTCAGTCGCTACGTAGCGACCGAGCGATCGTCCCGCTCGGTCGCTACGTAGCGACCGAGCTCAAGCCAAAGCTCGGTCGCTACGTAGCGACCGAGCTCAGCCAAGCTCGGTCGCTACGTAGCGACGGGGCTTGAGCCAAAGTTCGGTCGTTGCGTAGCGATCGAGCTCTTCCGAACATCGATACGACACCAGTCCATGAATTCTCGTCAAAACCTTCAAATGCTATCTCCCGAAGACCGTAGCAAGCTCAGTCCATGTTTTCCGCTATTTTAAATCATCGATCAAAACTTTGCGAATTAAAAACCGCGGAAAGTTCGTTTTTTATCGAAAGAACTCATAGTAAACGTGTCGAGTCGGAAGACGGCCCAAAGGGACCTAAAACACGACTCGAGGCCCATCCTACGATTTTTTAACCAAAAGCCCGTAAACCACAGCACGGTTTACGCTTGGTCCACAAGAAAGGATAAATGTCAAGTTTTCGCGGATAAATACGGAAGTTTTGAAGATAATTGTGAAGATCGGGAAAATGGAATATCTCTATTTTTATGCTATGACGGCTTAAGGGCAGAAGAGTAAAAGCGTAAACCGACCTTGGAGCTAGTATATAAGGAGTCCTAGGCGAGGAGCATGGGGGGAGAACTTTTTCAGAGCAAACTTAGCACTTAGAGCAATTTGGGCATTTTTCCGTTTTTGTTATTTCGAGTTGCGACTCAATTAGGTTTAGCCGTCTTAGGGTTGCTAGAACTAGGAATCTCGCCGACAGCTCTCGAGCCCAGGCTTATACCTTGTTGTAAACGCTCATACGCAAATTCGGAATAAGATCTTCTTTGCTCTCTTTTTCGATTTCTTATACTTTATCGTTGTTATTGTCATGTTCTGATTGCTTGACGTGTGGTAATTAGCAGATATCCGGGTCCTCTGGGAAATTAGGATTTTTCTAGTTTCCTTATTTAAACAGAAATCGACAGTGCAAATTTCGGTTCCCACAGCGACTCCTGCGTGATTGTTTGGATCGGTGTGAATGACGTCTTGAGTGCCACGTTGCTGTGAGAATAGGTTGTCAGGTCCATTGGCTACTTGAAGGATATCTGCTATGTCCTCTCTGGACACTTGTAAGATCCTTCCATCCATTGCACGTGCGTTGCCATCTGGGTCCCTGAAAATACCAAATTCATCAGGTGTTAGAAAACCGTAATCAATGTTTGCATTATCAGTCAATTTAGAAATAGAAAGATTAGGGTTTAGAGTAGTATCGATCGATGTAGATACATATGCATCGATCGATGGCAGAGTAATTTCTGCAGAACTTGTGTTCTTGAGATGAATGCTCTTCATGGATTTTCCTGTTGATGTAGATGGAAGAGTGTTCATCTTTTATGCTTGTGTGTCTGATCTGGTGTGTGGAGGTGGTTTCGGGGGTGCAAAACGTTTTATATAGGTATCGCTATACCTAGTTGGAGAGGGAATATTCTCCTGCTCCTGAATTTTTGCTGCGGCGCGAATATCGATCGATGTTCCAGTACTTGTGTCGATCGATGTGAGCGGTTGTTTAGTTGGATGAGAGTTGGTATCGACTGATGTGGAGTACACTTCGGCGATCGATGTTGGAAACGTGTTGGTGAACATATGTGTTTCGAATCTTTGATCCTGCAAAGACATTTCTATTGCACGTTCTTTCCAATAATCCTCATTGTATTCCTCTGTATGTTCCTCGTTAGATGAAGTAATTACAGTGTCAACTGCAAACCTTTCATGGAAACCACTGTCTGCCCAACTGCCTATAGAATAATCATCACGTCCTCTCTTGCTTGAAGAGTGGAAGGCAAAGTGGGGGTAACAATGATTAGGTGGAGCGAAATGGTCAACCGGCTGCTTTACGTCGAGTGACGTGTTGTTGTGGTCATCGGTCACAGTTGACTCATTGGAATCGATCGATGGAAAGGTGGGGGTGTCGATCGATTCCGAGTACTCTGTTTCGTACTCCGATTCATACTCTGCTCCACAATGGCATACGCCAATGAAGCCAAGTTCTTTCCCGTAATCCACAGAATTAATAACCTTTCTCTTAGGTCGGATGGGGTCGTAGTGGATGTTGGGGTCTATCAGCGTCAGACACAATTTGTTTTTGTTCATGTCACATACAGCTCCTACTGTAGCTAGGAAAGATCTTCCAAGCAGAAGTGAAGAGTTCCAGTTAAGCTCGATGTCTAGGACATGAAAATCTACAGGAACAAGGGCATTACCAATCTGTACCTCCAGATCTATTATGATACCTCCAAATCGTTTTTCTGAAAGATCCACGAATGTGAAGGATTCTGTTGAAGGTTCGATGGTCAAACCAAGCTGGTCTGCCATGATCTTAGGGAGGATACTAACTGATGCTCCTGTGTCACACATTGAATGGAGAAATTCAACACCCTTGACTACGCATGGTATTGCAAACTTCCCAGGATCACTCTTCTTTGTCAATGTGATCATGTGTTTCATCTTCTCTCTGACTTGATGAAACATTCTCCTAATGTCCTCTTCAGTTACCCTTGTTTCTCTGAAGAACATCAACAACCGGTGTGTGAAGTAAGCTTCATCAAAAGCTTTTTCGATTGGGATTCTGAGGATTCTTTTAGTGAAACCATCCATCTCTTTATCGTTAGCTTCCCTCTTAAGGTTCTTAGGAATCTTCTCCTTTCTTTTCGTTAACCTTCTCCCTTCAGTTTCTTGATTTTCTTGAACTGGTTCTGGTGAACTATTTAAAAGGTTGGGTTTTGTTTCGGGTGGGCTAGCTAATGGTTTAGGTGGTGGTCTGAGTGCGTTAATATAATCATTATCGATTTGAGGGTAACCGCACTCGGTATGTCAGAGGTGCCTGTCGATCGATGGGAGGTGTGTTGTGACGATCGACGTCGGACTCACTCTGTCGATCGATGGTTGGCTCAACCGATCGATCGATTTTATCATAGAAAGGGGAGGGTGGGTGAGGATGCTTAGCTGTGAATTTCACATGAGTTAGAATTCGAAGTGCATTGCATTCAGTCGATTTAGCGGACGACGTCAATCGATGACTGGAGTAATCTGTCCATCGATCTTTGTCATGGTCTATCGATCGATGCGAGTTCATCGACATCGGTCGACACCATTGGGATCCGCAGAGACTCATGGAGCTTTTGATTTTGAAGTCTCCTTCCTCAAGCTTTTCATTTCTCACCACTTGCCAGAAATCATCGTCTATGATGGCATTTACGTGGTGTTTCCCTTTGTCGGCTCCTGCCTCTCTAGCGAAAGCTTCTTGCCTTTTTATAGTCTCGCCCGTCTGAATTAGTTGTGTTTCAAGTTTTCTCACCTGAGTCCCTAAGGTCTCGATTTTGGTGTTCAGATTGTTGTAGGCGGAGTTTATTTTACCATTAAAATCTACGGTGATTTGTTGTTGTCCCAACAGTACTCGATCAAGCATCTCTCTTGCTTTCCTGAGTCTGGGGTGGTGGATTCTGGTAGTAGGAGTTCGAGTAGTTTTTGCTGTTGTTGAAGGGTTTTTGAAATTGTGAACTTTGGTTACTTCTTTGACCATTTCCAAAGAAGTTCCGCCCTGGTTTCCAAATTTCTGGAATCCGGTACCTCTGATGTAGTTCACATTTTCTTCTCCTTCCGTATCTGCAACTTCTCCTTCAGCTGAACAGACTTGCTTCCTAAGAAGCTCGTGCACCACATCTAACTTAGCTCTTACTTCGTCCATCTGTTCCTTCCCGATAGAGGCTACAGACTTCTTCCGTTCAGAGTCAGTGTTTTTGGTGCTGCTGCTGTTAGCAAGGTTTTCGATAAGTCTCACAGCTTCCAACGGATTCCGAGTAGTGAAGTTTCTTTCACTCGCCGTATCAAGAGCCATTTGATACTGTAAGGCGAGACCTCGGAAGAAAATGCTTAACAGCTGCACTTCGTTAAATCCGTGGTGTGGACAGTCTCGCTGGAAGAACCTAAATCTATTCCACGCATCTTTGAAGGACTTCCAGCCTCCTGCGAGAATGTGGAAATTTTGTTCCGAAGTTCTTCAGCGCGCACCTCATCAAAGAAGTTTCGTAAGAAAGCATTCTTGATGTCGGCCCAGGATGTTAAAGATCCTGTGGGTTGCTGCCTAAGCCAGTGCATCGCTTCTCCATTCAGCGTGTATCTGAAGAGCTTGCACAGCAGGTAATCTTCGAGGACTCCTTCCATCTGAATAGCAGCGATTAGATCCTCAAACCGTTCCATATGGTCCATAGGATGCTCGTCCAGTAACCCAGAGTAGGGTATCTACGACACGAGAGTGTAGTATCTGATCTGTTGGAATAGTACTCATTTGGGCGATTGCAGTGAGCCAGTGGTTTCGATCGAGCGTCCTCATCTATAGGTTGAGCAGCTCCTGTAGCATTAGCATCAGGGATTACAGTCCCCTGAGCGTCTATTTTCTGACATGTTGCATTACGCAGATGACCGTCCTGGTCATACAGGTTTCCGTTCTCGTCTTGTGTTAGAATAATAATGTTTACCATTTTTGAGGACACGGTATCGATCGACGTACGCGGTATAGTATCGATTGTTGTCGAACGATTGGGATCGATCGACGATGAAGGTCTGGTGTCAGTCGACGGTTCGTTGTGTGTATCGATCGACGACGATGTTGTAGCGTCGAGCGATGTTGAACGTTGACCTCTACGGATGGTGCGTTCCAAATGAGCAGGATCGTGTGAGAACAGCAAGTCTTTCTCCTTGTTGCTTCTGGTACCGCTGGGCATGCACCTGAAAAGACAAGAAAAAGATTATTAGTAAGGGGGTAGAGAAAAGAATAAGAATCAATAAAACTAAATCTAATGGCGATCAAAACTCCCCGGGCAACGGCGCCAAATTTGATACCACTCAAATTACCCTAAGGAGTGTTACTCTCATCAAAAGAGGTTCAGATGTAGTACTTAGGAATCGAATCCACAAGGAGCTAGGGAACAGTTAAATCTAGTGTTTATTAATTCTAAGAGTTGTAAATGTTTAAATGAAATAGCAATAGTAACAAGTAAATGTAACTAGGTTGGAAATGATATTATATGCAGGGCCACTATTCAGGTGTTGGAGATTATAATACCTATAGATGCCTATTTGTTGCATGCATGATATATTAGAGCTCAACCGCTTAACTCAGTGATCAGCTGTCGCATGTTTCACTGGTTAACAGGCTAGATCTCGTGTCTCAATGGTTAGTATGTTGACAACGAGAGAGTGTCGATCGATGGTCCTATTAGGACGTCGACCGATACACGTTTGCCAACGTCGATCGACAGTCAGTTGAGGACATCGATCGACGGGTTCTAGCCAGGCCTATGCGCGAGTATGATATGCTCTACTAAGATACTAAATTGGCGGTTAGCCCTCTCTAGCAGTCCTAATATGATAGATAGATGTCATGATGGGATAACAAGGGTGCTTGAATATGCAATCCTATGATCAAGTTCTAGTGAGCAAGGCTAAAACAAGCAATGAATATCACAACAAGGCAGATCTATAGTTTGGGGCTAATCCCACAAACCTATCTGAACCCTGGATCTAATAATTGAAATACTCAGACATAGCAAAGCAATTCATAACAATGAAGAAATAGAAACTCATAGTATAGATGAAAAGAAATGATAACAAGGAGTTCCAACCACAAGTGATATTCTCTCCAAAACTCTCTTTTCTCTCAAAGTAAAACTTGTAACAAAAAAGGTCTCCTGCCGTCAAAACACTTAGGCAGTATATAATCTACTAGGTTAAAAACTCGTCAGGGCATTTTCGTAATTTGGCTTGGCCTTGGGTTTAAAGTCTGCTGAATCCAAAATGTCGCGTGTCTGATGTCTCGACATCGATCGATGGTACTTGTGTACATCGATCGATATTAATCTTCATTTGTCGAGGTATCTCCTGTTATCGATCGTCAGCACAGGATGCGCATCGATCGATTGTTCTTCCTCTCGTGACCTCTATGTTGTCAGCTCGGGTGAAATGTCCTTTAAGTTCCAAAATGCTCCAAAGTCATAGCTTTACTCCGAAATACACCTGAACCTGAAAACATACTTAGAAGAGTAGAAAACATAGATATATATATAGTAAAACACCTATATACCATGGATGAAAACGGGTCAAATCCAAGGTATATCACTATACAAGCAGGAAACTAGGACCACACACTCTTACCAGAACTTCCTCTGATCGCTGTTCAAAGATCGGCTCCATACTCTACATATCATACCTGAGAAATCACACTATCGAGACAGAGCTCCCAATATTCATTTAAGAGTGGTGTGATCCTCTCATTACATGCATTATTTAGGGTAGACGGGTTAGGTTTGAACAGGCTAATTCTATAGTGGAGTTAAAGAGTGTTTAGGGGCTACCAATTTTTGTAGTAGATACAGGATATCGCGCAAAATAGCAAGAGAGGACGGATCCATTGATGTCCACAACCCCTCACTCGTTTTGTTGACTCTGAAGTGACTACTCCGACTGATGCATGCTCCCTTATTGATGGTACAAACTCTCTTTGTTATACCTTTCACTGATTCTCTTTCCCTTGGTTCTTTTACCATAATCCTCATAATATCAAAAGGAGAGCTCATATCAGAATCTCGGTCTGAAAAGAAATGGCATGTCAAACAAGTAGAAGTAGTTGCGATCGATCTCATCAGAGAGCAACAGGCCAAGTATATATAGCAGAAAATTCTTTTTCGTCTAGCTCCAACCAAATTGGCTCGAGAGGATCGACGTCCAACCAGTTGTTGACGTCTGCTCGGTATAATCCTCCTTCTCCATCAATGATCTCATATAAATAAATAAATATATATATATATATATTTTTTTTTTTTTTTACTTAATGTACAAACGATGAGATCAAAGATGATGGTGTGACGGAGAAGGGGGTAATGTATGGAATGAGTGGTGCCACTGGCGGTTCTACTCGTTCTACCTTGTTCCCCACTGACTGTTCTCGAGCAGCTGCTCCACCTTCTAAACTGACTGTTCTCCTTGTTTTGGTTGAAACTTTGCAGCAGTAAAGAGTAAGAGGCTGCGTCGATCCTTTCCTCTCCAACATTTTTGCACATATCAGCACATATGAAACTGAAAAACAGAATGCATGAAGGTGGAATTAAGGTTTAGGTACAAGGTAGGTACTAGTTAAAAATGAGCTAACCACTCAGGAACATCAAGATAGGTAAGAAGGATAAGAAGTCCTGAGTGTGAGTCTCGTTTTCCTGATCTAATGCCCATAACAAGAGGATTTTGCAGTCAATATTAGGTACAAGTTAGGTGGATTTAAGTCTACCCAGTGTAACATGATCGGCTGAAAACTTCTGGAGAATCAAGTGAGATAAGCCAGGATTGTTCCAGGTCCAAGTGTGGGTTTTTCGTCATTGCTAAGGTCACTGAATAAGAAAATTAAAGCACGAGGTGGTTAAAAGAACATCATAGAATACAGTACTAATTCCCACAAGAGTTTAGACTGAATTGATGAAAACACAAGGACTGACTCAAACATGAAAGCCAAAAGAAACAAGAGATAGATTAGTAGCACACAATCTCCTCCCCCATACTTACTTCACAGCATCCCTGGTGGGACAATAAATCGAGGAAGGCTCAAACAAACCAAATAAAAACAAATCAAAGCAAAGAAAAGTAAATTGTTCAGATGGATAACACAATGAGATATGATGGTGGGGCGGATCAGTCCGACTCCCCGCTCTCGGAGCGACCAGCTGTCCTCCTATTCCGCGGCAGTCACTCTCCAACTGTGGAAGATCCAACCGGTTCCTTGCCTGGGCGATGTGATTGCTGCGGCGTCTGCTCCTGTGCAGATGTTCTGCCCTCTTGACTGCCGAAACAGCCACCCGTGATCGCCTTGAGGATCCTCTTCATGAGGCAATTGCTCTTGCGCTGGGAATCAACAATCCAGCGGCGGTAAGTCGCATCATCCGCATCATCATCGAGTGGACCCAATTCATACGCAGTGTCCTCGTCTGGTGTGATGTCTTCTACATCATCCATGTCATCATCGGGAGGTGGTGCTCGTGGATCAGCGCACAGGAACTCCGGGTTAGGCAGGAAGCGGATGTTCTCGATTGTGCTGAAGTTCGTGAGGTGTGGCGGCGGGAGCTTCCAGTACAGCACGTTTCCTTCCTTGTCTGCGAACTTGTAGGTGGACTCGTCGCGAAGGATGTGGCAAGCGATCAGGTAAAGGGTGTCTATATACTCGATCTCATGGTTGACCGCGTATGATCTGAGGTTGATCCCAAAGTATTTGAACAGAGGAGTGAGCAGGCTACCACATCGATCCTTCTTGTTCTCAGACTTGTTCTCGACCCTTATCAAGCAGTCCTTTCGAGAATAGAACATCCATATTAGATGGTACCTGGGGTTAGTTTGAAACGGCTGGATTGGGATGGCTCTAGCTCTGTGAATCTCGTCCTCAAGCCCTGAGTAAAGCATCAGCAGCTCCCCCTTGGTGACCTTCGAGGTCTGATCCTTGGCGAATAGGAGGTTGGAGACCATCTTTGCAATTACCCTTAAAGTACGGTTTCTGATCTGGGACTCGTACGCCTTGCGGGATGTGAATATTCCATTCGCAATGAGGTCCCAAAAGCGGTCTGTTGGCGCTAACTTATTCTCCACTGCCACCTCCCTATGCTCGTCCGAAATCTCATATAACTCATTGAGCTTGTCAAGCGATAGGGAGCAGAACTTGCCGTTGGCCATGAATGAGAAGGAGCAGTTCTCATATGTAGGCGCGGAAGGGTCGTCGTACCCGATGTGAGCTGTAGCGAGCACTTGCCGGACGAGGTCGGGGTAGAGCTCGTGTGTTCAGTAGCAGAGAGGAGCAATCCCCATGGCGTGGAGTGTTTCGAACACATCAGTGTCGAGCCTAAGGAAGACAAGGGTGTCCGCGTGACCGAAGCGAGTGGGCAGGATCTCGATGTGAAGGAGTGAGTTGTACCGTTGAAGTCGAGGAGCATCGGGTCGTCGATAGTGATTGGCTGACCCTCTTTACCCTCACGCGGCCATGGGTATGAAGCCGGAGCATTTTGGTTTGGAGGCGGCACATAGTTCTCGCGGGTAATCTTCGGGGTTTTAACCAACTTTTGATTGGTCTGTGGAGGCATCTGCAAAACAGAACAAGTAGTTGTTGATTAGTACAATTCGTGGGTTGTCTAGAAAAGGATGGAACCTTACCCATTCGAAATTAAAATTAAGTCCATTCAATTTCCAAACAACCCAACTATAACATTAAGAATAATGACCCGCGATTCACCATAAACTTAAACCAATCAGTAAACCAATCAAGAAACTCAAGTGAAACCACATTATCTAGGCTCGCGAACATTCGGATTATATTGCCAATTCATAGTCAAAACTCAAAACAAGGCAGTTCATATTCTTTCTCAGTTTCGATTCTTCTACCATTCTAGCAACCTAGGATGTGTTCATTCAAGGATGTTGCTAACAAATATTGATTGAGAGTGCGAGAAGTAGAAAAGAGAAAGAACCAAAAATAGTGATTTACATGCGCGTTTGTGGGAGATGTCGATTTGTTACCTTGATCGGTTGAGAGAGAGAACTGCAAAAACAGAATGAACTCGAAATTCCAAGGAGTTAGAACCAAAATGCGTGACAATTGATAAAGAGGTTAAAGAGTTTGGCTTAGGGTTCTATTCTTAAGGGAGAGGAGTTTGCGGCGAGTGGGGGCTAAGTGGGAAGTGGGATGGGTTAGCCTTATATATGCAAACCCTAACCGCTTCCTCTTCTTTTTTTTCTTTTTTCTTTTTAGGGTACGAAGACTTACCTGAGGGAACAGCTGTTCTCCAGCGAGAACAGTCTACGGATTGTCCCTCCGGGAAACTTCAGTTTTCATTTTCCTGAAACAAAAATTCAAAATCAACTACAAAAGAAATGAAAGGAAAAACATATTTACACTTACCAGTGGGTTGCCTCCCACCAAGCGCTCGATTTAAGTCACTAGTTGACTTTGGATAGCCAATTAGGTTGTGCAGGGATCGCATAAGGGAATTTTTTTACCTTCTGCGATTGTTGTTTCAGCAAGGTATGGCATGAGACGATGACCATTAACAACAAACTCTCCTCCATTCGTGTCCAGCAGCACCACTGCTCCATAGGGGCGGACCTGATCATTCGGTTCAAAGCTTTGGCTGATGATCAGCTTGTCATGATATGCCTTGGTCTTTTCCTTGTAGATCCTTGTGCTCTCATAACCGAGATGCATGATCTCTTCTAGCTCGTGGATCTGGATTGAGCGCCTCTCCTTAGCTGATTTGATATCAAAGTTGAGCAGTTTGACAGCCCATGCCGGCTTGTACACTAGTTCCACAGGTAGGTGACATGCCTTGCCGTAGACCAAGTGATAAGGAGTTGTCTCGAGTGGTGTCTTGTAGGCTATTCTGTAAGCCCATAGTGCATCATCTAATTTGAGAGACCAGTCTTTGCGTGTAGTTCCGACTGTTTTCTGCAGAATGCTTTTGATCTCTCTATTAAACACTTCCACTTGGCCACTTATTTGAGGGTGATATGCGGTTGTGACTTTATGCTTGACACTGTTCTTCTTCAAGAGGCCTTGGAAGACATTGTTGATGAAATGGGTGCCTCCATCGCTTATGACTATCCAAGGTACTCCAAACCTTGGAAAGATAATAGATTTGAACATCTCGGTCACAACCGCGCGTCATTAGTGGGGCTGGTGATTGCCTCCACCCACTCTGAAACATAATCCACTGCCACTAGAATTTACTCGTTCTTATATGAGGGTGGGAATGGTTCCATGAAGTTTATCCCCCAACAGTCGAACACCCTGATCTCGATGATGAAGTTCTGAAGCATCTCGTTCCTCTTGCTGATGTTCCCTTGTCTTTGACACGAATTGCACTTGGAGATGAAAGCTTGAACATCACTGAACATTGTGGGCCACCAGAAACCGGCTTGCAAGACCTTGGAGACTGTCTTGAATGTTGCAAAGTGTCCGGCATAAGAGGAACTATGGCAGTGATGTAGGATTCATGGAATCTCAGATTCTGGAACACATCGTCGGAACATTCCATCCTTGCAGTGTCGATACATGAACGATTCATCCCAAAAGTAGAGTTTTGCATCCCTCAGGAACTTCCTCTTCTCATTACCAGTAAACTCAACTGGTTCCTTCTCCGTGGCTAAGAAATTAGCTATTTCAGCAAACCAACGTAGATGGGAATATCTCTTCTTGATCGCAGCAACGAAGTGTTCCTGGTCTGCAGAACAGTCTACGGGAAGATTATCTCGACTGTTCTCGACATACAGACCAATCACATAGACTTGTTCTTCAGGGAGACTATCGTCGAGAGTAGTCTCCTCGTCGATCTTCATCCTTGACAGATGATCCGCGACTCCATTCTCAATTCCCTTCTTATCTTTGATCTCAAAATCGAATTCCTGGAGTAGAAGGATCCATCGGAGTAGGTGTGGTTTAAGGTCTTTCTTAGTCAGCAGGCACCTCAGAGCCTCGTGATCTGTGTGCACTATCAGTTTAGAACCTACTAGGTAGTACCTAAATTTCTCGAAGGCATAGACAATGGCTAAAAGCTCATTATCGGTTGTGGCAAATCAGCATTGGGCTTCATCCATTGTCCTGCTCGCGTAGTAGATCACATGCAGTTTCTTATCTTTCCGATGTCCTAGCACTGCTCCCACTGCGAGATCACTCGCATCTGTTATTATCTCGAAAGGTAAGTCCTGTGTGGAGGCTGAACGACTGGTGCACTGATCAAGGCTCCTTTTATCATGTGGAAAGCAGTCAAGCAGTCGCTATCGAACTCCAACTTGGTGTCCTTGCAGAGCAGCCTAGTGAGCGGTCTTGCGATCATTGATAAGTCCTTGATGAACCTCCTGTAGAAACCGGCGTGTCCCAAGAAGCTTCTGATTCCCTTGACTGATGTCGGTGTCATCACCTCAATCTTTGCCTTGTCAACCTCGATTCCTTTATCAGACATCTTGCGTCCGAGAACAATACCATATTTGACCATGAAGTGGCACTTTTCCCAGTTGAGTACCAGATCTTTCTCCTCGCATCGTTGCAACACTCTCCCCAAATTTTTCAAACCGGCAGAAAAAGAGCTTCCATAGACACTAAAGTTATCCATGAAAACCTCCATTATATCCTCAATCAAATCAGTAAAAATGGACATCATGCAACGTTGAAAGGTCGCATGAGCATTGCACAAGCCAAACGGCATCCTCCTGTAGGAAAATGTGCCATATGGGCATTTGAATGTCGTCTTCTCCTGATCATCTGGGTGGATGGGAATCTGAAAGAAACCTGAATAACCATCTAAAAAGCAATAGTATGGGTGGTTAGCCAATCTTTCAAGCATTTGATCAATGAATGGGAGTGGAAAGTGATCCTTGCGACTCGCGGCATTCAATTTACGAAAATCAATGCACATGCGATGTCCAGTGACAGTTCTAGTAGGGATCAATTCATTCTTATCATTTGTTCTAACAGTTATTCCACCTTTCTTAGGAACTACATGACCCGGGCTAACCCAGTTACTATCAAAGATGGCATAGATCACACCAGCCTCTAGAAGTTTCATTATCTCTTTCTTAACAACATCTTTTAGATTCAGGTTTAACCTCCTCTGATGTTCTATAGAAGTCATTGATTCATCTTCTAGATGTATTCTATGCATGCATAAATCAGGTGAAATACCATGAATGTCAGCTAGAGAATACCCCAATGCCTTATGATACTTCCGTAGCTCACACAAAAGTTTAGCAGTTTCCACATTATTCAGCTCAGAGTTCACAATAACAGGATAGGTGGAATTTGGTCC
The DNA here is from genome assembly GCF_000309985.2 of Brassica rapa. Taxonomy (NCBI): domain Eukaryota; kingdom Viridiplantae; phylum Streptophyta; class Magnoliopsida; order Brassicales; family Brassicaceae; genus Brassica; species Brassica rapa. Next base: position 5,885,379 of record NC_024804.2, read on the forward strand.
CAATAACGTGTACCTGAGCCCCATAGGGAGGGATTTGAGCTCGATCTTTGGAGCTTTCAGCTCGCTCCATAGATCGTTGAGTTGCACGTTCGGCATGGTTGCTCTTTTCGAAGCAGTTGCTCCGACTGACTGCTATGATTGCTCTCATCTTTCTCCCGTATACTTAGATAAGTGACCATCTTTTCCATGCTTCTGGCAGAGTCAAGCATCTTGTTGTAACCGTCCGTGTCCACGCTCATGACGTTGTGCTCAGTCTCAGCTCGGGTTAGAGCCAGTTCGAGTGGGTCGTCGATCAAGATTTCCTCAATCATTCCCTCTTGAGGGGATAGCGCCTGATTTTCGCCTTCAACCGTGTAGGTTTGGGCGTCTATCATCGGTTTCTTCAGCAGTTTGTTCATCTCGAACTTCATCGCGATGTCCCCAAGGTGAAGATCAATCCTCCCTTGTCGAACATCAATAATCGCACCAACCATGCACAAGAAAGAACGACCCAGGATGAGTGGATATCTTGGTTCTTTGTCAACATCTAGAACCACAAAATCTGTCGGAACAAAGGTGTTGCCCACTCGGACATGGAGATCTTCCAGAATACCCACCGGTGACTTGACTGATCTGTCCGCAAACACCAGGGAGATTCTTGTTGGTTTGAAGTGTGTGAATCCCAGTCGTTTTGCCATGGAGTAAGGCATGAGGTTGACACTTGAACCCAAGTCGCAAAGAGAACAACAAATATTATTTTCCCAATTTGTATTGAGAGAACAAACTTGCCTGGATCACCCAATTTCTTAATTGGCATGTTCTGAAGTACCGCACTGCAGTCCTTTGAAACCAACAATAGCTCACTGTCTCCAGTTATCTTGCCGGAGATCAAACCCTTCATCAAACAGCGCATAGAAGGTATCATCTGCATCTCATCAATCAGAGGTAACTTGATAGTTATATCCTCTAGCATCTTCTTACACTTTGTCTCCTCCCGATCCTTCCGAGATGTCTTTGCTGGAACAGGGTATAGAACCTTAGGGGTATATTTGCGCGAAGGAATAGGCTCGACAGGTGTATCGGCAGGGGTTGGATCAGTCTAAGCAGGCTGTTCCGGTTCCTCGTCAGATAGAGGGACAGCTTCGGATTGTGGCTGCTCGCCCTGCTTTTGCTTGCCCTTCTCTGCCGCTGATAGTTTCTTAGGGACTGCATCCGGCAGTGTTCTTGCACTCCGTAGTGTTACGGCACTGCATTCCTTAGGATTCTTATCGGTCTTTCCAGGTAGAGTACCTTGTTGTCTCTTGACGCTCTCGACTGTCTACGCGATCTGAACATCCATCTGACGCATATGGCTAGCTACATTGTCGCATTTGGTACTCAGGTCATTGAACATGTGGTTCATTTTGGAGTTGATGTCCGTGGTGACCTGATTCAACACTTTCTCTGGAGCAACTGCTGCATCATCGTCGCTAGACCCTTCATCTCGTCTTGCGGAGCGGCCGTTGGCGAAGGGGCAGCTTGTTGAGCTGTCTGCTGCTTTTGGTTCTGGAACTGGTTGTGCTGCGCCTGGCTCAGAACATATGTTCTTCCTTTTCTGATAGCCGCTCTTCTGTCCTTGACTGTTCTGCGCGTTGTCAACCGGTTTTTCTTGCTTAGGATATGTAAAGAGGTGAGGGTTGTTCCTCACGTTAGGGTTCGGGTGGTAGTTCTTGTACTGCCAGCCTTGTCCAGTGACATAGCTCACTTCTTGTTGATCGTCTATAGTGTTCTATGTGTTAGGTGTGATATATGTTGCACCGTTCTCCGAAGCGGTTTCTTCCATGATAAACACTTAGCTCTGATTGCCCTTAATCAGCTGGTCAACCTTTGCCGCTAGATCATCTATTCTGTTCACGGTCTTAGAGTGATCGTTCTCCTTGTTTTTGTTTTTGTTTTTGTTGAGTGAGCTCGACGCCATATTCTCGATCAGTGCGAATGCGCCTTGTGTTGTTTGAGTCATGAAGTCTCCATTACTCGAGGAATCTAGAGCATTTCGAAACTCATAGCTTACTCCATCATAAAACACTTCCAGTATGTAATCGTCCCCAAACCCATGGTGAGGGCATTCCCTTCGGTATTCCTTGTAAATCTCCCAAGCATCATAGAAGGGCTCGTCAGTCTTTTCCTTGAAGTTGGAGATCTTATGCCTCAGAGCTGCCGTTTTGAACTTCGTGCAGAAGTGACTTAAGAACGCTGCTCTGACTTATTCCCATGTAGTTATTGTACCGGTTGGGAGAGAGGCTAGCCAGCGAGCTGCTTTTCCATCAAGAGAAAACGGGAACATCGTGGATTTGACGTATTCTGGTGGCACTCCATTTGCGCGAGATAAGTTGCAAACTCTCTCAAAATTCTCGATGTGATCCAACAGAATTTCAGATGCGAGGCCGTTGAACATATTTATCTGCATCAAGCCGATCAAAGCAGGCTTTATCTCATAATCTTGTCGAGTGAATGGAGTGGGTTGATGTCGGAGCGAGTGGTAGGGAAGTTCCGCTGGATGTTATGCACTCCGATTGGAGTGCCTTGTTGTTCAACTTGCTGTGCAGCAAGTTCAGCCGCTGCTTGGCGATCAGCTTCCTGTGTGTTGTTGGTCTGTTGCATCTGCTGCATCTGTTGTTGCATGAGCGCCATTGCAGCAGTGAGATCATACTGGCCTCCGTGATCATCCATCCTGATGTTAGTAGGCCGCAGTTGTTGGCGGTTCTGTCTTTCTAATCTTGCGAGCTCTTCGTTGCTTAGCGTGAATAATAGTCCTTGTGCGTTGCTCCGAGTATGTCTACTGGTCATGCACCTGGATCATTTGCAGCAACAAAGAGAGGAAAGCAAGTTAGATGTGTTAGACTAAATATTGAACTGAAAAATAAAAGGAAAATTTCTGGTCCCCGTCGCAACGGCGCCAAAACTTGATACACAAAACTGAACATTTCCTACTGTCAAGTTAACAGTGGTAATTGTAGTATTTAAGATTCAATCCAGAGGACCAGTCTACACTTTATTCTTATGAGTTTTAAACTTAGCTAAAACTAAAAGTGGGGTTTGAATTAAGTGGTAACGTGCAAGTAAAGTAATAGTTGCAAAGAGTAAATTCAATATTAAAGAGAAGCCAATCTAGGATTTCTCATCGGGTGTCAAAGCTAAACCAAACATTTATTCAAGCATAATGTAGCACAATCTAGAACACGGATCACTCAAGTAGAACAGCCCACTGTCGTGGTGCTGCTCCCTTTGCGGTTCAGCCTTAACACCTAAACTCTCATTTGGATCAAGGATCGACCACAAGCAGTAGAGATCAAGTCTGATAGGTTCACCGAGCACTCTAGTATCTACTTTCGCTGACTAGAGATGTGCGGCTCTAGTCCGATAGGTCACGACGGAATTACCACCCGAAAATCCTCGGAGATAATATTTCCGAAAGAGATAGTAAAAAGAAAGATATAATTTTCGTAAAAAACCGATACGAAGTTTTTACGAAGAAGTATCCTTGAAGATTCAAAAGCAAAAGAACCAAGCTCGGTCGTTGCGTAACTACCGCACATACACGCTGTCCGGTCGCTACGTAGCAACCAAGTCCGAGCCGATGCCGGTCGCTACGAAGCGACCGAACATCCGACCCGCTCGGTCGCTACGTAGCGACCAGGCTCGAGCCAAAGCTCGGTCGCTACGTAGCGATCGAGCAATCATCCCGCTCGGTCGCTACGTAGCGACCGAGCTCGACTAAAGCTCGGTCGCTACGTAGCGACCAAGTGCTCGTCCCACTCGGTCGTTACGTAGCGACCGAGCTCACGCCAAAGCTCGGTCGCTACGTAGCGACCGGGCTTGAGCCAAAATTTGGTCGTTGCGTAGCGATCGAGCTCTTCCGAACATCGATACGACATCAGTCCATGCATTCTCGTCAAAACCTTCAACTGCTATCTCCCGAAGACCGTAGCAAGCTCAGTCCATGTTTTCCGCTATTCTAAATCATCGATCAAAACTTTGCGAATTAAAAACCGCGGAAAGTTCGTTCTTTATCGAAAGAACTCGTAGTAAACGTGTCGAGTCGGAAGACGGCCCAAAGGGACCTAAAACACGACTCGAGGCCCATCCTACGATTTCTTAACCAAAAGCCCGTAAACCACAGCACGGTTTACGTTTGGTCCACAAGGAAGGATAAATGTCAAGTTTCCGCGGATAAATACGGAAGTTTTGAAGACGATTGTGAAGATCGAGAAAAATGGAATATCTCCATTTTTATGCTATGACGGCTTAAGGGCAGAAGAGTAAAAGCGTAAACCGACCTTGGAGCTAGTATATAAGGAGTCCTAGGCGAGGAGCAAGGAAGAGAACTTTTTCAGAGCAAACTTAGCACTTAGAGTAATTTAGGCATTTTTCTGTTTTCGTTATTTCGAGCTGCGACTCAATTAGGTTTAGCCGTCTTAGGGTTGCTAGAACTAGGAATCTCGCCGACAGCTCTCGAGCCCACGCTTATACCTTGTTGTAAACGCTCATACGCAAATTCGGAAATAAGATCTTCTTTGCTCTCTTTTTCTATTTCTTATACTTTATCGTTGTTATTCCCGTGTTCTGATTGCTTGACGTGTGGTAATTAGCAGATATCCGGGTCCTCTGGGAAATTAGGGTTTTCCTAGTTTCCTTATTTAAACGGGACAGTGCAAATTTCGGTTCCCACAGTTTGGCGCTAGAAGGAAGGGGGGTACGGATCAATCTAACCCGCAAAAGCCACAACACTCTCAATCAGACATGTCAACTAATGACGCATATAACGTGCAATCCCCTCTTAACGGAGGCAGCGGCACCGATCTCCATACTCCAGCAGCGGACGTATCTGCGGCCAACGCACAAGCCAACGCCGCGATGCTCGAGGAGTTTAAAAAGATGTTCGCCACCTATGAGAAAAGGTCGGAAGAACAGGATAAGCTCGTGAATACCTTGACCAAACAGGTTGAAACCTTAACGGCAAGGACCCAAGCAATCCGTCCCCGTGGAACCACCAAAATCCGCGGGAAGAGGCTCGACTTTGCTACCCCACTCGACAGATCAGGAGTCGCGCGGGAACAACCTTCCTGTCAAAACCCTAGCGAGAAATCTCCCATCAAAAAGGGGAACCCTGAAAGTCTTCCGCCCCCTGCAAATGACTCGGAGGATAACGAAGCCGAACGCATTGAACTGGATCCTAGCGATGTCTCCAACGACACCGACGAGGACGTCTACAGACATCCAAGAAGGACCAGGAGCCGATCTGCTCGTGAAGGCTCCCCGTTCGAAAAACCAATGATGGAAGAAGAAGAAATCGCCTATTGGAACGAACAAGAGGAGCTGGCTGAAAGGCAAACCGAGCTCACTCGCAGTAAACGCCGACAGGCTCAGAAATCTACTGACGAGACATCGGATATTCGCGATCTTCGCGACAATATCACCAAGACTGCGGCAGAAGTGAGGGCCGTAAAGTCTCAAATCCATCATGCTACTAGTGCTGCCCCCGAAATCGATCGACTGCTGGAAGGAGCTCGGAAGACCCCTTTTACCAGTCGCATTTTGGACATGAGGGTGTCCGATCCGGGAAAAATCAAAGTACCGAAGTACGATGGTACGGCCGATCCAAAAGCGCACCTTCAGGCTTTCCACATCGCGATGGGAATAGCTATACTGAAGGACGGCGAAAAGGATGCCGGCTACTGCCGCCTGTTCATCGAAAACCTGGAAGGACCAGCGCTTGAATGGTTCGCATGCCTTCGTCGTAACACCATCGGGAGTTTCCGACTGCTCGCTTCGGAATTTCTTAAACAATACTCTGTATTCATAGACAGAGAAACTTCCGATGTTGATCTCTGGAGTCTCTCCCAGAGGGAAGAGGAACCCCTCCGCGGGATAAGCGACAAAGTAGCCATCGACGCGCTGAGGAAGACGCTTTGGTACAAGTCAAAATTCAGAAAGTGGATAACTCTCGACAAACCGCGAACGATCCAGGACGCCCTCCACAAAGCAACTGACTACATCATAGTCGAGGAAGAAACTAAAGTCTTATCACAAAAACATAAGGCGGTAAGACCATCCTCGAAGGACGTGGATCCAAAAGGAAGAAATAAGAACTCTCGTAACGACAAATACGTCCATCACGAGGGGGAAGATCTCCAAGGGGCGCATAATTATGCGATCAATTCGGATCAAGGCCGAACCACGGGCAACACATGGACTCGCAATCAAGGGTATGACGAAAACACCTTCTGCGAGTTCCACCAGTCCCGAGGACACTCCACGACCAACTGCAAATTCTTGGGAGCAAGACTGGCCGCGAAGCTACTCGCTGGAGAGCTCTCGGAAGTAACTAGCGTCAAGGATCTCATCCTTGATTCTGATCACCCTCCAAACACGGACAGAAATCCGCCCGCTGAAAAATCCCCTCAACGAAACCAGCCTGGGGATAAACGCGGTAGGAGGCCGGACGACAAGGGGAACGATAACAATCGTCGCAGAGTCAATATAATCATCGGAGGATCACAATACTGCGGCGATACTGTGTCGGCCATCAAGGCTTACCAACGGAAGGCAAAGTCGATGCAAATTCGCCTACATGGTTTTCTCCCCGAGATGGCCAAAATTGCTCGATCACCTTCACAAAGGAGGAAGCCGGTGGCATCGATCAACCTCACTGCGATCCGCTCGTCATAGATCTCGTCATACGAGACTTAGAAGTCGGAAGGGTACTCGTCGACACGGGAAGCACGGTCAACGTAATCTTCCGCGACACTCTCAAGCGGATGAGCATCGAACTCGGAGAAGTAATTCTGACGCCAAAATCGCTCACTGGTTTTTCAGGCGAAGTATCGATGACTCTTGGATCGATCCAGTTGCCAGTCATGGCCAAGGAGATCACGACAATCGTCGAGTTTGCGGTAGTCGATCATCCCGCTATCTACAACGTGATCATGGGAGCCCCATGGCTCAACGCCATGCAGGCAGTTCCGTCGACATACCACATGGGTCTCAAATTCCCAACCCCAAGCGGAGTCGCGGCTATCTGGGGATGCCAAAAACAGTCACGGCTATGCTTCCTGGCAGAGCACAAGTTAAGCCAAATCACGACTTCTGCAGCTACAAACGGCAAACGCACGAAGATAGATCGATCTTCGGCCAAAAACGCCCCAAGAAAAGACGAATTAAAATCATCTGCCGACGCAAACACATTGGACGTCGAAACTCAACACGAGTCTGAAGCCCACGCTACAACTCAACCGGAACATCCGGAAAATAGCGTTGACCCAGCCACGATCGACATGGTCAAGGCGGACATCGCGACATCTACCGCCGAGTAAAAACACTCGCGGCATGAAACAGAACTACGAGATGGCTTGATCCTCGAAAGGTGTACATAGGCAGCCTGTCAAAAGACGAGTTCAGCTATCCCCCTCTCTAAAAAGGGGGGGGGGGAGTGGGTGCGTATACTCGGATACTCCCACTTAGAAAAATCTTCATTATTGTAATCGAGTTTTTAGAAACTTCAAAAACTTTTACTACAATCTACGTTTCTTCTTTTTATCGAAAACGTTTACGCTTCAGTTAAACACAAAAAACTTTCAGGACACGCCTAGAAACATTAAGACTCTTGTATGCGGCCTCATCCGGCCCAAAAATCGTAAAGTTATCATCTTTCAAACATTTGAACATACACGTATAATCATCGAAACAACTGCGAGACGTCGCAAAGTTAAAATTAGAAGATAATACGAACAAATTATCCAAACACGACCACCAAAAACCTTACACCCCGTTCGTCGATTGGCCCCGACGAACACGCCAGCCGTCTTAAACAAACGCAATTCGATCACTCTTTTGATCTTGAAAAACGTCCAACACAAGGACAAAAGCGCGCTACAACAAAAATCCGAAATTTTGGTCTAGCACTTCCAGTTGATTCTGAGAAGATGCTCGATTCGTACCATACAAGTCATATAAGCCGAGAACCTATCGCGGACTTTAAATCGGTACGAGTCAAGAAGAAATCGCAACAGGAAAAACGATAGCCGGCTAGTCACCGCACAAACCTTAACCGAAAGTAAACCTAGGTCTTGCCCTAAACCCAATGTTCTGGTCTCAAACATCTCAAGACATGATATCTAAAAGATACGAGATCCTAAACCATGTCTCTCCGTTCGAATCTCAATGTTCCCAAAAATCGTAAAGATAGGTAAATTTTTACGAGAATCACGAGCGAACTAACAGATTGAACGTCTAATCGGAATTAAATATGAGACGACAACTCATATTTACTTCGACCCTATTCGGGAAAACTCGAAATGAAACATTCATCATATATATAAAACCGCTTAAAAAGCGGTAATGGATTCAAAGCCACCAACGGCCAGTCCCGATAAGCAATAAAAACGGCCAAAACAGGCCCATACAAATCTCTCGGCCACACTCGGCCAAAAAAATAAAAAAAAAAAACGAGCATCTTTCTTTCAATAACCACTCCACCTCTCATAATCCAAAGTCAAAATCTCCGGACAACGAAGCACCGAACACATCCGCGGGACGATCCACTTCCTCTCCACCGTCAGAAACCCGGTTGGAACCTCCTCGGTATCATGGGAAACCGGGATGGAATCCCAGAATCCTTGGATCCGCTCGTCGATCGACGGGATGAGCGCCTCAGCATGGGCGCGTTCGTTCATGCCACTCTTCATCAAGCTCATTTCCTTCTCGAACACATAGTCATCGGCCTGCGTCCTCCAAAAACTTCCGACTGAACCGCGGCACTCACGGAAATCACCCACCGAGGTAAAGGCATTCTTGAGGTTCCCATACTCAACCTGGAATTGATAGGCACGAGTCTTCATCACCTCGACGATATCTCTTTTGCCTTTCCTTTCCGCCTTACGGACAGCCCGCGCATGATCATGAGTAAGTTGCGCTTCTCGCTCCAACATCTCGCCTTGCATGCGAGCGAGATCTCATTTTGCTTTCCCCGCTTTAAAACGATAGACCATAGCCTCCCTATGGCTCGCTTCAATGGCCGAGCCAAGCAAGTTGAGGCCCTGCGAAACCAATTAACGCATTGTAAGCAGAAAAAGAAATACCCAGGCAATCACAAATATTTTCAAAAAAATCATACCCCATTGATGATTTGGGACCCTTCCGCGACGACTTTCGGCCTCGCCGACTCTTTTGCAGGTGGAGGAGCATCAAAACCCGGTGGCAGATCAGCAAAGAAATCATCAAAATCCGGAATAGGGACCTCGCTCGAGCCACTCCCATCGCCATAAGCAAGGTTCGGATCCCATCCTGGAAGCATAGAGTTATCCATCGAAAATTCTATGTCGCCAAGGTCGATATCCTTTCCCTTCCCAGAGCTCGACTCCGGCACAACTGCTAGGGCTACAACGGGATTCTGGTTATCAGGTTCGGAGTCGCTTCCCGTGTCCGCAACCGAGGCAGGACCAGGGTGCACGAACCTCAGTGCCTTCCGAATCTTCTTCGGCGTAAAGGAAGTCCAAAAGAAGGGACCATTCCTAAGAAGATCCCTCAGCAATGATGTCCTCAGGGAACGGAGCAAGAGGATTGATGAAAGGACGATCGTTCCGCAACCTCCGGAACAGTGGAATGCAACTCTCTTCGACAGACGCAACGTCTATACGAACAAAGAAGAAAAACTTCTTCCACGAGTTGAAGTTCGAAATGAACTTCTTAACCACTGCATAAAGTTCCGAGGGACCAGCCTATGCTTGTCCGTATCTTTGACGAGTTGAAGCCTCAAAAGCGCTTCAAAATGATCGACGGAAAGGGAAAGGCCATGCTCGTAGCTCAGGATCAGGATCCCAATAAGATGCTGAATGGCGAGAGGAGTCAACTGGCTTATCGCAACCTCGAAACGGTCCAACACTCGGACGAGGATTTCGGAGATTGGGAACCATAAGCGACAACGCACTACGAACGCCTCGTAGCAAGTGAAGTAACCCTCTGGGAGGCTGTTAGCACACTCTCCGGGATAGGGAACCCGAAACTCCACAGAATCCGGGATATGGTAGAACGATCGCATGATCGCGAAAAACTCGTCGGTACTCCTGCTTGGATCCTCTTTCTCGACTCCACGATGGTTCAGAACCGGGAACGACTTTTCTTTGGGAGGAGTCATCGAACCATAATGCGCAACCCACCATGCCTCATTCTCGGCGGGATGTACCGAGTGAGGCACAAACTCCATCTTCGGAAAAATGAGCTCTTCGTAAGCACTCGCGGATGAAGACCCTTTTTTCGAAATCTTTTTCTTGCCCGACATTTTACACTTCTCCTGAGAAAATAGAGGAAAAGGGTGGAGAGAAAGAAAGATAGTTTTTCTTAAGAAAGATCTTAGAGAAAACAAGAAAGTGAAAAAATTGTGAAACAAGTTACCTCCCTTCTTATAGGCATGAGAATTTACTATTCAAGCTCGGACTTTCAGATATTAATTCCATCCAACACGCCTAACTTGCCAAACATGCCTAACCGCACGATAGGACCCTGTGATGCATGGTCCTAATGGGCTGGGGGGCTAACTATTGGGGTCAAAAACGGTCACGACGGAATTACCACCCGAAAATCCTCGGAGATCATATTTCCGAAAGAGATAGTAAAAAGAAAGATATAATTTTCGTAAAAAACCGATACGAAGTTTTTACGAAGAAGTATCCTTGAAGATTCAAAAGCAAACGAACCAAGCTCGGTCGTTGCGTAATTACCGCACATACACGCTGTCCGGTCGCTACGTAGCAACCAAGTCCGAGCCGATGCTGGTCACTACGAAGCGACCGAACATCCGACCCGCTCGGTCGCTACGTAGCGACCAAGCTCAAGCCAAAGTTTGGTCGCTACGTAGCGATCGAGCAATCGTCCCGCTCGGCGCTACGCCAAAGCTCGGTCGCTACGTAGCGACCAAGCGCGCATCCCGCTCGGTCGCTACGTAGCAACCGAGCTCGGCCAAGCTCGGTCACTACGTAGCGACCGAGCGCTCATCCCGCTCGGTCGCTACGTAGCGACCAAGCTCAAGCCAAAGCTCGGTCGCTACGTAGCGACCGGGCTTGAGCCAAAGTTCGGTCGTTGCGTAGCGATCGAGCTCTTCCGAACATCGATACGACATTAGTCCATGCATTCTCGTCAAAACCTTCAAATGCTATCTCCCGAAGACCGTAGCAAGCTCAGTCCATGTTTTTCGCTATTCTAAATCATCGATCAAAACTTTGCGAATTAAAAACCGCGGAAAGTTCGTTCTTTATCGAAAGAACTCGTAGTAAACGTGTCGAGTCGGAAGACGGCCCAAAGGGACCTAAAACACGACTCGAGGCCCATCCTACGATTTCTTAACCAAAAGCCCGTAAACCACAGCACGGTTTACGCTTGGTCCACAAGGAAGGATAAATGTCAAGTTTCCGCGGATAAATACGGAAGTTTTGAAGATAATTGTGAAGATCGGGAAAATGGAATATCTCCATTTTTATGCTATGACGGCTTAAGGGCAGAAGAGTAAAAGCGTAAACGGACCTTGGAGCTAGTATATAAGGAGTCCTAGGCGAGGAGCAAGGAAGAGAACTTTTTCAGAGCAAACTTAGCACTTAGAGCAATTTAGGCATTTTTCCCTTTTTATTATTTCGAGCTGCGACTCAATTAGGTTTAGCCGTCTTAGGGTTGCTAGAACTAGGAATCTCGCCGACAGCTCTCGAGCCCAGGCTTATACCTTGTTGTAAACGCTCATACGCAAATTCGGAAATAAGATCTTATTTGCTCTCTTTTTCGATTTCTTATACTTTATCGTTGTTATTCTCGTGTTCTGAATGTTTGACGTGTGGTAATTAGCAGATATCCGGGTCCTCTGGGAAATTAGGGTTTTCCTAGTTTTCTTATTTAAACGGAAATCGACAGTGCGAATTTCGGTTCCCACAATTCACCCAATCTCAAGCAATCGACTACACGGTTAATGAGCAGATTCAACCTAAGATCTAGCAGTAAGTGATCAGGTTATAAATAGCATTAAGAACATAGATTAACAAAGACACAATAAGGTCGCTTACTTAAGTTTAGATTTTGCGATCAACACCCTAGAACCCTAGACAAGCTAGCCGACTAGTCAGCCATAAAACAAGATTAACCAGACATAATAGCTGAATGATACTGCATATAAATCCAAAGAGAAATCAATAGGGTTCAGGATGATCTTCTCAGTCAAGAAGAGGAGTCGTCTCTCTTAAATAGCAAAATCCAATAATAGGTCTTAGGTCTGTTGCAAAACTAGTGTAGCTCAAAATAAATATAAGGATGGTTTTTTATATGGAGGCACCATCGACTTCAGAGTAGGGAATAAGTGATTAGGTCAAATCTTTGAAAGATATGGAAACTTTCATAAATGTCGGGAACAATCGCCGGGCTGTTCCTAGTAGGATCAACCGTCAGACTGCTACGCATGATCGTTCCGCGGGGAACAATTCTTGATCCTTTCTTCACGCTACTCCAGACCTGAAATGACTCTAAAAGGACTGGACTAACTCGATAAAACATTAAAAACAAGTTAGAATGCATATGCACAATGATGTCAAAAACACCATATATCAGTCGACTAGTAGGAGAGTGACAAGGAGTTTCTCACGCTCTGCCCATAATTTTGATAAGCCACCCTCTGTTGGTTTTAGTAAAGAGGAGGTTCATGATTTGAGTGACGAGGCAGTTCCAAAAGAAGAGTTCAGAGTATCTCGTGTGGACCCAGAAGAAGCAGCAGCGTATTGGAAAGCTCGGTGCAATTTGGAACCTTCCCCCCCCCCCCCCCGAACTGTGGGTTCCGAGAAGACCACCTTCCAAAAGGATAGTTTCGGAAGGGTCGAGCAAATGTGATCAAGTTTTCCTCACAACCATCCGTCGATTCTGTCAAGTTCCAAATAACGTTGAGTTTCGGATACCGCGGGAAGGAGAGAGTGCTGATACTCCTCCGCCGAGTTTTTTCACATGTTACAAGGCACAGCCTTGCGTTACCGTTTATGGTTCCCATACCAGCAATTATAGTTCAAGTTCTGCACCTCTTCAGTGGGTCGCTTAGTCAGGTTACTCCTCGCGGTTAGCAACACCTTATTGGGACATTGGTTCTAAGTTTCGACCGTAGGATGATTCTTGGCGATGGCTACCTAGAGGGGCTTTTGACCATAGCGAACACATCGAAGAATATTTCCTATTGCTTCAGACTGAGAGAGCATATGACGATAGTCAAAGGGTTCACGTCAAATGAATGGCGTTGGAGAGACTCCTACATTATATTTTTTTGAATAGTGTGTTCATTGCGGAAGAATGCTCATCTCTTTTTAGGACCGAGTGGAGCTAAAAGGGTAGCATTGACAACACTATCACAGTTTGCACCCTGATTGTAAATCGGGAAATGTCAGCGTTTGGGGACGATGGTACTTTCAAGCACACCTTAGGCGACCTCTTAGATAGCCAGTGACAATTAACGAGATTTCTGGCTCAGAAAAGTATGTGGAAACTTTCGACATGTGCATGGGGTAACTCTTTTATTGATTTTTGTCGTTTCAAATTCTCCTTCTAACTCATTGGTCTCTCTTTCTTGTAGGGTCTGGGTGCGATGAACGAGGCTCTCATGTCGAGCAATTTGGAGGCGCAGACGATCCGCTTGAGAGCCAAAGAGACCAAGAAAGAGGCTGCTCGTTTGAAGAATGAAGTTGAGGCCGAAAAGAGTGAGTGTTCTGCTCGTAAGGCCGAGTTTGAGAAGGTGCATGCCTCCGAAGTAAGCAGGGAATGCGGGAGGCCGCCTCGATTTATCAGAACCATTTGATTCAGATTGTTGGTGGAGATGTGTACTGTTCAATGATTTTTGAGAGTGTAGTGGTGACATTGGTGTTTTGGAGTATATGAGGGAGACCGAGGCGTTTAACTATGATGCAAAGCTTGCGTTGAACTCCGATCATCAAGGTCAGAATGCTTATTCAGAGCCTTTACTGTCTAAAATCGAGGGTATTATTCAGGAAAGGTTGGTTCCGATCCATGTTTCTCCTGATTGTGAAGATGTTGCACCCGCTGCTCCACGCGAGGAGAGGAGGTTAACTAGTCTCAGGCTTCGCTTGACATTGGTGATTATGGGTTTGGATATTCATGCTCCGGTTTTTATAATTTCTCCCAATGACAGGTTTTGCATTTAGAAGGAATGTGTTCCATGTTTGTAATAAGTATGTTGACTTATGTCCTACTCGCCCTTTTTAGGGTTTATATTTGCAAAGATTCATCAACGTCCAAGTACTAACGAAGAGACAAGTTTTTGTATCTCGTACCAATGATTCAGGAGGAGTATCGGCACTCTCTTCTTCCCGAAGTATCCTAAACTCCAATTTTTGGAACCTAACAGAATTAGGGGATGGTTGCAAGGAAAACTCGAACATATTTGTTTGACCCTTTGGGAACTATCCTTTTGCAAGGTTATCTTCTCGACCACCAAAAGTGTCGTTGGTTTGTTGATTGTGCAGTTCTTTTTTATTGACCCTCGGGAACTATCCAGTTTTAGATTTTCGCGAGATTGATGGCATGCTTGAATTCCCCATGTTTCATAATTCTCCATATTTCATCTCTCCCACCTTCTTCAAGATCTCTCCTTCTTCAGACTCCTCTCTTTCCCCAGAATTCTCATCATCCACGTCTTTCTCTATCTCATTATTTTCATTTTTTCGTTCTTCACTATGTGCAGATCCTACCTCACATCTGGGTCATTCTCATTATTCTCTAGAATTGAGAATCGTAATGGTAACATATCATTGAAATTCAAATATTTTAAGCATGTCGGATAGACACTTTTTTTTTTGGTGAAACTGAGTTCCAACTTTTCCCTTGATCCACCATAAGTAGCAAAGATGTATTTGCTTCCTCGATTTGTCTGTTTTTCTTATCTTCCATTTCTTCTTCCCCATGTTGTGTTTCAGTCACCACTTCTACATCTGAACAATGTGCTTTTTTCCCTTTTGTTACCATTTGTTCATGCTTTGTCGCTGCACTCTGTTTTTCAGTTTCATTCTATGTACTATGTTTTCCTAAAACAGAGTGTTGGACCTCCTTCACCCACCTTCTTGTTCTCCTCTCTACGTAACAAAGGGAAGTTTTCCCACTAGATTCGTTTGGCACAGTATGTGCATTTTGATGGGAGACAGACACAAATTTAACAACAATTGTCTTCTCTCAAAGTTTAAAGACATGCTACTTTGATAAATCCTTTGTTAAATCAACCTCAACGAACACTCTAGCTTCCTTAAAACGTTTGCAGAGCGCTGTGTTTGGATGCAGTCTCTTTGGAAACTCAACCTTGCTCGCAACAAAGCTAAGCCATTTCCATAAACATGTTGAGTTTGGAACTTCTTTTTAGCTACCCACACCACATTGGCACTATCATTGGCTCTTATTGTTCTTCCTTCACAGTGACCGGAGCTCATTGTGTTACAACCATCGGAATGTTGGCAATATTCCACATACCTCTGCGCAAGATCATGTTTCACATTCTTTGATCAAAGATTTGAAACTTCACCCTCATCTCAACCATCTCAAACACATCTATTTTAACTTTTTAATCCCCTCAAGGCCAAACTTTGTTCACAATCACATGGATTTTCGCTACATGGGGTGTTGCCGAAAGAAAGCGACTGACGAAAAAATCTTTCCACAATGGCTCATCTGAACCTCTTCCAGAACAACTACTACACCATCTACCTCTGATGATTATTTATAGTGTTAACCCACCAACCCTTCTTGTTTCCTTCTACTGGGACCATTGGCTTTACGTTCCCTCTCGTTGATGTTGTTTCTTTCACCAGATTATCATCACTAGTAACTTTCGGTGCACTAACCTCGATTGCGTGAGCAAGAAGTTTAGTGAAAGCCCTAGAGTTTCAGTCGCCAAAATAATCGCTTAAAAATTTTCTCTGCTGATGGACAACTTGACAATTTTATATTTTTATTTTTTAATATAAGCAAATTTGATTGTGCAGATTTTAACTCTAAAAAAAAGTGAGGGCATAAAATTCTAATGATTGCTTCGACTATAAAGCTGATGATTTCAATGTAAGTGGTTTGCTGCACCACGAATATCATGTGCATAACGCGTTGGGTATTTTGTAGACGTAGCAGTCACTCAGCATGCAGAAACAAATTCTGTCAAGATTATCGGCAAAAACATTATGTTGGAGATATTTGAAGCATTACATCACAGCCTTTACGTTTACCTACTTTTTTAATTGTCCTGCTACTTGTACTCTCTTTGTTTCCCTTGGTAAACTATAAGTACATTAAGGATGTATTCAATAAAATATTTGAAGTGATTTGATTTTTAATGAAGTTTTAGATGTTTTTAATAAGTTGCAGAGACTTAGGTGATTTTTGTTAAGCCATTCTAGAATATAATCTAAAATCATGGGATTTGAATTTAAATTATTTTAACTAAGAAACTCCACCCAAACACCCTAAAATCAGCTGAAAACTTTAAAACTCCACAACTTAAAATATTTTCAATAACAGTGGATTTTAGAGTACTCTATGAAATGTTAAGTTAAATAACAGTGAATTTTAAATGAGCTTTTAAAATTCATGTTTAAATAACAGTGAATTCGTCATTTTAATACAAATCACCTAAAATTTTCTGTTGAATACATCCCCTAAGAGATATTAAAGGGGTTTAGTCCTTTTAATCTAGACACAATCGTCACACATCTTCTTCTCATGGCTGGGGTGGGGCCGTGGGGAAATGTTGTTTATTTTATTTTATTTTTGGTAAACGGGAAGGTTATTTATTTGAATGTATGTGTTTCATACCCACTCGATTATTCTATAATTAATTTAGGAGTTTTGGTCAATATATCATCAAATCATCAGCATTGTTGCAATTAGCATTATCATATCAAAAAGTTGTTGGTAAACGCTTGTGCTGAATTTTTCTTCGACCATACTTTATTCCATGTTGTTAGAAAAAAACCCATATCACTGCATAGTCGCTGACCACGACTCTAATTCTGCGAAACTCTTTTTCTGTGATATAAGTAAACGTTTTGGACAAACAAATTATACATTTGAAGATATTTGTGATTTTACCGTAGTACTCTCCTCTATTTCAATTTAATTATCGTTATAGAGTTAAATTTTCGTTTCAAAATAAGTGTCGGTTTATAATTTCAATACAAAATTTATTGACTTTATATTTGAATCTATTTTTCTGGTGGTTAGAATGTGGTTAGATGTATTGGTAATGATGGTTTTATTTTGGAAATATGCAAAATTAAACACTTTTTAATGTGTGTGCCCAAATCTAAAACGACAATTAAAATGAAATAGAAGAAATATATTTTTAAAACATTGGAAATTGTAATTTTGTCTTTGTATGTTATTTATGCTTTAATTTGCTGCTGACATGTCGTTTATGTATATTTGACTATGTAGATATTTTAAAACTAACCTTGGAAAAAATAACTTAGGCATGATTCAATAAAAAATATCTCAAATAGTTTTTAATCTAAAAATTGATATTTTCTTTTTTTGTTATTATTAAAATAAAATAAAACATTAATAAAATTAAAATAAAGATATTGACAATTACAGCTATGTAATAACTTTAGTTTATGAAAAATATCTTTGTAACTGACTACTGTAAAAATTAAGCGGACACATAAAAAATAATTTTTTAATAATATTATAAAGATGTTGCGGTCCCGATGGACCGAAATAACAGTTTCAAAAAACATTTATGTACATATTTTGTTATTTTCTTCTTCTCTTTTTGCATCAAACGGTTGATCTATTACTCAAGCTTGAGGTGGTTTCTAGAACCAGACCGAAATAAAATAACCAATGTAATACATATTCCTATGAAAAGATTCCGCTATCTTGCTAATGAATCATCAGATCGAGGAATAAAAAAATCGAAAATTTTGGGAATCTGCTCTTCAGCTTCTGCAGCTCGTCCAATTCAGTTGAGAAGTTGGACCATACTCTTGAGTCTTGAATTATCGATATTAGATCCTTACAAACTGTGCCAAAAGCTTGACATAGCTGAAGCATGGACTCCATCGCCCACGAAAAACATATTTTGTTATTTTCTTTGAGTCGATAATGAGTGTATTTAATATATAGTTAGATATACAGAGGCCCCACGCTAGTTTTGCATCACGACAACTCATGGTTTTTTAAAGTATTATTCATGATTTGTTCCTTCCCATTACCCTGTTGAATTGAAACTTTCTAAAATCCCATAATTGGCTGTTTCAAATTGACCAAGTTTTTATATGTTCTTCACTAAATTGTTCAAGTCTTCTCCTTTATGTTAACATTATTGCCTACATGTTTTGAAAGCGAGGCTGTATTTTTTATTCAAAAAGTCTTTCATAACTTGTGTAGACCACATGACTTTTTCTTTGAGTTACAATTAAAAGAAGAGGAAAAGGAAAGAGTTTCTTTGTCGGTTCGAAGATGAGTTCAAGAATTGGAGCCTTTATGCTCCTGATCTTGCTTTGCTTCCAATTTTTATCGGTTTCTGCTCTCACAAATGGTTTTGACGGTAAGTATAATAAAATAGATGCTGATCACCGTTTTAGACGTAAGAATTTCAAAATCTTTGAAAGTTTCTGAAAATTTTGTGTAGCTTCTGCTTTACAAGCCCTGAAGGCTGATTGGACAAAGTATCCTGAAAGTTGGGTAGGTGCTGATCCTTGTGGAACCAATTGGGTTGGAATCACATGTACCAATGACCGCGTTGTTTCAATGTAACGACTTGTTTGTGATTTGTAATTTTTCTTCTTCTTCCAATAATCATTCGCAGAGTATTAACATTATGTTGTTGCTTGTTGCAGATCACTAGGTAACCTTGACGTGGAAGGAAAGCTTTCCAGTGATATTGCAAGCTTGACTGAATTGCAGATCTTGTATGTCTTCCTTCTTCTTTCTGTTATTCCTTAATTAGAAATTGATTTATTTTTTCTCATTTTATGATCCTACTCTTTGTAGGGATTTGTCTTACAACACTGGATTGACTGGACCACTTCCATCAAATATCGGTCAACTTAAGAAGTTGAAAAACTTGTAAGCAAACAAGACCATTTGCTGTGTTCTAAAAGGAGCACCTAGGCTCAAGGCAAGGCAATGCAAGGCTCAGCATCCATCATGTAGCATAGTGAGGAGGCTATGCTATTTCACAAATGTGCTCGCTCAGTAACGCTTCATAGCGCCTCACACCGCTCGCGCGACTCTTAAAAGGTAGATTTTCCATAAAACATCATTTTGCATGGGGATTTTTGGGTAATATGATTACAACTGAATGTTTAGTTACTTTTTACGTTTACAAAACGTATTTACCCGTGAGAATATACTTAAGACCTAATTAACTATTTCAAGTTTCCAACCAAGTCTTGAAACTCGTTGCAAAAAGTCTTCACTCTTTAACTGATCAGGAGCATCTCGAAGGCCATCTTAAACACACATAATGTTGATTGTTGAGCATTATGAGAATGAAACTGTAGAAGATTTTGGAGAAGACGGGGTAATGGATTGTTTATGGAAGCTGATGATGATATATGATGCTATGGAATTTTAGAGTTTTAAACAATTAGACTTTTTTTTTTTTAAACAATTAGACTTTGATTTTCAGACATTTAAAAGAAAGACTTTGTTTCTATAGTAATTTCATTTATTTATTTCAGACTCATGACTTTAGAGTTTATCGGATTGCCCTTTCTATGTTTTTCAAACTATAATCCCACAATTCTGATAACCCAGGGTTATCAGTCACACCCATGATTTTAGAACCACAAATAATGGCAACATGCATAGGTTAGGACTTTAGGGATTAATGAAGATAACTAACCTAATATTTTCTTGTGTAGTTTGTGCCTCAGATACCAAAGACTACCTGAGCATTCGTCTAGGCTTGGAGCGTGTTTCTAGTACTTCGTAGCCTTGCCTTGCCTTGCCTTACCTTGCGCCCTTTCAAGCATAGATCATTGGGTCATTGATTAATATATCTCCTTGTCTACTTTCCTATTATAACCAACACTTTTTTTACTCTCCAGGATCCTTGTGGCCTGTAGTTTCAGTGGTCAAATCCCTGAGTCCATTGGAGATCTTGAACAACTTATATATCTGTAAGATGTTTCTTCCTATTCATATAAAAGTCTCTTTTTACTTTGCGATATCAAGAGCCTTTGTAGTATTAATCTGTGTTGCTTCCCTACAGCTCCCTGAATTTAAATCAATTTAGTGGAAGAATTCCAGCTTCCATTGGACGGTTATCAAACCTATATTGGTTTGATATAGCTGACAATCAGATTGAAGGAACGCTTCCAGTTTCTAATGGGACTTCTTCACCTGGACTTGATATGCTTCTTGGAACTAAGCATTTGTATATATAATCCCAAATCTCTTCATTTTTTTTAATATAATCACTCGTTTTAGTATTATGCTAATTAGTCTTACACTCCTCACTTCCTCCTGCAGTCATTTTGGAAAAAACAAGCTTTCCGGAATTATCCCAGAAACACTTTTCAGCTCAAAAATGACTTTGATACATGTGTAAGCTTCATATTACTTATGAATGCTGAGAGTTCAGCACAAGTTGACTGCATTTTTTGTTGTTTTATCCATAGACTATTCGATGGGAACAACCTCACGGGGGACATCCCAGACACCCTTAGCCTCGTTAAAACGTTGACAGTGTTGTAAGTAGTAGATTCTTTTCAAATTGTTTATTTTATCCCAATTTCTTTATTTTTTACTCTCTATTACAGACGCCTTGATAGGAATAAACTTACTGGCAATATTCCTACAAGTCTTAATAACCTCACAAATCTTCAAGAACTGTAAGTGGGAGCAACTAAAGTTGTGTTCTGTGTTTGTAAATATATATAGAAAGAGGTAAAATAGTTTCTAGTTAAATGCACTGTAGGTACTTGGCCAACAACGAATTTACAGGTAGTCTTCCAAATTTAACCAGCTTGACCAGTCTCTTCACATTGTAAGTTTTATTATTATTATATTTATCTCACTCTTTTACTGCTCAATTTACCATTACTACTCTTCTCAGACCTTCATTATTAAACAATCTAACTGACATAATGTGATTGATATATAACAGAGATGTAAGCAATAACACTTTGGAATTCTCACCTATACCATCATGGATCTCTTCATTACGCTCCTTGGCAACATTGTATGAGCATTTTTCTCTTCTCTTTCTTCTTGATATCCATGTGTTTACTTTCTAAGAACAAATGGTTCTCCTCTGCAGAAGGATGGAAGGGATCAACCTTAATGGTTCAATACCAAACTCATTTTTCAGCCCTCCTCAGTTGCAGACAGTGTGAGTCAAACAATATATTGGTGATGTTCGTTTGCTCATCTAGGTGATCCATCTGGGTGAAGATGCAAATCAATATTTGTTTTGCGCATTAAAATATTACATTCAGATGGATCACCCAACTGCATTTGCGAAAACTCACCCTCAAATTCTCACCCAAATGAGGATGAGTCTTCACGGAGCATTTGTGTGAGTCTTCACCAAAAAAAAACAATTTTTTTGTCAAAAATATAAAAACACAGTGTCTTGTCAAAACCAGAAAAACACAATTTCCCGTCAAAACTGAAAAACACAATTTTCCGCTTGAATCGTAAAAATGAACTTTTCCGCCAAAACCGCAAAAACACATTTCTTCGTTAAAACTTTAAAACCCCACGTTTCTGCCAAAACCGTAAAACGATCTTTACCACAAAATCGTAAAATGGAACTTTTCCGCCAAAACCGAACAAATGTAATTTCTCGCAAAAAACCGTAATGAAGAGATCCATGATGGCTTTGGCGGAAAACTGTGTTTTTACGGTTTTGCGAAAAATCGCATTTTTTGGTTTTAGCGGAAAAATTCATTTTTATGATTTTGTCGAAAAGCTCGTTTTACTGTTTTGGACATAAAGTGGGGTTTAACGGTTTTGACGGAAAATGTGTTTTTGCAGTTTTGGCGGAAAAGTTCCTTTTTACGATTTTAGCGGAAAATTGTGTTTTTCGGTTTTGACAGAAAATTGTGTTTTCCGGTTTTGGCAAGGTAATGTGTTTTTATGTTTTTGACAAAAAAATTGTTTTTTTGGTGAAGACTCACTCTTATTTTGGTGAGAATTTGAGGTGAGCTTTCACAAATGCAGTTGGGTGATCCATATGGATGTAAAATTTTAATGCACAAAACGAACATTGATTTGCATTTTCACCCAGATGGATCATCTAGATGAACAAACGAACAGCACCCATATCAAAATCAACATAGTGCTGCCACATCTGTTCTTATTTTACTTTTTTTTTTTTTTTTTTTTTTTTTTTTTTTTTAACTTCAGTATCCTAAAGAGGAATCGAATAAATTCAGCGTTGGACTTTGGTACCAGCTATAGCAACCAGTTGGAGTTTGTTGATTTACAATACAATGACATAGATGTTTATACACAACCATCCTCTAACACACGCATCCAAGTAATGTACGTATCCTGGTCAAAAATCAAAAAAACTTTTTTTTTTTGTTTTTTTTTTGTTTCATCAGTCATTTACTTATGTTTTATACTAATCTACAGATTGGCAGATAATCCAGTGTGCCAGGAGGGGGGAAACAGTCCAAGTTACTGCTCAGCAATCCCACACAATACCTCTTATTCTACCATTCCAACAACCTGTTCTCCGTGTGATCATGGCAGGGAAGCGAGTCCTTCGTGCCGCTGTGCGCATCCATTCACAGGAACATTCAATTTCAGGGCTCCTTCCTTCTCAGGGTTATTCAACTCCACCAACTTCGAAATTCTTCAGAAGGATATAACTGGTTTCTTCAATAAGTTCAGTTATCCAGTGGACTCCGTGGCCGTCAGAAACATAAGAGAGAACACAACAGATCATCAGCTTCTAATCGATCTTTTAGTCTTTCCATTGGGCAGAGAGAGTTTTAATGAGACGGGAATGTTACTTGTTAATTTTGCCTTTAGCAACCAGACTTATAAGCCTCCCCCTATATTTGGCCCTTACATTTTCATAGCCGATCCCTACACTCAGTTCTCTGGTATGATCAATACAGACAGCCAAACCCATTCTATATTGGATCAATATGACTCATTTGCTCTGTCCTTTTTTTCTTTCTTTTCCACAGATGGAGGAGGTTCTAAGTCATCAAACATGGGCGTCATAATCGGAGCAGCAGTTGGTGGTGTGGTTCTTCTGTTGTTGTTAACTCTAGCTGGAGTTTACGCTCTCCGCCAGAGGAAGAGAGCAGACAGAGCAACTGACCAAAATAATCCTTTTGGTAAGAGGAAAAAAGGTTTAGTACAAAAGATTTATCCCTTAAGACTGAAACTGCTGACAGCTTCTCTTTCGTATGTTTCAGCCAAGTGGAGTACGAGCAAGAGCAGTATTGATGCTCCGCAGCTAATGGGAGCAAAATCTTTTACTTTTGAAGAGTTGAAGAAATGTACAGACAACTTTTCAGAGGCAAATGATGTTGGGGGTGGAGGTTATGGCAAGGTTTGTGTCTTTTTCAGTGGCCTTGATCAATGGTCTTTATTTGAAATATCTGATCCCGAATCTGTCTGATGGTGAAACAGGTTTACAGAGGGATTCTTCCCTCGGGGCAACTCATTGCAATCAAAAGAGCTCAACAAGGATCCTTGCAAGGAGGGTTGGAATTCAAAACTGAGATCGAACTACTTTCAAGGGTCCATCATAAAAATGTTGTCAGACTCTTGGGCTTTTGCTTTGATCGAAGTGAACAAATGCTTGTATACGAGTACATTCCAAATGGCTCTCTTAGAGACAGTCTCTCAGGTAATATACTCTTTCTTCAAGGAATTAAAATAGTTTTTTTGGGTGCTGAATATTTTTTTTTAAAAAAAAATACAGGGAAGAGTGGGATAAGACTTGATTGGATAAGAAGGCTCAGAATAGCACTTGGTTCAGGGAAGGGCCTGGCTTATCTTCATGAGCTTGCTGATCCTCCAATTATACACAGAGACATCAAATCAAATAATATATTACTTGATGAAAATCTAACTGCAAAGGTTGCCGATTTTGGCCTCTCCAAACTTGTGGGAGACCCTGAGAAAACTCATGTGACAACACAAGTGAAAGGAACCATGGTGAGTAGAGAATCATCATCATCTTTTCTCTCTTTTATCATATACATTTAACCTCGCAATATATCTGGAATTAGGGCTACTTGGATCCTGAGTACTACATGACAAATCAGTTGACCGAGAAGAGTGATGTGTATGGGTTTGGTGTGGTGATGCTTGAGCTATTAACCGGTAAAAGTCCAATAGAGAAAGGTAAATACGTGGTGAGAGAGGTGAAGATGAAAATGAATAAGTCGAGGAGTTTGTATGACCTGCAAGAACTGTTGGACACGACGATCATCACAAGCAGCAGCAACCTTAAAGGGTTTGAGAAGTACGTAGATTTGGCTCTGAGATGCGTGGAGGAGGAAGGAGTGAATAGACCATCCATGGGTGATGTTGTGAAAGAGATTGAGAACATAATGCAGCTCGCTGGGTTAAACCCGAACGGGGATTCAGCATCGACTTCGGCAACGTACGAGGATGCAATCAAAGGATCTGGTGATCCTTATGGCAAGGACTCGTTCCAGTAAAGTGGGAATTTCCCAGCTTCAAAGCTCGAACCCCAGTGATCGATTGTTTTTTTTTTTGTTGTTGATATTTTGTAATTGACTTCATATTTGAAATGCCTTGTGAATGTGGTTGACATGCATGATTTAATTTGTTGTATGTGTCACTAATTTTTATTTGTGTTTCCCACGTAGCAGAGGAATGGGGCAAAACTCAGTATTAAAATAACTACTAGATCTTTTTAACATAAACACCGGTTTTTAAACGTTCGACAAATAAGAATATAATTCATCTCGAGTGTTGTTGTTACTGTGGTTTAAAAGATTTTATTTGCGAAGCCGACTCTATTTTCTTCCCTTTACCTTGACTTTTGTACAAGAGAAAATGTTAATTGATAATCTCCTTCAGAAAACAGCTACTTTAAGATTTCCGTTTATATCGCCAAAAAAAATTTTAGCAGAAGGCAGAGAGAAGCTAAAGAAATTTCCAACAGAGCATCAACTTTACTACATACCAAAAGAAAAAGTGTGTACTGTGTAGTGACTAAAGATCAATACTCTTTACTTCATAACCCAAACGATGCAGATAATAGAATCAATAAAAGAGAACAATAACATATTCAACACAACCACATTTACAAACCCCAGAATCATGTCTCATCATATAATTTGCTGAGTCTATAAAAAAAAAAAAAAGAAGCAGAGCTGAGAAGAGAAGATCGAAAGTTATTACCACTCACTTTCTTTACAAATGAAAGATGCGATTGGTTTAATAGCTGCCATGAGATCTCGCGGATGAAACAGACTGGGCCGACACTGAAGCAGTCGGACTGTGGACTTCCCCATTGTTGCCTTTTGCTTTACCACTCAATCTTTCCATTCCATCCAGACATATCTCGTTGAACCAGTCGTCTTCTGGCAGATCACTGCACATCATTCAAAACCATATTTATCCATTTGTACAACCAGAAAAAAAAAATGAAGAAGTTATTATGTACCAAAATACCCTCAAAACCGACTTACCTATATGGATCCAGTCCTGTTGCACTGAAAGCTGCTAAGGCTTTAGTTATTATCTCATTAGTTCCCCTGTGCAAATTCCTCGATAGGTAGCGACCTTGGGATGCAAAGCATATGACAAACTTCATGTCCAAATATAGCTGTGACAGATGCAGCTTGTTAGAAAAGTATTCAGCAGTTTTGATGCACGTAAAATCTTCTTACAAACCTGCCGGAGGCCAAGAGGCCCCAAAGGTCGGGGTCCTTCCTCAATGTCATCCCAGAAGCTCTGGTCTCCGGAAAGCCATAAGATCACTGTCTCTGTTAATCGCATCAACAAAGAAGTGGCAAATCTTTCTCTTCCTTCAAACATATCTGCTGCTAGACTTGCCATCCTGTTAAGTTTCGCATAAAGTTCCTGTTTTCCAACGACACAACACCCAAAGTATATGAAAAATAAGCTAACAGAACAAAAATATTGTTAAATAGACCATGAAAAACATAGATTCAATTAGACAAGATAGAATCCGACAGTCAAAGTACCTAAGTTGGTACACAACGTGATCACAGTAAGGCTTTCTGGACAGATGGAGATTAAACCACAATTACCTGGAATATCAGAGATGGGAACCAGTCCACATCATCGCCATTTCCATCCATGTTTATGTACATATCCGCGGACAGATGGCTATCTCCTTCCTCGGTAAAAATGAGATCCAAGGCATGCTGGCGACAAAATGCATCTTTTAACTTGTCAACAGTACTAAGTAAACGCCGCTTCCATTCTCGCTGTTCAGGATTACGATTTTGTCTGTCTGAATGTCTCCTTAGGTCGTCTGTCCTGTGACTTGTCTGATCAAGAGGAGCCAGTTTCATGGCAGCACGCGGGAGTAGTTCATCAGCTAGCAATGATGCGTTTGCAAGTAATGCAAGTTGTTGCGCCTCGGTCTCAGCCATTTGGACAATCTTATTACCAAAACCTTCAAAATTTGCTTCTTCTTCTTCCATCGAACCAGGAAGTGCTCTTACCAGCACATCTACATATGAGTTGAACACTCGAAACAGACCTTCCAGCGCTTTACTTCCCAACTGCATACTTAGAAGAGGTCCTACGTCCTCAAAGAAGTCCTGCAACAAAAGACAAATCGTAAGAGGATCAACTAGGAATACATCTCCAGAATTCAGGAGAATCCACTAGGCAGTCCATTTGCCTATCAGACCAGACTAAGCCAGAATTGGTACTGCATAGACTTCATCAATATTTTCAGTGGGGATGCACGTGCAATATGGCAACAGTTTCAGTCCTTGACATACTCTAGTGAAGGGTTTAATTAATCATCATCCACAATGGCTAGTCAATTTCGTATTAACTCATAAGTTATGAAATAAGCAATTATCATAGGATACTGGCATATTGAACAGTGACAAAGACGACATTTTAAGATTCACAGATAATCCAACTTCAAGCATTTCCTAAAACTTCATATTCTCTAGCACAACTTTGAAACAAAATCTAAATTTTTTTTGAGAAAAGCGTTTTACAAAAGATTGGCTACCTGGACCATCAGATTAAAGCGGTGGGCACTGGAGGTAAGCTTATTCTGAAATGCTGTACTGGCATGACGACTACCAGCAGGAGGATTCGTCAGCACCCAATCATCTGCAGCAGCCATAGCTGCAGTGTTTTCTTCAATGCGTTTAAGATTGGCCTCCAATGCCTGTTCCACAATAGGCTTAAAGTGCTTCAAAAGCACTGGGCAGAGGGACAAACCACGAGCTTCCAACAAAGAACAATGCCCAAGAGCTATCTGTGCACACTCTGCGGCGGCTCTCAGTCCTCCTGCTGCTGCGGAAGATGCTAATGCATGCCTTTTAACAAGAAGGGAAAACGCCTCTGTTTGCTTAGTAGCCCAAGTAACAAGCTCAGAACTATATGCTGGCTCCTTCCCAAAGATTCCCAACGAGTCGCTAGACGCTTGAGAGATAGCAGAGAAAACAAGCTGAGAAAGCGCAGCAGTGTACGCTCCTCCATATGAGGTGCTAGATGGACGAAGACTTTGCATGTTGTATTGATATCTCTGGAAATGGGCATCAAGAAGCACAGTATGGGCTCGAGGACCATCGCCAAGCCTTTTGAGAGCTGTTATTGCTGAACGAAGTTCCCCACCTCGAGTCGAAGGTTGACATGCAGCTTTGGCAAGTTGGTCAGCTAGTTTTTGCTTGCGCTCGGCAATAGCAAACTGAAGAGATGAAAGTAGAGAAGAGCTTAGAGTGTGATTTTCGTTGGCTTGAGATATCAAAAGTTCACCCTCATCAAAAGCTGCCAGAGCTTCATCTACTCTTCTTTCAGCTAACAAAGCAT
The DNA here is from genome assembly GCF_000309985.2 of Brassica rapa. Classification (NCBI taxonomy): domain Eukaryota; kingdom Viridiplantae; phylum Streptophyta; class Magnoliopsida; order Brassicales; family Brassicaceae; genus Brassica; species Brassica rapa. Next base: position 5,913,381 of record NC_024804.2, read on the forward strand.
CAAGCTGGTCAGGATATTCCGCAGCCCATTTCTCCAGATCAGAGAGGTCGTTGTCTTCAAAACTCAACACACCATTTGCGGGAGATCCATCGTGGTCAATGTTGACTCCATTCGCTAAGCCATGAATTAGAGTGGCCTGAGTGGACAGAAGATTTCTAATAGATGATAGCTCCCCCTCCAAGTCTGATATCTCTTTCGATGTCCTGCACATAACAAAAGATTAACACACTGCTAAGATTGAAAAAAATAAAAAAAACGACAGAGAGGATATCAGCTTAACCTTATAAAGGCTGGATAATTAGCATAAACACTCCGCCGCATTTCTTCCGCAGAAGCTTTCTTCAAATCCAATAGATAAGAGCATAACTGCTTTATATCCTGCAAACAGATCATAACCAAATCGAATACTAGGCAACAAATGATGTCTCTGATACAGGAAACAAATAGTATCATCCTGCGACTACCACCAAGTAAGTCCCTACGGAAACACCTTTTAAAAGAAAAAGCCAACCTTCTCGTTGATAGAACATTTGGATTGAACATAAGCGTCGGCGTCGAACTTATCAGACTTGAACAGACTCAGGCCTTCCTCCACTCTGACGCCGTTTTCCTTCGTCGATGTGCTTTTTGATCTGGCCGTCTTCGCCGCCATCTTCCCTATACCCTAAATTTTACAGTGTTTCGGTTTCAGATCTGAGGCGGCGGCTAGAGATCAGAGCAGGGAATTGCAAGATTGAAAAGGTAGCGATGAATGATAGATGACGATCGAGTTGGCAACCAGCGATTAAGCCAACACGGAACCTTGATTTTAATAAAGATTTTTCCTTTTTCTCGGTCACCAATAAAGGTTTTTCTCTTTGAAGAAAAAACAACAAAAAAATAATGTTTGATTAAATTAAATAAAAATCATCAAAATAATATCATACTTTCAAATCTAATTAAAAACATAAATAAATCTCACACTTTGAGTGAATAAGCCATTTTAAACCCGTTAAAAATCAATTTTTGCGACATGAGAGAAACTATGCAATGCCAAAGAAGAAGGTACCTTGGATTTTCGTTTGATCAATGAGATTAATCTGAATTTGTTAGCGAAACGACTATGAAAATTGATTCAGTTTCCAAATTTTCTACTTGCAAGAGTTCTTGTAGAAAATATTATAGGCTTAGTTCGTCTTTGTGCGCAATAGATATTGATAACCCTTCTTATACATGGAAAACTTTAATGGTAGTTAGACGACTTAGGCCGTTATTGACTTTGGAAATTAGACAAAAAAAATGCATTTATGCTTTCATATAAGAGCATTGAAAGATCCATGGGTTCTTACAAGGGAAAATTGGAAAAATAGGACATTCTCAACTTAGATTTGTCTCAATGGGATTTTTAGAAGATTATTTAGGAAAATAGGATTTTAACTCTTGTAAATACCATAATACCCTTAAAATAAACCAATTAATATGAATTATAATTATAACAATGATTTTTCGTAATTGATTAGTATTAAAAATAAAAAAAGGAAAAAAAAGATACGGTCGAGGTAAAACCCGTAAAGTTGCCCTAATTTTTTTAATCTTCTTTTCTCTGCCGTAGCTCTTGACTTCATTCATGGCGATTTAGGGTTCTTGGAAAATCATTGTTCTTCATCGATGTTTCGTCAGATGGTTAGTCTTTAATCTCGTTTTCGTCATCCTCCTCTTCGTTCTCACATACGAAAAAACGAAATCGTACGAGTTTCGACGGTTCATTACGAAATAAAAGTGTTCTTAGATTAATAAGTTCTTGAGTTAAGACACTTAATAGTTTTAAGTGTGTTTGAATCTTGAATTATAATCATCGCAGGAGCCGAGAGTTCCTCTGGCAAGGACACACTGTTCACGCCACAAAAGAAGACGCAGATAAAGAGGTAACACTAGTTTTTTTTTCTTCGTGATCTAAACCTTAAACATTTATATACTTGAAAAACATGTTAATTTCTGTGTTTAATTTTTTTAGGTTCTTGAGGCTTTGGACCATTACCGTCACATTTATGAAGAGTATTTTGCAGTCCCAGTTGTAAAAGGTATGAAGAGTGAGAAGAAGTTTGCAGGTGCACGTTATACCACAAGCGTTGAGGTAAAAATTACATTTAAAAACTTGGACTGATGTATTTATAAGTTGTCATGTAGTCTCTTTATTTACAAATCAGTAAATGCGATTATGTTTTAGGCTTTCATACCAGAAACTGGTCGTGGTATACAAGGTGCAAAGATGTTTGACATCACATTCACAAATAAAGAAGGAAAAAGTAAAAGGTGTGGCGAATTCTTGGGCTTATAGTGCCATAACGGTAAGAAAATCTTGAAAATCTTTTTTTAGTTTTGTATAAAAGTATTTGTGCTTGCTCATATGAAACTTACTATTGAAGTTTCTAACATTTGTTTTGAAGATTGGAGTGATGATATTGACTTATGGAGATGACAAAGGATTGGTGAATCCCCCTAACGTTGCACCAATCCAAGTCAGACTCAGTGAGGAAGGAAATGGTCTTGATGTCTGTGATAGCTAACCAAGATTGAGCTTAACCGAAGTCTGTGATAGCTTTGATCCAAGGGTCTTGATGTGATCAAGCAAGCTCAATCTGGAACACAAAGACAGCTATGAAATTTAAATCCGGCGTTTTGCAACAGCTTGATTACACTCTTGTTCAGTCCCAAGCTTTTGTTTTTACTCCTACCATGTAGTGTTAGCTCATTGCAGTTCACTTTTTTTTTTCCATAGCATATTGTTTAAGTTGTTTGCATGAAGTTGATCTTGAATGTTTGTCTTGCTTTTCTTGTTGGCATGAAGTTGTTTGACGTCTTCACACAATACATAAATTTCATAAATAATACGATACATGGCATACATTATATTCCAAGAAACAGAAACAAACAAGAAAATGGTAAAACTGGACAATAAAGGTAAGCAAGTGGCAACATTTAGTAGTCATCACTTACATAAACTTTCACCGTTAATTTTGTAGAGTAAAGAGGCATACAATCTCGGTATTTATGGGTAAGAGAATGATATAATAAACAAGACACAATAACATAGATTAGAACCATGTTGTACTGATAGAGAAAAGAGGTGATTTTATGGATGAAGAAGAGAGAAACACAAACAAAGAGAAAAAGATCGTGGGAGGAGGAGGAGGAGGAGAAGAACGTGGATAAAATATTTTCAAATATATTTTGAGAGATTTATGTTAGATTTAGTTTAGAATTAGAAAACTTCTTTAACTGAATATGAAAGTTTCCATATTTTCACGGTTTGCCTAGAATATGTACACTACCTAAGCAGAACACCGTATAGTAGGTGAAAAATGTATTCTTCATGTAGGCGTCATATAAGGTAAAAGGCAGAACAAGTTATGTCTCGTAATATAACTGACATATATCATTGAGTTGTGGCTATATATCGTTATCGAGCTGTAGGTATACCGAATACATCTTTCTTGATTATAACGTAACTGATTCTATCTTTGCTAGAATATACAAGAAAAGTTAGTTTACGGTATATACCCTTGATATATCTATGTTTAAAACTTAGAATCAGACATATAAACTAGGTAGATTACCAGAATGAGTATTCTAATTGTAGCTAGAAGATAAAATAAAATATGATTTCAATTTTTTTTTTTTAAAGTTTAAACATATATATTGTCATACTTATGTTTCCAACAGTTTTCATATTTTTTTACATTTTTAAAATTCAATTTACTATTTTTCCCATTAAAAAAGGGTAAAACATGTCCAGAATTACCAAAAGTATGAGAAGTCTTATTGTGACAAACAAAAGTTCAAAGTGTCCCATTTTTCCAATTTTCCCTTCTTACAATCCCGGCAAGATCAACACAATCTACTGCTCTAGTAGTTCATCCAAAAATAACAGTGACTTTATACAAGGAGAACCTAAAAAATAGAACATTCATATACATGCCAATCCAATAGAAATGATAAATTTTGTTGGAATTACACAAAATTGGACAATAAACAATTAAATCGAGTTACTAGGTTGCAAAGAATATCCTCGTCAAGGACTGGTTGGTCCGAATTGTTCACGTGTATAGGAAAGCTAACCGATTAGCTGATGGGTTAGCTAACCTTGTGTTTTCTCTTTCTTTTGGGTTTCATCGTTTTGATGTTGTTCCGCTTGAGTTTGTTAGTTTGATACGAGAGGATGTCGATGGACTGTTACAGCCACGACAAGTTCGACTGTAATTTGAAGTTTTAGTTTAAATAAATTTGGGAGGCTTCCTCCCATCTTCCTACCAAAAAAAGAATATCCTCGTCAATGAATCATAGGCTATGGTAACGGAACTTCGTGTCACAAAGCTATATGGCTTCACTTCGAAAATCAACGCACCGCAAATATTTGTCATCTTATTTGGCAGATTGTAACATGACTTTGGGAACCGAAATTCACACTATCGATTTCAATGAACAGAAGAAAGCAAAGAAACCCTTACGTTCCTTAAAGTCTCAAAAATTTACTAAGCCAACGACAAGAGATCGAAATACTAAAATAGACGAAGTAAAATGAATCAAAACTTGAGAGCAAAGTAACGATGTTCTTATTTCGAATCTGTGTATGAGTGTGGCAATCGTACAATAGGTCCTAAAAGCCTTGGCTTCAAGAGCTGTCAGCGGGATCTATAGTTCTAACCACCTAAACTTCGAGCCTAGTTAAGTCGCAGCTCGATAACAAAACAAAAATGTCTAAAATTTCTCTAAGTGCCTAAGTTGCTAAGAAAAATTTATGTCTCTCGTGCTGCTCGCCCAGTCTCTCCTTATATATGCCTCCAAGGTCAGCCGTCTTTTCCTTTTTTGCCCTCGATTTGAATCTATCTCTTCACGGAAATCTTCCTTATCTTCTCGATCTTCATGTTTATCTTGGACGTTTTACATTCATCTTTTTTCCCATTTATCTTCCATCAAAATCGAATAAACCGTCATTATCCTTTGGATTTGTTCTCGTTTTAATCGTAAGTTGGATTTTATCGCGTTTTAGACATTCTCGGACCGTTTTTCGACATGAACGTTTTTACGATTAATTTCATAGAGATTACATATTTATATGATGTTGGTTCCCATGGCGTTGTTCCTATGGGATGATGTAAACCAACATTTTAACCGAGATAACATTGGTGTTTAAGTTAGTCATTATCGTCGCATACGATTGATTCAGACTTTTATGAGAAAACAAGTCTTTCGTATTTTTAACGTAAAATGTCACGAAAACTCCAATTGAGACGAAACGAGAGACATTTCGATCGAGATTCAAAGGAGAACATAATGAAAGTCTCGCTAAACCTCAGAGAGCCTATGAGAGTGATTTGAGAGTGTGAGAAGCCATGTGGGCGATTTGAGCTCATGGAATGAGGATAGAGACAGAGAGAGAGAGAGAGAGAGAGAGAGAGAGAGAGAGAGAGAGAGAGAGAGAGAGAGAGAGAGAGAGAGAGAGAGAGAGAGAGAGAGAGAGAGAGACTATGAGGGTGATTTGGAGATGTGAGGAGCTATGTGGGCGATTTGGACTCATGAAGTGAGGAGAGAGAGTCTAGGTGGGCAATTTGGAGAGGCCATGTGTGAAATTTAAGCTTGTGTGACCTATGTGGACGATTTGGAGAGGCTATGTGGGCAATTTAAGCTCACAAGAAGCTATCTGGGCGATTTGGAGAGGCCATGTGGGAGATTTGAGCTTGTGCTAGCTATGTCAGCAATTTGGAATGGCTATGTGGGCGATTTTAGCCCACAAGAAGCTTTGTGGGCAATTTGGAGAGGCCATATGGGAGATTTGAGCTTGTGTGATCTATGTGGGCGATTTGATCTCACAAGAAGCAATGTGGGTGTTGGGGTCAAAATCGGTCACGACGGAATCAATGCCTGAAAGTCCGTAAAAGTCAGCATGGACGTTTTTACGAAAAAGTAATCTTCGTAAAGATATCTTTACAAAGAGCCTTGCGGTAAAATCTTGTTCAAACCTCAATCAAATCTCAATACCGATTGTACGAAGGAAACAGACTTGTATCCAATTCGTCCGCGGACAAGCTCGAGTACGGCAATCGGACCACGGACAAGCCAAGCTCGATCGATACGCGGCGACCAAGTATGCACACAGCTCGGTCGCTATGTAGCGACCGAGCGTCCGTCCGTCCCGCTCGGTCGCTACATAGCGACCGACCTCGAGCCAAGCTCGGTCGCTACGTAGCGACCGAGCTCGAGCCAAGCTCGGTCGCTACGTAGCGACCGAGCGTGCGTGCTGTTCGGTCGTTACGTAGCGACCGAACTCTTCCGAAACGTCGATACGACACCAATTCATGCATTCTCGTCTATCCTACGATGCTATCTCCCGAAGACCGTAGCGAACTCAGTTCATGTCTTCCGACCATTCTAAGACATCAATCAAACTTTGCGGTAAAAACTGCGGAAAGTTCGTTCTTTATCGAAAGAAGTCGTAAAAAACGTTTCGAGTCGGAAGACGGCCCAAAGGTACCTAAGACACGACTCGAGGCCCAACTTACGATTTCTTAACCAAAAGCCCATAAACCGTATGACGGTTTACGCTTGGCGCGCAAGAAAGGATAAATGTCAAGTTTCCGCGGATAAATACGAAATTTTGAGGATAAATACGAAGATCGGAAAAAATGGAATATCTCCATTTTATGCTATGACGGCTTAAGGGCAGAAGAGTAAAAGCGTAAACCGACCTTGGAGCTAGTATATAAGGAGTCCTAGGCGAGTGGCATGGGGAGAACTTTTTAGACTCGGAATTCTCTACACTTAGAAACTTTAGGCTGTATTCTCGACAAGTTCGGTTTTTATGACTGACACTCAATTACTAGACGAACTCGTCCAGGCAGTTCGATCTCTTGTCCAGCTCTATCAATTGAACTACGTTCGGCTTGATCCTCGAAAGGGGTACGTAGGCAGCCTTTAACGAAGTTCAGTCTGAAATCAATTAAAAACCTTTTATTTATCTTTTTCGTCTTTCATTATCGAGCTGCAACTCAAATAGGTTTGAGCTTTTAGGCTGCTAGAACTAAGTAACTCGCTGACAGCCTTTGCGGCCAAAGCTTTTATGATCCCTTGTAATGATTGCAACGCTCTTACGCGGACTCGAAATAAGATCTACTGTTTTCTCTAAACTTGTTTGTTATCTTTTCATGATTTCTGCATATATTCGATCACTTGTCGTTGGCTCTCGCAGAGATCCGGGACCTCTGGGAAATTAGGGTTTTCCTAGTTTCCTTATTTAAACGGAAATCGACAGTGCGAATTTCGGTTCCTACAGTTTGGCGCTAGAAGGAGGGGGTTTACGGATTACTCTTACTCATGGCCACAAAACGCTTGATCGAAACTATGTCTGGATATATGAAAAACAAACTTGCAGCACTGACTGCTCCTATGTTCAACAAAATTGAAAGCCTTGCTGCGACCTTCCGCCACAGGAAGAGCACTAAAACAAGCTCGCGATTTCTCTTTCTAAACGTAAAGGGAAACGATAAATCTTATCAAACCCCATAAGTTTGGCTCATTACCGAACAAAAGAAATCTTGATGCGTAAGGGTTTTACCAAAACACGTTTTCCGTTGACATTTCGGAAGGATAAAACCTGTTCTCCCAAAAACCGCTGAAAAACCCCTAGGTTAATCGCGGAAAAAGGAAACACAACAAAACGATTACCTAGCTCGGTCGCTACGTAGCGACTGAGCACGCACAGGTTGCTCGGTCGCTACGTAGCGTCCGAGCACGCACACTGCTCGGTCGCTACGTAGCGACCGAGCACGCACACGCTGCTCGGTCGTTACGTAGTGACCTAGCACGCACACTGCTCGGTCGCTACGTAGCGACCGAGCACGCACACGCTGCTCGGTCGCTACGTAGCGACCGAGCACGCACACGCTGCTCGGTCGCTACGTAGCGACCGAGCACGCACACGCTGCTCGGTCGCTACGTAGCGACCGAGCACGCACACGCTGCTCGGTCGCTACGTAGCGACCGAGCACGCACACTGCTCGGTCGCTACGTAGCAACCGAGCACGCACACGCTGCTTGGTCGCTACGTAGTGACCGAGCATGCACTGTAGCGACCGAGCACGCACACCGCTCGGCCGCTACGTAGCGACCGAGCACGCACACCGATCGGCTGCTACGTAGCGACCGAGCACGCACACCGCTCGGTCGCTACGTAGCGACCGAGCACGCATTGCTCGGTCGCTACGTAGCGACCGAGCACGCACTGCTCGGTCACTACGTAGCGACCGAGCACGCACACCGCTCGGTCACTACGTAGCGACCGAGCACGCACACTACTCGATCGCTACGTAGCGACCGAGCTCAAGCCAACTCTGCACTCGCTACGTAGCGACCGGTAAGGCCTCAGAAAGGTCCTCCTTTGGGTTCTCTTGTGAATCCACATCGCCACACTTTTCGTTTCGTCTCAAACGGAGTTTTCGTTGACATTTTACGACGAAAACAAGTAGGACTCTTCTTGGCTTACTTCCACTCGCTACGTAGCGACCTGTCAGGCCGTCAGTCGCTACGTAGCGACATGTAAGGCCTCAGAAAGGTCCTCCTTTGGGTTCTCTTGTGAATCCACATCGCCACGCTTTTCGTTTCGTCTCAATCGGAGTTTCCGTTGAGATTTTATGACGAAAACAAGTAGGACTCTTCCTGGCTTGCTTCCACTCGCTATGTAGCGACCTGTCAGGCCGTCAGTCGCTACATAGCGACCTGTAAGGCCTCAGAAAGGTCCTCCTTTGGTTTGTCTTTTGAATCCTCATCGAAACGCTTTTCGTTTCGTCTCAATCGGAGTTTCCGTTGAGATTTTACGACGAAAACAAGTAGGACGCTTCTCGGCTTGCTTCCACTCGCTACGTAGCGACCTGTCAGACTGTCAGTCGCTACGTAGCGACCTGTAAGGCCTCAAAAATCTCCTCCTTTGTGTTCTCTTTTGAATCCCGATCAAAACACTTTTCGTTTCGCCTCAATCGGAGTTTCCGTTGAGATTTTACGACGAAAACAAGTAGGACTCGTCTAAACTCATTCGCTTGCTCCTACTCGCGCTTACTTCCAGCTTTGTATTCTCCTTCAAATCTCGATCGAAACGTCTCTTGTTTCTATCAGAGTTACCATTGAAACTTTACGATAAAAAAACCCGCAAAAACTTGTTTTCTCGCATGGATTCAGATTAATCGTATAAAACGGCAACGGTTAACTCAACATCTTAGCCGCCTTAACTATACGATTACGTTGAACCTTTTTACAAAAATCAACGTTTTATCTAAGGAGAAGATAACAGTCAAGTTCGGAAGATAAATATCAAGTTTCAAAGGATAAACACCAATATCAGAAATGGCGAACATACACGAGAAGAGGAAAGGGAAATGAGCAAGCAAAACTGAGAAGAAATAAAACTGCATCTTCGAGAAAACTAAGGTATTTCCGACTTGAAATTTTTGAAATCAGACTTGGAATTTTCGTAGGAAATTACTTTGAGGCTGCCATAGAACTTTAGGGAACGTAAAATCTAGGTGGATAGTCTAGCGAACTAAGTTTTAAGCGATTTTTCTTGTCTCGATATATTGTTCCATAATTGTTCATCCAGATCTTGCAAACCGATCTAAACTCTCCGAAAGTCGAGAAACGATCGCCACGCATATCAAGCTCGCTTCCTAAAGAGAGAAAAAGTTAGAGACATGAACGTCATCTTAAAACCGATTCATTTTTGGCAATTTTCTCGGAACCGACATATCCCAAGTCGTCAACTTGGAAACAACCAAATCACAGTCCAAGCGTCGTCTATAAATCGTCCCGAATTATCGATCATTCCAAACATCAGAAGAAGAAACGTACACAACCCTTCAAAGTATCGGTTCAACCGTTTTCTTTCATAAAAAAAGGGGGGAGTAGGTACGTATACTATACTCGTATACTCCCAAACTTCAAAAACTTCTGCAAATCGTCAAGAATAGGCAAACGACAATCTTAATATTCGTCTAAACACTAGCAACATATCCAGACGACCATGAACATAATCTCAAAAACTATACATCATTTCTTGTCGCAATCATGCGTACAGAAAACTTGTACCAATATCAAACTGAAACTCGACGATTAGCCAAAGTATTGAAGCCTTTTCCGGCTTCAGAAAGCTAGTTTCGTTTTAAAAATTTTTTACGAGAAATCTTCAATCACCAAAGCATTTCTTTCAGTTTCCGTTGTACCAAGTAAGTCACGGAAAAGCATCGAAAACATTTGCGACGAAGAAAACTCGAGAATAGATGTAGCATCGTGCACGTTAAAAGGAGCACTTTCCTCCCGATGGTTAGCTAGATCCACCTCTGGATGACCAATTCATTCAAGAAACGAATGTGTCATGAGAATCCTCTCAAAAAAACTATGAAAAACGTTATGCGACTAGATCGTATTGAAATAAACTTCGGTAACACTCCATGAGTAACTCCAAGCAACTTTCACCTAAGATCAAAATTACAGCAGGAACGTTTCTTGTAAAACCCACAGAAACAACGCTACTTTGACATATGTATACATATCAATGATTTACAACCTTCGTAAAACCGGTTATATGATATGATAAATTATCGTATAGCCCACAGTCGAAAATCATATGATAAATTTTCCGTAACGAAACTAAGTCCTAACAACCAAACGGTTAACGGAAAATCTAAACTTTTCGAAAATTGACCAAGTTCAATACGCTCCTTCAAGCGCGCAACGTTTTAACCGTAATACGCGGCATGTAAGGAAAAATTCATAACAAAGCTCCTAGAGCTATACGAAACATCCTAAAGAATCCACGAAATAGATCTCGGAAGGCCAACACTTCACAAAACACTATGAAGGAAAAGGCCTGTTCCCATGGACAAATTTACATGACACCTCAGTCATAATTCCTCGATCGCAAATAAAACTATTAGCATCCAAACAGGAACAACAATTTTGGCTGCGAACATTCGTAGTCAAACCAAAATGTTTCTCAAACACAGGGCTAAGACTAAACCCTCGCAACATCGCGAAACATCTACAAACCCGCGAACATTTCAAGCCCGAAATGCGGCATACGAAAGAATAATAAATCTTCAGCATCGCGAGACGTCGCAGACGCCTGAAGATTCATTCTTCGACAAAATTTCCTTCCTCGATAAAAACATTTTCTTGGAAGACCAGACAGTCATACGCACTAACATCTTCTCAAAACATATCCTTCGCGAAGACTCGAAACGGTATTTTTTACCATTAAGTTTGTTGCTGATCACAACAAACTCTCAACGTCCTAAACAGACTTAGCCATCTCGTAGAGATGACTCTTGTACATCCGACACAAGGATAATAGCGCTATAAAAGAAATTCAAAATTTTGGTCTAGCACTTCCGATCTCCGGAGAGATGCTCGATTCCAACCATACATGTCGTATAAGCCGAGAACCTATCGCGGACTTTAAATCGGTATGGAATCAGGATGAAACTGAAACGGATACGTAAGTCGAATTAGTCATCGCACCCTCTAAAACCAGGAGTAAACCTAGGTCTTGCCCTAAACCTAGTGCACTGGTCCCTAACATCTCTAGGCATAGTATTAAACACCCTGATACGAGATCCCAAAATTTGTCTCTTTGCCATTATTCGAGAATCTTCAGAAATCCCGCAAGTTTACACACTGCGGAAAACTCTCGAAACAGATTACGGATATAGCAGTTCACATAGAGTTAGATTACGAGATGACAACTCGTAATCTTCCCTCTACACCCATACAAAATGCCATCGGCAGCAATACGCTTTATAATAGCTACATAAAAACTAGACCATAAAGGTCCCACTGGAAAACTAGTCATAAGAACCTTAACTCCAAGACGAACTACGAAAGACGAAAGACTTGATCCCTTCAACAAGGGTACGTAGGCAGCCGTCATAAGGCGCAGCCCCAATCTTATCGCGTTTTCTACTTTTAGGAGAGCGAGAAGATCACTTACCACAGACCTTTTCAACCATTAATTCCGCCTAACTCACCTAACTTGCCAAGCCACTCGCTAGAACCTCACGCTAGAAGCTCATGGTTCTAACGACCTGGGGGGCTAACTGTTGGGGTCAAAATCGGTCACGATGGAATCAATGCCTGAAAGTCCGTAAAAGTCAGCATGAACGTTTTTACGAAAAAGTAATCTTCGTAAAGATATCTTTACAAAGAGCCTTGCGGTAAAATCTTGTTCAAACCTCAATCAAATCTCAATACCGATTGTACGAAGGAAACAGACATGTATCCAATTCGGCCGCGGACAAGCTCGAGTACGGAAATCGGACCACGGACAAGCCAAGCTCAATCGATACGCGGCGACCAAGCATGCACACAGCTCGGTCGCTACGTAGCGACCGAGCGTCCGTCCCGCTCGGTCGCTACGTAGCGACCGAGCGTGCGTGGTGTTCGGTCGTTACGTAGCGACCGAACTCTTCCGAAACGTCGATACGACACCAATTCATGCATTCTCGTCTATCCTACGATGCTATCTCCCGAAGACCGTAGCGAACTCAGTTCATGTCTTCCGACCATTCTAAGACATCAATCAAACTTTGCGGTAAAAACCGCGGAAAGTTCGTTCTTTATCAAAAGAAGTAGTAATAAACGTTTCGAGTCGGAAGACGGCCCAAAGGGACCTAAGACACGACTCGAGGCCCAACTTACGATTTCTTAACCAAAAGTCCATAAACCGTATGACGGTTTACGCTTGGCGCGCAAGGAAAGGATAAATGTCAAGTTTCCGCGGATAAATACGAAATTTTGAGGATAAATACGAAGATCGAAAAAAATGGAATATCTCCATTTTATGCTATGACGGCTTAAGGGCAAAAGAGTAAAAGCATAAACCGACCTTGGAGCTAGTATATAAGGAGTCCTAGGCGAGAGGCATGGGGAGAACTTTTTAGACTCGGAATTCTCTGCACTTAGAAACTTTAGGCTGTATTCTCGACAAGTTCGGTTTCTATGACTGGCACTCAATTACTAGACGAACTCGCCCAGGCAGTTCGATCTCTTGTCCAGCTCTATCAATTGAACTACGTTCGGCTTGATCCTCGAAAGGGGTACGTAGGCAGCCTTTAACAAGGTTCAGTCCGAAATCAATCAAAAACCTTTTATTTATCTTTTTCGTCTTTCGTTATCGAGCTGCGACTCAAATAGGTTTGAGCTTTTAGTTTGCTAGAACTAAGTAACTCGCTGACAGCCTTTGCGGCCAAAGCTTTTATGATCCCTTGTAATGATCGCAATGCTCTTACGCGGACTCGAAATAAGATCTACTGTTTTCTCTAAACTCGTTTGTTATCTTTTCATGATTTCCGCATATATTCGATCACTTGTCGTTGGCTGTCGCAGAGATCCGGGACCTCTGGGAAATTAGGGTTTTCCTAGTTTCCTTATTTAAACGGAAATCGACAGTGCGAATTTCGGTTCCCACAGTGGGCGATTTGGAGAAGTGAGGAAGGCTATGTGGGCGATTTGGAGATGTGAGGAAGCTATGTGGGCGATTTGAACATTGTTGGTCCCCTTCTCCCTCTCTTAACATCTGCATTGGTTGTTTATGTGAATTTTTGGTATCAATTGATTTGTTTTACGTAAAAAAATTTGTGTAAATCTCCTGAGAGTTGTTTTGCGAAAGACTATCTCATAGTTTTCCCAATAAGATTGTTCCGCGAAACTTTCCAAATTCAGTTTTGCGGAAAAATGTTTCTTAAAACTTGTAAATAGTTATAAAACCTCTCTTAAAAATTTTAAAATATGCTTTCATGTTCAAAGAATATTTTGCCGTTAATTTCGTCGTGACCGATTTTGACCCAACAATGGCACCGAGCAATAACGAAGAACTAGATTTTGAACCGCGCTTTGAAAGCACGGGTTATTTTTGGATGATACACAAATTTTGATATGAAATAGTATTTAGTGATGTTGTACATTATTATGTTAAAATTCATATTATATTGAAGAGAATTTTTTAAATTTGTATAATTTATGAATTAGTTTACAGGTTCGACTTATGTATGGATCCAGGGCAAAGTACCTATTGGGTAGTTTTTGGACCCGCAAGTTTCTATCGAGTCCATGTCCTATTCGAGACCCAATCGAGTATCCAAAACATCCAAAATAGTTTTTAGTTATTAGGTATATTTTAATATTTTGAATAAGTTTTTTGAAATTACGAATATTTTTTAATTTTCAAGTTTGGATTTTTGTTATAGTTTCGGGTTTTAGACAAAATTTCATTTAAAAAATCGCATTCTGATAAAATTTTACATATTTTTTTGGTTTTCGGATCAGATTTTGAGGTAAAATTTTAGGTCTTTTTAGATATTTTAATATTTTTGGATATTCGTTTGAGTTTTCAGGTATGTTTTTCGTGTCAAGTATCTTTTGGGTTTTCGTGTACTTTTTAGATTTTTTTGGATATTTCAAATCTTTTCGGGTTTAAAATATTAGAACCGACCGGACCCGCTATATACCCAAAAGTTAGAGTTATTTAGATGTATTTAAATTATGGATTCAGACCTGAAAGAAACCAACCTAAATCCCAAACCAAATGTTTTCAAAGACCTAATTAGGTCCAAATGGCTAGGACTTTAAGGATCTATACCCAAAAAAAAATCAATCTGTTCCAAATCTGAATATTCGATGCCTATATTTCTTATATTTTTTGTGCATTTTATAATAGTTACATCTGTTAAGTTTGTGAGAATCGAGATTAATTAGCAGATTTTTGGATGATTTAAGAGTATAGATTTATAGGGTTTTAAATAGTTTCTAAACTTATATTAAATAACAAAATTTTATCATAAATATTTTTTGTTTTAGTTACTTTTCGTACATATTCCCCAAAATTGTTAGATTAATGATTTTACTATTATGATTTTGTTTTCATACCATACTATGTGCTTTGTTATTGTGCTTCTTTCTTTAGGGGGTTAGTGGGAGTAAAATTTTTATAGAATTGGTTGATTCTAAAAGTCAAGAGATTTGGTAAATTTGTAAAGACTTATAAAGAGTATTTCATATTTTAAAAGTTTATGAAAATGTTCTAATTCAAGGATTTTAAGAATCTAGAAGAAATATGGAAGATTTTTGAAGTTTTGTCTTATGAGTAAAATTATCTAGAATTCAATTCCCAATAACTCTAGATTTGATGGAAACTTAGAATCATTAAAAATGTAATATCATAAGTACATATGTTATAATAGAAATCAATTAGTTTCGTGAGCTGCTATTTAATATTAGATTAATTATTGTTTGGCCGTAGTGTTTGCTTTAAATTGATTAGTAACAACAATTAACATAATTAACTTAGTGTATTCCTTATAAATAGGAGTAGAGATATTTTGATTGATTAAGGCAAATATTAAATAAAACATATTATTAATGAATGGGTTTAACAACTTTGGGGGTGATTGGTTGGGCTGTAACAGTAGAAAATTTACTTTAGAATTTAGTTTGTATAATTTTTTGATTTAGCTTTAAGAGATATAGCTTTAAAATTTCCTACGGCTAAAAAGATGGGACTTTAGAAAATAAGATTTTTACAACCATTTTTTGTATGTTTTTGCTATAGTTTTAATTTTTTGTTGTATCTTTAACAACTAAGATAAAACATGATTGGTAATCTTTAAAATTGTAGATGAAAATTAAAGGTAAAGTCACTTTCTACATCCTAACCAATCACCCCCTTGTATAAATAGATTTTTTAAATTTTTTTCCCCATTTAACAATTTGTCATATCAAGTTGTTGTAAGTAATTTACATATTGAGAGAGAGTGAAGTAGCAGAGAGAGAAAGTAGATCTAAGGTTGATCCGGCGAGCGGCCGGCGCGTGAGCGTGCGTGCCATCGCCGGAGCCCCTAGAATATCTTCAAAGATGTTGGTCGTGCGTCTCTTCTTCGTCACCTCCGTCTTCCGCCTTGTCTGAGCTCTGGTTCAGGTCTCCTCTGCGGCGGTTCTGTCTTTGGAGTCAAGACGCGGTCAGGTGAAGGTACGGTGGGGAGAAGCTAAAGGTTTTTAGCCAGTGGATGTTTCGTTTCCGGGAGATGGAGGCTCCTTCAGCTCTGTCGCCGCCGGTTCTTGTCTCCGGGAGGGGAGGCTTTTGCAGCTCCGCCGTCGTCGGCTCTGTTCTCCGGGGGGTGAAGGTTTCCTCAACCTTGCGTCGCCGGTTTGTTGTTCCAGTCCTTTGGTTCGGCTTTTGATTTCGTTGGGTGTGTGTAGGTGACTCTTGGTTCGTGATTCCAAGTGGTTCATGGTTTTGTGCTGTCGGAGGAGCTCTCGATCGGATCGATGATGCTCTCCGAAGCGAGAACAAAGCGTGAAAGAGAAGAGGTGGTCTCGATGGAGGCTTTGCGGTTTGTCCGAGCTCCTGGCCTCCGGTGGTGTATCTCCGGCGACTTCTCGAGATGGTGAAGGTCAGGTTGATGCAGAAGTGACGCGTGCCGCACTGATGGGGCGTTATCCTTACACGTGTCGAGCGTCCCTGAGCCGTGAGCCGGCTGAAGTCGTTCGGGTTTGGTTGTTGGGCCGTAGGGCCGTTAGCGTGTATGTTACCCCCGTATTTTATGGGTTCTTGTTGGCTTTTGGTTGGGCCTCGGGCTGTTAATTGGGCTAAAACCCTTTTCAATTTTAATAAAAATAAACTTGACGGGAAAAAAAAAAAAAACAATTTGTCATATACAATGTGATAATTAGCCCACAATCGTAAGCCCATTGAGAAACGGCCCATTTAAAATGCATTTACACATCGACGAGAGACCCATCTAGCTCCCCTTCCTCGTCCGAATTCCGAAAGCCTCTACCTCTCTCTCTCTCTCATCAAAACCTTCGTCGGTTTTCGAGGCAGTGGCGCCTTGGTTTTCAAATCGGAGAAGCTAGATTCTTTTTGGGAGATACGTAACCCTAATTGCTCAAGTCCAACATGATGTTGAGGACTCCGCCGCCGAAGAAAGCCCGGTCCGAAGCGGGCGGCAGCTCCACCCCCACCGGGGACCAGCTCGTTATCTACGAAGATTCTCCTCTTCCTGCTCCGCTTCAAACAGCTTCTCATGACCATTCCGATCAGCACCTTTGCACCTATCAGTGCCGCCAAATGGTTGTTAAATCATATCTTCTTCCTCAACGGTGCTCAAATCTAAAGGTTTTCTCATTGTTTTGTAGGTTAAATCTGATGTTCTAGATGCCTTAAGCAAAGCAGAGAAACAAGCGCAGGGGTATCAGACCATGTTACAGACTCTAAATCAGAATTTCACCCAAGCAGGTGTGTGTGTGTTGTTTTCAGTTTGAAACCAGAGAGAGTCTTGATTCCAAATGCTAGTTAGGTTCTGGCTGCTGATTTGGTTTCTTATACTAACAACAGACGAAGAGAGAAAGCAATTTCGAGATAAGTTCTTATACTCGGAGCAAGAACTTGCTGCTGCCAAAGGGCGTGAAAAGGTGCTTCAGGAGCAGCTCCTAATGGAGATGAATAATTCTCAAGAGCGGTATACAAAAGCACTACAGTCTTGCCATGACCTGGAGGTTGTTCAACTCTCCTTTTAATTTGTTGTCAATATCATTGGTGGCAAAAGTTTTTGTTAACATAATCCTTTTGTCACCAGGTAAAGCTTCAGAGTGAAATGAACCTCCGAACGAAAGCCGAGTCTTCAGTTGCAACAGCAGAAGAAAAAGCTAAACTTTTGGAAGAAAAACTAAGTCAGTTGTCTGGTAGTGTGGAGAGGGAGAGAAATCGTTTGAATAATGATATTGCCCACTTGGGTAAAGAAGCAAAGCTTTCTGTATCTAGAATTGGTGCAGATGTAAGTATCAATTAGGAGACTTGATGTATTCACTCAAGGCATGTTTCTCATGATATCTTGACTGGAGTTTTTCTTTGCTCTTTAGCTTGAAAGGATGCAATGTAGAGCACAGAGTGCGGAGACGGAGTCAGATCTCTTAAGATCACAGCTGGAGGATCTTAAACAGAAATTTGACGAGGTAGGCTGTTTTTTTGACGTAAATGTTAAATATGATAAAAACAAATCTTTATAATGTATGTTTTCAACTATTTTGGTAGATTTCTCGCTGACTCATTTGACTTTTTTTTCTATTTGTTTCTTTTGCAGTGTTTGCACGAAAAAACTGAAGTATACAAGAAGCTTTCGTCGTTCACTTCTGAAGCAGCTTCTCCTTCAGATAACAATGTATTGTTTAAAACTCTCCAGGAGGAACTTAAGCGCTGTGTAAGTTTGACAAAATGTTATGCTAGTTTCCATATTGTATTTCTTAACAATATTGATACTTGGTAATTGTATCAGGAAGCTGAAGTCCGAGAAGCTAGAAAGTTAAAATCACAGCAATTAGATGCTGAGCTATTGAAAGTGAAATTACTGGAAGAAAAAAGCCGTAGGGAGAGAGCAGAATCAGAGTTATTAAAATTGCCTGAATTGCAGATAAGCTTTGACAAATTGGAGAATGAGTTGTGCTCTTGGAAGTCATTGCTAAACAACATTCCTGGTGTATCCTGTCCTGATGACGTTGTTATGAAATTCTCGGCGCTGCAAAAGTATGTCAACATAGTCTTAGCAGATTATAAGCTTATCACTAGTCTTCTTATGGTGTTGTTTCAAATAACTATACGTGCATAAAAGATTTCTGTGCAGAGAGATTTGAGATGGTCGTTATTGCTCATTTCCCGATTTCTCGTAGGTGAACAAGATATTATTTATCATAGACATTTGCAACACCAGTTTGTACAAATGTAACTTTATATTTTAGAGATATTCTGGCTTGCTAGTGAAAATCTTAGGAGAGGTAAGTGTGCGTGAGAGCAATCATCTAGAGTAGTCTTATACCAATCTGAGGTTACCCCTGTATCTTTGACTTCCTAGTGACTTGTGTTATGTCTTTTGAAGGGAGGTTCTTGATAGCACTATGAAGATTGGGGAAGCAAGTACACGATTTAACCAACTGGAGGCGGCTCTGGATGCTACTCAACTTGGCAAGCAGAATGCTGAAACTGAGGCTGCATTAGCTAAAGAGAAATTTGAGGCACTCAAATCTGATGTGAAGAGGATTGAAGCAATGGTACGATTGAATTTTGTTACTTGTGCTGTGTATGAGTCGGAAGGTTCATCATATCCGTATTTCATGTTGATAAATTGTTTGTGCGCTCATAAGAAGCGGATTAATGCTATGTAAATAGAGTCAATATTCATAGGATAATATCCCAAGTGTTTTGCCGGGACATCGTTGATAAAAACCTGTTTTTTTTGGCACTCTTGCTAACAGATATATTATCTTATAATGACAGCTTGCTTTGGTCACAGAAGAGAAAGAACAACTAAAAGCTGTTGTTAGTGAGCGAAGGAAGTCCAACAGTGACGGATCTGTGTCCGCGACAACAGATGGAACCCTTGCTCAGGTTCTAGAATACCATTATTGACTATTTATTTTTGGTTCGTAGCGTATTCTTAGTTTGCGTTTTATGTATGTACAGAGCTTTGAATCTTCTCTTGCGAAAAAGGAGAACTATCTTAAGGAGTTGGAGAAGGAGCTAAGCCAACTTAAAGATGTCAATAATCGTCAACGCGATGAAATAGAACATCTGAATGATAAATTAGTCAGTGAAGCAAGGAGAATGAAGTCGCTGGAAAGGGATAGTGATCGCCTACGCTCTGAGATCTCTTTACTGGAGTCAAAGGTACTTAACTGTAACACACTGTTTGAAGACCAACTCTTGACATTTTTTACTGAAAATTGAACATATTCCATGGTTAGAATGAGTCTTATGTACTTCATCTTTTGTTAGTGTAAGGTACCATGAAATGTTCCATTATTGTAAAAGCAAAATCAAAAATGCCATTTAACATTTATATGGCAGCTGGGACATGGTGATTTCTCTGCTGCAAATACAAGGGTTTTGCGCATGGTGAATACTCTTGGTGTAGAGAATGAGGCCAAACAAACAATAGAAGCTTTACAAGCAGAGTTACAAAAAACAAAAGAAAGACTTCAAGCTGTTGAAGAATTGAAGAGCCAGTCAGGTAAATTTCGAATTTTTTAACCTTTTTCCTTTTTATGATGTTGCCAGTAGTCAACAATTACAAATTAAATTAAGCCTGTAGAAGCATGCATTAATTTCTCTGTGTCATGATACTCTGCATGCATTTAAAAAAAAGTCATCGTAGTTTACAGAGTAAGCTTTTTGACAATTTTTTTTCGTGAATATTTTCACAGGAGATGCAGGTAAGCTAGTTGATTCTCATATAACTGGAAAGATTGCTCAACTAAAAGAGCAAATTGCTACACTTGAGAAACGTGAAGAGAGGTATGTCGTTGTAAATGTTGAATACATACTTTTGTCCGAAATATAACCTTTCTTTCCTCATACTGAAGCATGTGGAGACTATGAAACAGGTACAAAACTGTTTTTGCTGATAGGATTTCCGTGTTTAGGAGGGCTTGTTGTGAGCTTTTCGGTTATAAGGTATGCCACTTGCTCGTAGCACTCGCATGTCTTTAAGTTTGATGAGCATTACAATGGTTCCATGAAGGCAATGATTATGGATGCGTAACATTTCTGATAAAATGTAAAAAAAACTATCAAATTCGAAAGGGGGGGGGGGGGTGGGGGGGGGTATTACTGTCTTTAATTGTGATTCCTTCCATTATTAATGATGATCATACATCCTTGTTCACCTATAGAAACTTGTTATCTTATTCGTGGCAGATTGTAATGGATGAACATCAGCGTCCCAATGGAATCCCAGTTACTCGTTTTACTCTCCAGTCGATCTATGCTCAAAGTGACGATGAAAAACTTGAATTTGATTACGAATCTGGAAACACTAGCATCCTAGTAAGTCATTATATGGCAACTTTTATATATATATACACTTCAAATGTTGCATTTGAAGCTTTTTTTTTGTCTCGGTTGATTTAGTAATACTGATTTCATCCCATCAGGACAATCAATACACCTCTCAGGGTGAGATAGCGAAGCAGGTAAAGTGCAGAACTTATTTTTCCTTGGTAACATGATCATCCTCTTAGTATAGCAGTGTACAGTCCTCATTCTATGTGTGTTGATTGCAGATAGAAATATTCATCAGGAAATTCAACTCGATTCCAGCTTTTACAGCCAATTTAACAATGGAATCATTCAACCGCCGCACGCTATACTGAGAGTACCGAGTCATTATTCCCAACTCGTTTTTTTTTGGTTTGTATAAATACAAATTCCGCTGAAAGACCGCAGGCTTAAAACCAAACTCATCTATTTATTATATCCATATTTGTGGTTGTGTTATCTCTGCGGGAAGTGTGGTGATTGGTAACACTCTATTTTGGTATAAAAGATGCTGACGTGATTTAGATCAGTGTTGTTTGCATCTTTTAGAAGCTGGAGGCTCTGATTTGATTGTAGACCACCTTGATCCCGATAAGCAAGTGTTGCAGTTGCTCTATATCTCTATAAGATTCCTTAACCTTTAGGATGATTTTGTATTACTAACTATGGCATCAAAATGTTACCGAAAATCTCTAACTTTATCTGAAATTATGTTTTAAGAAATACTGTAGTCAAACTCTTTTTTCTTACGTTAGCAAACCTGTCTTTTAAATCGTTACTTCCGGAATAAAACCTCTACTATTCTATCGAAATGTTGACTTGCGACGAATACTGTCAATTTAATTTTTGTGCACATAATTAGTGAGTGAGGAGCCAGTATTAGGTCTGCGTATACAGGTAGTGGGATCGGATTCGGTGGATTCCAGATTTTGAGTTTTTTAGTTTAGGGGTTTAGTATATGTTCGGGTGATTTTATAAATTGGATTCAATTCAGATATATAGATTTAGATATTTTGGGTCAGATTCAATTAGTATAAGCCATAAAGGACCAACAATTGCAAATGTTAAAGCTTCTCAAATGCAACAAAGTTCATGATCTCGACATGAATAGAACCACTGAACTGGTTGTTGAAAAACATAAGTCTAGTTTGTTTGAACAATCACTTCTTCTGATTTTTCTTTTTGGTTTGCATAATGTACTTTGGCTGAGACGTTTTTCCTTCTCCATAGCTTTTATGATGTAGCAGAAACTTCTAGGATAGAACCAAATTCGTTGAGTCTAAGAATGCTCGGAAATGATCTCGACATGAAAAGAACCACTGAACTGGTTGTTGAAAAACATAATTCCAGTTTGTTTGAACAATCACTTGTTCTGATTTTTTTTTCTTTTTGGTTTGCATAATGTGCTTTGGCTGAGACGTTTCTTCTTCTCCATTGCCTTTGTGATGTAGCAGAAGCTTTTATGATAGAATTAGATCCATTGATTTTAAGAATACCCGGAAACTAAAGTTTGAGAATACTCTTCTTAATGCTTTATCAAAAACTCTTTAGGGTTTGGAAACATTATTTCCCGTGCTATAAAACTAATTTAGAAATCTCTTTCTTTTATAAATAAATAATTAATTGAATACAATTTTAGGCAAAAGAAGTTTTTTTATATGAAAGCCAAATAACCTATAATCAATCAACTGAATACAACTCTAGCATAATATTTTGAAAGTTGTAGTTGATACCATGTTTTATATCTTGTGGTTCTTCATCAAGGGTTTGGTGGTTTAGGCTCAACATATTCAGCTCATGGTCCATATCCAAATAGATTTTCTTCCGTTAGCTTCGTGCATGGTTCCGACTGGATTGGTTCCTTGGGCCATATGATCACCCATCGCTTGCATGGCTGTCAATGGGTCAACATGGTCATTTGGGTCTGATCGTGAGCTACCTCTCACATTTCTTCTGAGAACAATCTCAATGATCGTGAGCTAATTTTGATTATGTGTTATGATTTCAATGATCTTAGATAATTTTGCTTTTTTGTCATGTTTACAATAATAATGATCATAAGACATTAGGTTCCTTGTAGGCATATACATGTTCTTTCCCTTTATCCAACTCATGTGTGAAACGCGTTAAGCGCACTGAGGCATCGGCTATGTTGTCTGCAATTCCTTGTTTCACACGCTGGATTCTTGCTAACCTCTTTGTTTCATCAGAATGCGAGATATAAAGCATAGCCATCTTGCGATCTTCCCTCGAGAGTTCAGGAAACAAAACAGGAAACCCTGGAGGACCATCCCTCTGTTCAGCAGAGACCACGGTAGCCAATTGCAATTTAGAACCTTCTGCCATCTTCCTCTCATTGCTAGCACCTTTTCTAAGCAACGGGCACCTTATCTTCTCGTGTGTCAACCGGAGACAGTGGAAGAACCTTTTATGAATCTTCTCGTACTCAAATTCAATCGTCACAGTGTCTCCTTCTGGCATGTTGAACTTGCGAGCCGCCTTAGCTGGATTATTGACATTGAACTTCACTAATGCGCTGATATAATCCTTTGTATGAGATACTTTTGGATCATAAGCAATCTCCTCAACCTTGCCAATTTCCGAAGCAAGTTTAAACATGGTTCCGGATGTGAAAAAAATGACCGGGATATGGCGGATCCTAATCAAGAGATATCCATGGAGTGGAGAAAATCTTCTGGTGGATTAGCTGTCCATCTTTCCATCACCATAGCCCAGTGATTATAAGACCACGGTCTATCCTTGAAGACAGTTTGAAGATCCTCCTCTCTCTAGAACACAAACTGAAACCGTTCTCTAGACAACGCTATGCCCCTGACTTTTCCATACACTCTCCATGCCGTTGGCATGTAATCAATCATTCTTGCCATAGATTGGCAGTCTGGATTCAGAAAACGTCCCAGTAGACTTGTTTCATTCTCATCAAAAACTCTGAACGTCGGACTGTCCGGGAGAGTAAGCAGCTCTTCTTCCTCGAGTGAGATAGCTTGAATAGCTTTTTGCAATAAATCAGCCATTGAATCTCGATCACAGAAGCTTACGGCGGTGGCCGAGCTGCGGTGGAGAAAGTTCTTGGGTAATAAATCAAGCGTGATTGACGTAAATAAACCTTTATTGACGCAAAATTCCACCACAATCTTTTGTGAAATCATGTTAAAAGTAAAGTCCTCAGATCGAAGGAACCAGGAAGGAAAGAAACAGTAAAAACTGGAGAATTATATGAAGGAGAAAAGGAAATAGGAGGATTTTTAGGTGAAAGATTTTAAAACTTTCCAAAAGCTTTAGAAACCGTAGCAAGGCCGGAAGAAAATTACTACTCACAACGTGGGAAGAGAAAATTAAAAAAAAGAAATAACCACCACAAAGGAAGTTAACCGGAAATCTCCACTCTAGAAAGAAAATTTTGAGAGTTTGATTTTTGGAGATGCTCTGAATGTGAGTATAATGTTAAATAACTTTTTTGCTAAGATTGTAATATTTTTTCATAGATCGCTTTGCTATATTAATTGTTTTTTTCTCGGTCTATATACCCAGACCGATAACATATTAGCCGTTTGTTTTCAAAATAAAAAAAAACCGCTGACAACATTAAAAGAGTGAACTTCGAAAGAAAGAAAAACGTAAAAGGCCCTAAATTTAATATAAGGTTGCAAGGATACCCAGACCAATAAAAATAATAGCCGGTCGTTCTACCATAGGCCCACGAAGATAATCATTGGCCAGGCCAAGAAAGCGTTCAACGATAAAAAGGAATCTCACATCATTTTTCAGAAACAATGTCGTGATTTGGTTTTCTTTCTCCCTAAAGAGTTTTTCTTTTCGACCAGAGTGGAGGAGAGATGCAATCGTTTGCGCTAAATCCAGCAGCCATGTCGGTGCGACAAACCCTAGGCCTTGAGCCTTCTTCCTCTTCCTCGGCCTCTCGTCTTCTTTCTTCTGCTCAGGTAATTTTGATCTTTCGTTTTGCTCCTTGTTCTTCTTCTCTACGTATCTCTGATCCAAGGTTATGGCAGATTTTGAGCTCTCATCGCGCTTTTGGTCTCCTAGTTAGGCCTCGTTATGGATTTCGAGGTTTATCACGATCTCAAGGTCAGAATACTTGTCTTATTTTCCTCATCGTGATTTAAAATGTCTTTGAATCTTGAACTTGTGATGAAGTAGCCGAGAGCTTGACGTAGTTAGGTGGTTACTACTCAGAAGATATAATTTCAACTATCTCTCTTTTGTTCCTCGTCATGTGATTGTCTGAAACATTAACAGTTGTAAAGGCAGTGGCAACCCCAGACCCACTCTTGGAAGTACCCCTTACTGAGGAAAATGTAGAGAGCGTTCTGGACGAAATCAGACCATACCTCATGTCTGATGGTGGTAATGTGGCGTTACATGAGATCGATGGAAATATTGTGCGAGTCAAATTGCAGGGAGCTTGCGGGTCATGCCCAAGTTCTGTTATGACTATGAAGATGGGTATTGAGCGTCGCCTTATGGAAAAGATACCTGAAATAGTGGCTGTTGAATCAGTTCCAGATGAAGAGACTGGCCTTGAACTCACTGAAGAAAACATTGAAAAGGTATGTTAGTTTTTTTGCTCAAACCCATCTGTTTTTCTTGTTTGGGCTTTGATCTGAATGCCCAAAACATGAAGAGTGTTAGTTTTGGTATAAGCTCTAGGTTGCTTAAGTTATCTACATGCATATGGTGCTTGATATTTTCAAATGCTAAAAAGTTAAAGTTGTTAAATGCTTGTGTGCGAAGTAGATATTTATGTCTTGATGTTTTTGAGTTGTGGTGCGATGTTAAAACATTTTATTTAGGTGCTGGAAGAAATCAGGCCTTACTTGATTGGAACAGCAGATGGGTCGCTTGAGCTGGTGGAGATCGAAGAGCCGATCGTGAAGATAAGAATCACAGGACCTGCTGCTGGAGTCATGACAGTACGAGTAGCAGTAACTCAGAAACTCAGAGAGAAAATTCCTGCAATTGCAGCTGTTCAACTTATATAAACACGACCTCCTTTCTTGTACCTGTCGATCTTTCTTTCCCTTGTATTACTAGCATCCTTGTATAGTGCATAGTTACTGTGTTAATGTTTGATATTTGTTTCCAAAATAAGCTTTAAACATTTCTGGTCAACTTCTTTTCTAAGCTATCTTTATATTGTGCCTCATGAGTGTCAAAACTTCTTTGTTCCTCGTTTCTTCTTGTTTCATTTTAACTTTAAGAATTCAATTTTCTGATATGGAAGTTTGAAATCTCGCTAACAGGGGATATGCTGGGTTCCTCTTTGAAAACTCTTTCCGTATAGGCCACAAAACAGCTTGTTTAGAGAAAGACGGACTCTCCTACCGACATGGTGGCTTCGTGAGTCCATATAAGACTACTCTTGGCTAAAAAACTTTGCGCTGTGGTTTATTGATTGCTCTCTAACTGGAATGAGAATATTCTTATATGCCTATATTTCATTCATACTGTGAATAAACAATAAAGGGGTTTCTGGATAATACCTTTCTCTTAATGTTGGACTATGATTACAATAGACTCTGTCATGGAGGAATGAGATAGGTCTATTTCATGGGTGTCATTCAGAATCCGGACTTTAGGTTATGGTAATTTGTTTAGATATTTCTACTTTTTTGTTAACAATAGAAATAGGTTAACCACTATTTTTCTTCTTAATCAAGTTTATATAATCCTAAGCTCTTATTAACAAGATAACCACTTTTCAAAAGTATTGTCTTGTTATACAATGATTTTTAAAAAATGGTGAATCAGTCGTTCAAAGTATTTCTTTGTTAATATTGTAAAGACCCGATTATGGCCCCGGAAAGTTTTGGCCCGTTAAGACCCAAACCATTTCCGAAGGCCCAAATGTATTGGATATAAAAACTCATTATAACTTGACCTGCACATCCGTGCGGGTATTTGTTTTAACTTGTAAAATCATTATAAACCATTGGTAATTACTGTTTGTATAAACTGTGGCAAACATTATTAGATTTTTGTTGGATTGTTAATGTGTAGAGTTAATTTTTTAACACAAATAAATGATTAGTAATACATTCATTTATTAATTATTTTGTTTTATTAGTTTCATTGTTAATTTTATATTGTACTCATACCACAATATTTAAAATGTTGAAATTATTAATTACATATATATATAAATATTATATTATAAATGGAGTACATATTTTTGGACAACAAAAATGTAATATTAATTTCTTTTAGAATAATAAATAGCAAAATTTTAAAATCGTAATCTATATTGGAATATTAGATTTAAAGAGAATCACGTTTAGATTTCAAATTAATTATGCTTGATTGTAGGAAAGATAATTAAGAAAGTTAGATTTAGAGTGGATCACGTTTTATTATAATAAAATTCATAGAGAAGATAATTGTTATATTTAGAATAATTATTTGTTTTAAATGCAGTAGCATAGACTTGTAATTATTTAGGAAAAATTGGGGTTAAATACCAATGTACTTCAGTTTTAATAGATTAGATTGTCCAGCTTTGTTTTCTTCTCCTGCAAAAAATAAAAGATCAGAAGTTAGAAGAAAAAGAAGAAAAGAGAGAAAGAGAGAGAGAGTTCAAGAACAAAAAAAATGGGAAACCTTTGTGGATATGGAACCACCAGAGAAACTGAGCCACAGCTGGAGCCACCGCACGTTCAGCTCGTCACCACCGTTCGCCTCAGCTGAGAATCGCCGGAAACCGCCATGCCTTTGAACTTTGTTTTCCTCCGTTTAGTAAATCGGACATATCTCCTTAACCGTTGAGAATCTCGCGCATGCGAAATCACCATCGTGTTCCTCTCGTCAAGACGAAGCCGTAGCCACCAACCACGCCGTGTTCCTCTCATCATACGTCGAGAAATGAAAATTTTCATTTTTTTTCTTCAAAATCTAAATATCCAAACCCGATCCGAAATAACCGAAAATGAACTAAAAATACCCGAACCCGACCCGAAGTACAAAAATACCCGAACGGGGTCTACACCTGATATGCCTCAGTCCGAGGAACTCGACCATCAGGAAGATCAGGACATTCCAACCGAGGTTCATCGTCCCAGCCGAACCGATCAGCAAGGCCGAGCTGTGTACCGGATCGATCCACGGACGGACGGGAAGAAGCTTAGACTGGATCCTCGACCTATCAGCCGAACTGACCGTACCGGATCGTCTTTCTCTCAGACAACTCGCCAATCTCAGACTGACGGTCTAGCCAGAAGCAACTTGGGCCGAGCCGGACAAGGAACAGGACGCGACTTCTCTTTGCTCGCCCATTTGGAACATACCGGCCGTATGGACGAACTGATCGATCAGTTTGATCAGTTCATGGACTTTGATCATCCGAATCTTTCTAAGGCACAGATTCTTCACCTCTCAGAAGACTTAGGACGCTTGTGGTCGAAGATGGCTCGGAAGATGGACAAATCGGAACGGACGGATCAGCCCGCGACCGTACTGATCCTTACCGCGGTTCAGCCAGCCGGACACAAGCCAGCCGAAGGGTCATTTTGACTAGTCCGCAAATTGAAGAGTCTTTTTTCTTTTGTCTTTCAAAATTCTAGTCAATGTCTTTAATTTTCTTATGTCTTTCAAACTTCTAGTCAAGTAGTCTCTTTGTCTCCTACTTGTACTATAAATAAGTGATCCTTTCTCATTAATAAAATCAGATCATTTTGGATTAAGTTTCTGAGTTTAAACTCTCTGTTCTCTTTAGAACTTGTTTTCGATTGTCTTGGTGAGTCAAATCCGAGCAATTCACTTCTCAACTAGTTGGTCTTGTGAGTCATATCAAGCAACCAGTTCGAGATCTTCCTTGGCGGACTTGTGAGTCATATCAAGCGCCATTGAAGCCGGGAATATCAAGGGAACATCCGCAACCCTTGTGCGACCCAACAATCCATGAGTTCTCCTTTTCGGAGTTCATATCCTAAACGAATCCAGTCGAGGGCAATCCGATCTTAGGGTCCTTCAACACATCTATACCGAAATACCCAAAAATACGAAATACCTGACCCGAACCCAAACGGGTACCCGAACGCCCACCCCTACATGCCGCAATCAGAGTTCGCACGAAGTTGCTAGAGCCTCCGGAAGTTTTGTCTCCGCGCACGCGGGCTTGCCACGCGCCGCCGCCAGAAATCGTCTCCGCCGCTCTCGCCGCTGTCCTACAGTGTCGGACCCCCGCCTCGCAACCGCCGGACCGCCGCCTCGCCACCGCCCGACCACTGCCTCGCCACCGCCGGGCTGCTGCCGGCCGCTGTGACTCGCCGGTGACTCGATGAGTCAACTCGTTGACCGGTTTAAATTGAATTTGAAATCGGTTAGGGTTAACCGGTTGGTAAGGTCAAATTGATTTCTGCTCAAGGATTGACCGGGTTGACCTTTGACCAGCGGGTTGACTTTTTCGTAGATCTTGATCATGCCCGTTTTTAACCTTTCGAACGGCGTTCTGACTCGATTTTTCGCCCTGGTCTTAGATTTAGTGTCTATTTGAGCATCTGGAGTTTATAGATACCACTTCTATATATTGCTAAGGTGAGGACTACTCCGTCAAATCTCGAGCTAGTTTATTACTACCGTTATGGGAAGTTTAGTTTTAAAATGTGATCCGTCTCTGTGAATCGACTCTGTTTGAGAGTCTTGATTATTGATCGTATTGTGGATTGTAAACCGGAAATAGGATAATAGGAGATTCAACGGTTGTGTGAAATGAATGATGTTAAAGACTGTTATGTATATGCATATATAGTTATACAGTAGGGATTATGTGACGAGTGCGGGGGTTCAGAGATGTCTGAGCTATTGACGCAGCGGGTGTGATGTTGTGCGGGGGCCCACAGACGTGTGAACTAGTGATGCAGCGGGTGTGGTGCGGGGGTACAGTGCGGTACCAGCGACGTAGTGGATGTTTGTGCGGGGGTACATAGACGTTTGTACTAGCGACGCAGCAGGTGGTTGTGCGAGGGTACAGAAACAGACTGGACTAGCGACACACTGGTTATATATATCCTTATGAGGAAATGCGTGGTACATATTGATTTTCTGTGTGGTGTATTAGACAACGTGTTTGTTTCATTCTAGAGCTAAGCCTACATAGTTGTAGTGCTATAAACTGAGTCAGTGGTTCGCGGTTTAGCATCCCATACCTCGCTGGAAAACTCCCCTGTTGCTCACCCCTCCTTCCTCTCCCCTTTCAGGTGAGACTGGCGACCTAGAATGATTACATCGGTTTGGTGCTTTGGGTGTTATTGGGCTTTTCGGCCTTTGGGCTTCACACGTTTTCGCTTATTTATATATTTGAGACTTTCGGCTTTATGTTGTTATTTATATTTCAGCGTAGACGTTGACTTTCAAATATTTATAAATGAAGATTTTAGATATTTTTATTTATCGTATTATTTTTATTATTATGTAAATCGAGGTGTCACAATTTAAAAACACATTAACCAGTGTTATACTTGATGTGACCAAATATACTTCTACATAGATGACCCAATTATACATAATTACACATTATCGAGTTTTATCAATTCGAGGATCAATAAGAACTCAATGATTAGAGGATTTTTGATGCCTTCTTGTGTTTCTCTTCCTTCAAACATGGTAAATATTTGTTTGTAACACAATCCGAAAAAGAACTGCATCCACTAGGTTGACCATCCATCTCTGCAAAATGCTCTAAGTTATCATGGCAATATGGTTTGATACTTGGCCCAATTAGTCTGCTGCTAGTCTATCCCACACTGTTAGAGATATCAATTAGGCTTAGTGACCATGGGTTACCCCAGTTCAAATCAAAATTGTCTGACCATATTAGACCCAAATAAAATAGTAATAATGGGTCAAAAACCATTTCAAGATGGATTTGTGTTGATGGATTTCTCTGATTGTGTTAAGCGTTTATGTTACTTTCAGTCTCTCCCTCTCGTCTCCAATCAAAGCTATCTCATCTCATCTCTCTCACTCTCCTGGATGAAAGAACCTCTCGACCCTTTCACTCTCAGTCTCTCGAGTCTTTCACTATATCGTCTCTCTACTATATCGAAATACTCTTCTTCTTCAGATGGGTGTCTCTGATTTCATCATCTTAATAAAGCGGGTTTGATGGGTTTGTTAAAGTCTATTGATGGGTCTGCTTGTTCGTTTATGTTTCTCTGATTTAAGGCTTGTTTCTGATGAATTTGTAAACTTTATGGCTTGTTTCTGATGAATTTGTAAAGTCTTATGGCTTGTTTGTAATAAAATTGTAAGGTCTCATGGCTTGTATCCGATGAATTTGTAAAGTCTCATGGCTTGTTTTCTGATAAACCTGAAAGATCTCATGGCTTTTTTCGATTGTGAATATGTAAAGTCTCATGGTTATCAAGGTCTTAACTTGATCGTTTCTGTTATTTTCACTTCGGTTATTGACGTTTTAGCTTGTTATAATCTGCCTGAAGATAGTAACATGTTTATGGTCATTGCTTGTAAGTTGTAACATGGTTCATTGCTTAGGTAGTTTCTGTTTGTCACAGCCGTTTGACCAGATGACAAATCTCATTTCCGGCTCTTCTTATTGTGGGAACCGAAATTCACCCCTGTCGATTTCCGTAAAATAAGGAACTTAGGAAAAACCGTAATTTCCCAGAGGACCCGGATCTCTGCGAGAGACAACGACAAGTAACCAAATAAATGCGGAAAATATGAAAAGACATGATAAAACGAATTTATAAAGAAAGTAGATTTTATTTCGAATTCGTGTAAGAGCGTTGCGATCATTGCATGAGATTACAAAGGCTTTGGCCGCAGGGGCCGTCAGCGAGTTACCTAGTTCTAGCAACATAAAACCCTAAACCCAGTTGAGTCGCAGCTCGATAACAAAAGACGAAACATATATGAAAAAGGCTTTGATTGATTTTGGACTGAACCTTATGAAAGGCTGCCTACGTACCCCTTTCGAGGATCAAGCCGAAAGTAGTTCAATTGGTAGAGCTGGACAAGAGATCGAACTGCCTAGGCGAGTTCGTCTAGTGATTGAGTGCCAGTCATAGAAACCGAACTTGTCGAGAAATAAGCCTAAGTTTCTAAGTGCAGAGAGTTCTGAAAACCGTGTCTTCTTCTGTCCTTGGCCTTCTGTTTATATACTCCCTCCTTAGGCGGTTTAGTCCTTCCTTTTCGCCCAGATTCGAGTCTATCGGAAATCTTCCATTTATCTCAATCTTTCCATTTTTCTTCGGAAAACTTCTATTTATCTTCAAACTTGACATTTATCTTCAAACTTGACATTTATCTTCTTTCTGCGAGTAAATAGTCAAACTGTCGTCGTATCTACGGGCTGGACTTCGTCTAAAGTCGCGAGTGGGCTTTTATCGCATTTTAGGACTTTCCAAGCCGCTTTGCAATTTAACCGTTTTACGATTTTAGACAAGATCATTTCCTGATACGATGCCGTTTTTATAAAACGTCTCGAGCTAATCGTATAGTTGGGCAATCTCCGATGTTTCGTCTAATCATTGCCGTTTTATACGATCTTCTTGAATTCTTACAAGGAAAGAAGACTTTTACGATTTTTATCGTAAAACTCGAATGGTAAGACGGATCGAGACGAAAGGAGAGACGTTTTGATCATGGTTCAGAACACGATCGAATCGAAGGACGTATGCCTTGTGTCAAGAACGCGGGGAGCAAGGCTCGGGACGGTCAGCTCGACGTGCGGCGAGCTGGTTGGAGAGCTGAACTTGTTGGTTCACCTCGCCGTACGGCGAGCTGAACTGGTTGGTTCAGCTCGCCGTGCGGCGAGCTAAACTGGTTGGTTCAGTTCGCCGTGCGGCGAGCTGAAATC
Organism: Brassica rapa; assembly: GCF_000309985.2. Lineage (NCBI taxonomy): Eukaryota > Viridiplantae > Streptophyta > Magnoliopsida > Brassicales > Brassicaceae > Brassica > Brassica rapa. Next base: position 5,946,116 of record NC_024804.2, read on the forward strand.
GAACCTGCTCGTAGTGTGTGGCGGATGCGGTTTTTTGCTTAACTTGGCCAATCGTGCAATCAAAGATTGTTTCGTTCTTTTTCCGATGATTTCCGAGATGACGATTTCCAAGTTTCGCGCGGATTTCCTTTGTTCGGAAAGTCCTTAGAGTTTTATAAAACACTTTCTTGTGTTTTATAAAACGTATTTTTATCTTTGCGGAAACTTTTAGCCATTGATTCCGTCGTGACCAATTTTGATACCAATAGTTAGCCCCCCAGCTTGCTAGAACCTTGAGCCTCTAGCGTGAGGTTCTTGCGAGTGGTTAGCCAATTTTAGGTAAGTTAGGCGGAATTAATGGTTGGAAAGGTCCGTTGAGGGTTTTTTCTGCGAGTAACCAAGAGTGTTTCCGCGTGTAACCTAGGGTTTTTACGCAGTTTTTAGAAGAGCAAGTTTTATTTTTCCGAAAAGTTTTTGGAAAACATCTTTTGGTCAAACCCTCACACGTTGAGATTTCTCCGATTTGGTTACGGGGTTTGATAGGTTTTATCGTTGCCCTTTTGTTTAAACGGAGAAATCACGAGCTCGTTTCGTGCTCTTTCTGTAAAGAGTCTTCATTAGGTTTTCGATTTCGTTAAGTACTACAGCGTTTGCATGAGCGTTGGCTGTAGGAGTAGTCGTTGCTGGAGTTGTTTTACCAATGTTTTTGCGAGCTGCGACTTTGTCTTTCATATATCCAGACATCGTTTTGATCAAGCGTTTTGCGGCTATGAGTAAGAGTAATCTGGCCCCCCCTCCTTCTAGCGCCAAACTATGGGAACCAAAATTCACCCTGTCGATTTCCGTAAAATAAGGAACTTAGGAAAAACCGTAATTTCCCAGAGGACCCGGATCTCTGCGAGAGACAACGACAAGTAACCAAATAAATGCGGAAAATATGAAAAGACATGATAAAACGAATTTATAAAGAAAGTAGATTTTATTTCGAATTCGTGTAAGAGCGTTGCGATCATTGCATGAGATTACAAAGGCTTTGGCCGCAGGGGCCGTCAGCGAGTTACCTAGTTCTAGCAACATAAAACCCTAAACCCAGTTGAGTCGCAGCTCGATAACAAAAGACGAAACATATATGAAAAAGGCTTTGATTGATTTCGGACTGAACCTTATGAAAGGCTGCCTACGTACCCCTTTCGAGGATCAAGCCGAAAGTAGTTCAATTGGTAGAGCTGGACAAGAGATCGAACTGCCTAGGCGAGTTCGTCTAGTGATTGAGTGCCAGTCATAGAAACCGAACTTGTCGAGAAATAAGCCTAAGTTTCTAAGTGCAGAGAGTTCTGAAAACCGTGTCTTCTTCTGTCCTTGGCCTTCTGTTTATATACTCCCTCCTTAGGCGGTTTAGTCCTTCCTTTTCGCCCAGATTCGAGTCTATCGGAAATCTTCCATTTATCTCAATCTTTCCATTTTTCTTCGGAAAACTTCTATTTATCTTCAAACTTGATATTTATCTTCAAACTTGACATTTATCTTCTTTCTGCGAGTAAATAGTCAAACTGGCGTCGTATCTACGGGCTGGACTTCGTCTAAAGTCGCGAGTGGGCTTTTATCGCATTTTAGGACTTTCCAAGCCGCTTTGCAATTTAACCGTTTTACGATTTTAGACAAGATCATTTCCTGATACGATGCCGTTTTTATAAAACGTCTCGAGCTAATCGTATAGTTGGGCAATCTCCGATGTTTCGTCTAATCATTGCCGTTTTATACGATCTTCTTGAATTCTTACAAGGAAAGAAGACTTTTACGATTTTTATCGTAAAACTCGAATGGTAAGACGGATCGAGACGAAAGGAGAGACGTTTTGATCATGGTTCAGAACACGATCGAATCGAAGGACGTATGCCTTGTGTCAAGAACGCGGGGAGCAAGGCTCGGGACGGTCAGCTCGACGTGCGGCGAGCTGGTTGGAGAGCTGAACTTGTTGGTTCAGCTCGCCGTACGGCGAGCTGAACTGGTTGGTTCAGCTCGCCGTGCGGCGAGCTGAACTGGTTGGTTCAGTTTGCCGTGCGGCGAGCTGAAATCGAACCTGCTCGTAGTGTGTGGCGGATGCGGTTTTTTGCTTAACTTGGCCAATCGTGCAATCAAAGATTGTTTCGTTCTTTTTCCGATGATTTCCGAGATGACGATTTCCAAGTTTCGCGCGGATTTCCTTTGTTCGGAAAGTCCTTAGAGTTTTATAAAACACATTCTTGTGTTTTATAAAACGTATTTTTATCTTTGCGGAAACTTTTAGCCATTGATTCCGTCGTGACCAATTTTGATACCAATAGTTAGCCCCCCAGCTTGCTAGAACCTTGAGCCTCTAGCGTAAGGTTCTTGCGAGTGGTTAGCCAATTTTAGGTAAGTTAGGCGGAATTAATGGTTGGAAAGGTCCGTTGAGGGTTTTTTCTGCGAGTAACCAAGAGTGTTTCCGCGTGTAACCTAGGGTTTTTACGCAGTTTTTAGAAGAGCAAGTTTTATTTTTCCGAAAAGTTTTTGGAAAACATCTTTTGGTCAAACCCTCACACGTTGAGATTTCTCCGATTTGGTTACGGGGTTTGATAGGTTTTATCGTTGCCCTTTTGTTTAAACGGAGAAATCACGACCTCGTTTCGTGCTCTTTCTGTAAAGAGTCTTCATTAGGTTTTCGATTTCGTTAAGTACTACAGCGTTTGCATGAGCGTTGGCTGTAGGAGTAGTCGTTGCTGGAGTTGTTTTACCAATGTTTTTGCGAGCTGCGACTTTGTCTTTCATATATCCAGACATCGTTTTGATCAAGCGTTTTGCGGCTATGAGTAAGAGTAATCTGGCCCCCCCTCCTTCTAGCGCCAAACTATGGGAACCAAAATTCACCCCTGTCGATTTCCATAAAATAAGGAACTTAGGAAAAACCCTAATTTCCCAGAGGACCCGGATCTCTGCGAGAGCCAACGAGAAGTAACCAAATAAATGCGGAAAATATGAAAAGACATGATAAAACAAATTTATAAAGAAAGTAGATTTTATTTCGAATTCGTATAAGAGCGTTGTGATCATTACATTAGATTACAAAGGCTTTGGCCGCAGGGGCCGTCAGCGAGTTACCTAGTTCTAGCAACATAAAACCCTAAACCCAGTTGAGTCGCAGCTCGATAACAATAGACGAAAAAGATATGAAAAATGTTTTGATTGATTTTGGACTGAACCTTATGAAAGGCTGCCTAAGTACCCCTTTCGAGGATCAAGCCGAACGTAGTTCAATTGGTAGAGCTGGACAAGAGATCGAACTGCCTAGGCGAGTTCGTCTAGTGATTGAGTGCTAGTCATAGAAACCAAACTTGTCGAGAAATAAGCATAAGTTTCTAAGTGCAGAGAGTTCTGAAAATCGTGTCTTCCTCTGTCCTTGGCCTTCTGTTTATATTCTCCCTCCTTAGGCGGTTTAGTCCTTCCTTTTCGCCCAGATTCGAGTCTATCGGAAATCTTCCATTTATCTTCAAAATTGACAGTTATCTTCAAACTTGAAATTCATCTTCTTTCTGCGAGTAAATAGTCAAACCCTCGTCGTATCTACGGGCTGGACTTCGTCTAAAGTTGCGAGTGGACTTTTATTGCGTTTTAGGACTTTCCAAGCCGCTTTGCGATTTAACCGTTTTACGATTTTAGACAAGATCGTTTCCTGATACGATGCCGTTTTATAAAACGTCTCGAGCTAATCGTATAGTTGGGCAATCTCCGATGTTTCGTCTAATCGTTGCCGTTTTATACGATCTTCTCGAATTCTTACAAGGAAAGAAGACTTTTACGGTTTTTATCGTAAAACTCGAATGGTAAGACGAATCGAGACGAATGGAGAGACGTTTCGATCATGGTTCAGAACATGATCGAATCGAAGGACGGATGCCTTGTGTCAAGAACGCGGGGAGCAAGGCTGGGGATGGTCTGCTCGACGTGCGGCGAGCCGAACCAAGTTGGTTCAGCTCGCCGTACGGCGAACTGAACTTGTTGGTCGAACCTGCTCGTAGTGTGTGGCGGATGCGGTTTTTTGCTTAACTTGGCCAATCGTGCAATCGAAGATTGTTTCGTTCATTTTTCCGATGATTTCTGAGATGACGATTTCCAAGTTTCGCGCGGATTTTCTTTGTTCGGAAAGTCCTTAGATTTTTATAAAACACTTTCTTGTGTTTTATAAAACGTATTTTTATCTTTGCGGAAACTTTTAGCCATTGATTCCGTCGTGACCGATTTTGACACCAACACTTATCCTACAGCGAATCTGTACTTTATGGAAGTATGGAAAATTCAAAGTTTGTCGGGATCAAACAAGTTTTGTGAAGATGAAGTGATTAGTGAAATGGTGGCTTCTATGAGGTAGAAGTTCGATAAGTAGTGGGAAGAGTACAATGATAATCTCGCCATTGCAGCAGTATTAGATCCTAGGCTAAAGTTTAAGGTTTTGGAGTACTGCTAGCCCAGTATAGATTCAGCAAGTTGTAAATCCAAAATGGATTACATACACAAAGATGTTGAAGCTGTACAGAGTTTACAAGAAAAAGAATACTAGTGAACAAAGTTACAAGAAGCAAGAACAGATACTCGACCAGCTGGTTAGGGTGGCTTCTATTTGTTTTTTTTCTCAATAAGATGAACAGGGAAATCTGCTTTGGATGTGAATTTAGGTGAACCGGTGCTGGATACGATAGCATTTAAAAGCTTAGATGTCGTCAATTATTGGAAGGAAAATTCAACCCGGTTTAAGGAGCTGTCTCGAATGGCTTCGTGGTTTTGAAGTGATGGTGAGTTTGTTGAATTCATAATTGAGTTTTTGATATGTGAAACTAGCGACTATTGAGAAACTTCTTTTTTTTTTATAGGTGAATGCGATTAAGACGAGGAAGATAAAAATGGATTAGATGAGGAAGCATAAGAAAGTGTAAGAAAGAAGACCCGACTCAATTAAATGTATAATCAATTCTTCTTTTAGATGATATGTGCGTTATTGTCTGTGATTTAGATGAGTTTTTATAGTCTGTGATTTGAATCACTTTGAAATTAATATCGTGTTTTGTGCTTTATTGTCTATGATTTGAATAACTTTGTGACATTGCTTCTTAGTTTTGATTTCTTAGGCTAAAGCATTCCTAGAGACCGCTATGCAATGAGATTTTTTTATTTAAAATCATAGACTGATTTAGATGAGCAGCAAGTGTGTTACTTGTAATTTTGAGTTTCATCGCTTTCTCCTGCCTTGCCTTAGCAGCATTTTATGTATGGGATCTGATATACAATTACCTTGAACTGATGTGTGATTAAAAAGGATGGCATGGTGTTGCTAGTCTAATGAGAATCTCCCAAGGACTCGACACTCTGAACTGGCAGGGATAATCTTTGACTTCAATGGAACGCAAAACTCCAAAGAAACAAACTGGTGGATTGAATGGTGACACAAGAGATGTGGAAAGCTTCTGATTTACAGTGGATCGTTAGGTCGCACAGAAGATGCGGAAGGCCTCTGATATTCCAACTCAGTGCCCTATTATATAACGTACCTAGAAGACAATGAGGTTGATTCCATGGATATGACACACCTAGGACGAATAGGTTTTATTCTTTGGATATAGCGCACCAAGACGGATCGAAAAGATCAGTGGATATTACATACCATTAAAAGAAAGTCAGAATCACTCTCAAGGTCCAAAAATAATACTCAAAGCTTATTTTATATCAATAGAGATTACAACTTATTTATAGGAAAACAAAAGTTTCAAACAAAGCTAGATATTTATTATTTTAGGAAATCACAAAAAGCAATGCATGGAGGAGAGTGAGTGTTCTTGAAACAAGCATCATTGCATGCAAGAGACATAAGCTTTCCATGCAATTTAATTTTTGATTTTCGTCACTTTTTTGGATAGTAAAGAAACCACTTGCGTTTCATTCTTCTTGGACTTGTAACTTCATAAAAATGGACTGGACATGCTAGCTAACATCATGGGTTGATTTCTGAATATTTTACATGTCCAAAACTTCAGAAATCAGCCTAAGGTCATATCATACTCCTCCTCTTCAAAAAGATTTATCCCCAAATCTTGCTAAGTAAAACAATAAGAAAGATGATAGAATGATAGTAAATCGAACTCAGAGTGTGATCTGATACCAAATGTTGTGAATCTCCCAAGAACTCAACACTCTGAATTGGCAGGGATAATCCTTGACTTCAATGAAACGTAAAATTCCAAAGAAACAAGGCGGTGGAATGAATGGTGACACAAAAAATACGGAAAGCTCTTGAGTTACCATGGATCGTTAGGTTGCACAGAGGATGCAGAAGTACTATGATATTCCAACTCAAGCCTTAGGATATGACGCACTTAGGACGAATCGGTTTGATCCCTTGGATATGACGCACCAAAACGGATCAAAAAGATCAATGGATTTTACATTGAAAGAAAAGTGAGAATCATTCTCAAGGTTCCAAAAATAATACTCAAATCTTATTTTATTTTAATGGAGATTACAATTTATTTATAGGAAAACAAAACTTGCAAACAAAGCTAGGTATTTATTATTCTAGGAAATCTCAAAAGCAATGCAAGGAGGAGAATAAATGTTCTTGAAACAAGCATTCATTGCATGCAAGAAAGAGAAACTTTTCATGCAATTTAATTGTTGATTTCGTCACTTTCTTGGAAATCAAAGAAACCACTTAATTTTGATTCTTCTTGGGCTTGTAACTTCATAAAAATGGGATAGAAATGTTAGCTAACATCCTGGGTTGGTTTTTGAAACTTTATAAATCAGCCCAAGATCACATCATAGTCTTTCATATGTTCATGCTTAAAAGATGGTTGTTGAGGTCAAAATCGGTTACGACAAAATCAACGTCGGAAAAACTTCCAATAAAAAATTATCTTCCATAAAAACAAAAAAGAAGTTCAGAAAGAACGGAAAAAACTATCAAAGGTCTAGTGATCAGTTCATCGGATCGAACAAACTAGATCATCCGTGAAATTCAGCTCGGCCATTCGCCGAGCTGGATCGAACACGGATTCAGATCAGCCGTTCGCCGAGCTGGACCAAGTTCAATTCGGCGAACGGCCGAGCTGAATCGCACATGGATTCAGCTTGGCCGTTCGCCGAGCTGGACCAGTCCTGTTCGGCGAACAGCCGAGTTGGATTGACCGAAGTCCGTCTTCACCTCATCCTCATAACTCCACTCCCGAGATTGCATCGAGCCCATTCTTGTTTCATCTAGATCGGAGGTATCATTGGAACTTTACAATTTAAAAACCGCAAGAAATCGTTTTTTCTCGAAGAACATTCGAATTGGTCGTATAAAATGGGAACAGTTAGCTGAACACCCAAGGTTGCCTACGCTATACAAGGAATTTGAATGTTATTCGGAATCGACGTCCTTTCAGAAGCATTCTTATTATAAAATTATAAAAATGCCAAAGTCAGAAAACGGCCCAGAAAGGACCAGAACACGGAAAAGAGCACACTTATGATTTTATAGAACCAAGCCCAGTCGTTACGACATTTTATCACTTATCGCCTAAAAAAAGATAAATGTCAAGTTTCCAAAGATAAATGTCATGTTTCTGAAGATAAATACAGAGATCAAAGAAAAATAGAATATTTCCGCGAAGCGATAAACCTGACCGAGGGCAGAAAGGAAAAAGGTAAACCACCTTAGAAGGAGTATATAAGGGGATCGAAGCTGAAGGGACAGGGGACACAAGAATTATTACTCAGAGCAATACTTAGAGCAACAACTTTCCGTTTTTGTTGAACTGCGACTCAATTAGGTTTTTTGTAGTCTTAGGTGATAGAACTAGGGATCTCGCCGACAGCTCTCGCAGCCAAGACCCTTACCTTTTGTAACACCATACGCAAATTCGGAATAAGATCAATTTTGCTCTCTTTTCGATTCTCATCTTTTTTCGTCTGTCTTTTCGTGTTCTTGATTGCTTGACGTGTGGTTTAGCAGATATTCGAGACCTCTGTGAAATTAGGGTTTTTCTCACTTTCCTAATTCAACAAAAATCGACAGTGCGAATTTCGGTTCCCACATTGGTTTCTTTTATGTGATTTATGAACATATTGGAATAAGAAAAAATGTGAAATGAATCTCTGCTTTCTATGTTTACTCTCTGCTTTCTTTCGGCAATTGGGTAAATCTCTAGAATTGATTAACATCCCTACGCATTGTATAGGAGTAAGAACATGCGAAGAATAGATGATCGCGAGTCTCATCCTTTTCCCCCACACAAAACACACTCATGATGAATCTCCCAAATCCTCATTCTATCACCTGTTGAAAGCATGCTCCTGACTGCCAACCAAGTTATGAATGCATAACGCAGAACCCCCTGCGGAAACCAAATGCTACAACTCTAACTCACCTCATCACGCTTATCTGCGGAAACCAAATGTAAGTTTGTTTCTCATTTTTATTTCCTAAAAAAATTCACCTGATTTTGATTTTTTTCTCTAATAATTCATTTTTATCAATTTCTTACATATTCATTTCTTAATTTCTTATTTATTTCTAATAAAATCATTTATTTGATAAGATTTAAAATAATACTCATTTATTTTAAAATTTTAAAATTTGAACTAGGCTTTAATTTTATTAAAATAAATTATTTATTAGCTTACAATATTAAAAGGGCTTAAGCTCAATTCTTAGCGTGACCACATCATTTTAAAAATCACAATGAGAATAATGTGTTTTCGCCATGACATTCGCTCTTTTATGGTGGCCTGTTAATAATTGGTGTTGGCCAGTAACCCAAATCATCTCCCTCATGACCGTCTATATCCTTTTCGCCCCTTTCACTTTCCTATCTTTGAAAGAATTGAAATGCCTCGGAACGATGGAGATCATCGCAACCGATAAGTTTACACTGTGGCCACATCCATGCTTACGGTGATCATTAACTTATGGTCAAAGCTGGGTTTCTGGCATTCTTTCCGAAGACGTGAAGATCTATGCTGCGTCGTTGGTGTTAACAATAGTGTATCCATGCGCCAACGTCTGTTCTATACATGATTAGATGTCCAAGCTTCTTTCTCTCTTCCCCAACCTTCACGCTGCCTTCCTCTCCCGTGGTCCCAGTGGCGGCTCTGCTACTGCCTTTCCCAGCGCCGATGGGAAATCACCTTTATGGGGATCGAAGAACGCGACGCAGATCTATCCGATCAGAATGATTAGGAGCAGCGATGTAGTGAATACGGGTTCATGGGTTTCGACCTTGGTTCTGGATCTGACCCGGTTATCCAATTGACGTTTTTTCTCAAGATGATGTCAGTTTTAAAACTTACTTCTATGTTTTTAGTAGTTATTATAATCGACAGCTTCTGATCGATTTCTTTGTTCATTGCAGATATGGTTATTTTCCTGTCATTAAACACAACATGGTGAGTTCTTCTAAATGCTCTCCCATTACATTTTCCTTTTGTGTCGATCGCTCGGTGAAATTAAATTGTTTGTTTTCTACAGAAGATGAGGACATCTCAAAGATCCATCATGAATTTGAGCGGACGAAACATATGCCTAAGATGAATCCTCAAAGTTTGCCATTGACTTTAACAAAAAAGGGTTTATTATGTTCTTTGATTCTCAATATTGATTTTGTCGATTCATACATTTAGCTATATATGTTAATAAGAATCTCATATTGGATGCATACAAGTTTACTGATTTGATTGTGATTACCCATTGGCACATTATATTGCGCCTCTTACTTGCCCAGTTAGGAATTTCCAAGAAGCACATGGTTAATGAGGTTATCTATATGACCTTTTTCTTTGTTGTTCATGTTTTTACAGACTTGTGTATTTCTTGAGAAGTATATGAGCTCTAGTCTTGCAGTTTTGATATAGTTTTTGTGCAGACAACTATTTTGGTTGTCGTAAGGTATTGGTAAGCAAGAAAATTTCTTTCTGAATTGCAGCTTTGTGATAAATGATTTGATCTCTTCACCATTAATATGATTTTGCAGCTTAGTAGTACGGTAAACAAAAAATATGTATACATGTGTCATGATCAAATGAGAGGTCTGGTGTGATTCATGGACTTCTTATGCTTCAGCAGGGTCAGTTAACATACATTTAAGCAATTTGGGCAGAGTAAAATTAGAGACATAGATGGATTTTCATCCTACAATTCAAAAAACATCAAGCACAGATCTACGTACTTGCAAGCCAACTTCCCCTAGAAAATTATAACGTTTCTTAAAGTTTGTCGGTGGTGATAATCATGAATTTAGGTTGCTCTCTTAAAATGGGTTTCCATCGTCTAGCCTATACATATATTTTTCATTCCAAGAGATGTATATTATATATCTTATTTTGGTACGATGCAAATTTTCTGATGAAGGCAGCTCATATAACAAGTGCGTTGCACAGAAAATATGGCAAGCTGCACCAGGAGTTTGTGAAGAGTCTATGCACATACAAAGACATATTTGAGCTTAGAAACCGAGTCGAAGCATTTGCTTTGCAGTATGAGATGCATGCTTATAGCTATCAGAGAGATTGTACACTTGGTAACCATTTCTCCATCATCATCTTAAGATTTCTCCTGTTATAGTTATGTCTCCCATCAACGAGTTTTGTTGTTTGCCTTAGCTGAACCAAGTAACATCCGTATTACACACTTTACAGAGGACTTCTGACTTCTAGGTTTTGATTCCTATAATTCTATAGAGTATGATCACCATTGAGCCAAACGGTTGCCGCTTTTGAGTCACTCTCAGGTTCTTCCACCTTTTTGTTTCGCAATTTTCTTAGCCTTTTCATTCATAGTTATAGATGATTTGACATAGTGTTGATATTGTTGTGACAGACTAGATGCTTGACAGTGCTTCCGGCTATTACTAGAACCAGACCAATGGTCTGCACTATAAATTAGATTCTCGATTCAATTATAGTGACTCGATAGGTACATAACAATTATAGATTTTTTTTTATTTTCTTTCGGATAGAATTGTATTCAATTTCTTTCTTCGTGTGGGAGTAAACTGATAATGAAAAAGGACGTTGGATGACACAAGATGAAGCATACTTTGCCGTTAAAGAAAACGTGGCATGAGGCAACCAAGTGAAGTGCGCCTAGGATGGTTGGTAATCTGCTTTATGGAGTAAGTCCAGTGTCAGCTACACTCTCTGTTGGGAGACAAGAGCTATATGCTCTGTTTGTTGAAGAAACTTTGGATTTGAGCAGTATCCATAGGTAAAAACTCAAGTAAACTTTGAAGCATCATTTTAACACGGTTCCTGATAAGAGATACATTGTTTGAGTTTGATCCTGATTTCAGTCTGATGGAAAATGAACAAGAAGGAAATGGATTGACTAGGAGTCTAGGAGATTCTTCAAGGAGGGATATATTTTTAGTGGCGCAAGATCAAGAAATCTGCTTCGGGGATGTTTCATAACCGATGAAAACTTTTAATGCAATGCATGTGCAGGAGTGACAGAGTGAGAGTACATTTTGGATTATATGCAATGCATGTGTATGAATGAGAGTACCTTTGTATATGTTTTAAATTCCCACTACTCTATTTCATACTTCCTTAGAATCTATGGTGAAAGTCAAATTTTCTTTCACACTGAGAATTTCATTCAACCATGGAAAAATACAGAGAAAGTATATATATTTGAGTCATGTATATAAATAAATCTCAAATTCTCATAATAGATAAAAACTGAATCCCAATTATTCGTTCATCCACACATATTATACACACACATCGAAGTAAGATAAAGTGCCGGTTTCTGTAATTTGGTTTGAATTGTCCTTATTATTATCCCTAAAGAATTATTTATTTTGGTTTTATCATTGTATGTATTACAATAACCAATATACTACCGAGATGGCAAATTTGATTTAGAAGTAACATAAATTTCATATTTTTAATTTTCTTTTAGTTTGAGTAAAAAGTTTCTCATATTTAAAATGTATATTATTTAGTTTTCAAAAAGTATAGTCACATTCAACCACATTAAAATTTTCTCTAAGTTATAATATATTTTTTTGATGTTAAACATGGCTAATTATATATTTGATACAAAATTTGGACTAGGCACAGTCTGTACATCATAGACGAGGCTGGAAAGAATAAGATAACAAATGAAGTAAATATGAAAAATTGCAACAATACATTCAAAACAAAGTTTATGGCCGAAAACCGAAAAGAAATAAATAAGATGAACCAAAAGTTAGAAAAGACATTTAAAATTGGTTCAAATAAAGAATTTAGACGAAAATTTATGACAAAAACGGAATCATAAAATCACTATAAATATATTCTCAAAAGTTAACACCAATAACTAACTTCACAAAAATCAGTAAAATATAATCACATAAGTATTAATCATTGTTGTATCAATCATCCCCACAAAACAATTACATACAATAACAACAAATTAATGTTAATGTAGAAGTAAAACATTCAATAACGACATGTATCCGCAAAAAGCTGAACCATAAACACATAAAACAAGCAGTTAAAAGTGCTAGCTTGACAACCATTTTTATGTGATACATGATAAATCTATATACCAATAATTAATCGACTGGTTAGAAGTGTTAATCAAAAAATATATAAATGTACTTTCACAACAAATGAAATCCTACTATCAATTACAACATATATTAAACCCAATTAAAAGTAAGAATAGAAAATTAATATTCACTTTTATAGCAGGAGAAAAATCCTAGTCTGATAAAACAATAAGTTGTATCCGGTGGTTTGGAGAATATGAAATTCACAAGTGTAAATATCATATTTAATATATAATTGTAAACGGACATCAACTTCAAAAGAATATAAAATGTGACATTTATTGAGTTCAAAATGCATTTTCTCATATAAATAAATATGTTATAATATTATTGCAACCAGAAATGTAATATTATTGAAATAAAGATAATATTTGTTATTAAAACATCTCCTCTTTATAAATAAGTGTGTTTCTTTATTCACCAAAACATAAAAATTTAAAATGAAAAAAGATGAACGACTATACGACACATGAGAGTAAAATAATCTAACAATACTCAAAGTTCTTAAAGCTCAAAGGAGAGGGTGTACACGTCACTTTAAAAATTGACCAATAATGAAGCTTCCTTTTGCCACATCACTATTATTCATCTTTCCAACTCTTCACTTTGTCTTCAACAGGTCGGTTTCTCTGTAATCTCGGTTATTCCAGCTCTTCGTCATCAATCAAATGTGCTCTTAATGCCTTATTTACTGTTTCGTTCTACCTCCCCTCTTTCTCCTTATCTATAAATTTCTAACTTGCTTCATCGACACTTGCTTCCAAGCAAACTCCAAAACCTTTTTCCCCGTTATAGTGCCGTAATTTTCTACAACGAGGACGACATCTCAAGGATCCGTCACGAGTTTGATCTGGCGAAACAGAGGTTCCTTAATGCGCCTAAAGCTCTAATTAATATGCCTAAGATGCAAACCTCAAGGTTTGCCATTGACTAAAACAACTCTTGTGGGTTTCCTGTTGTTACACATTCACATATTATTCCTATGATATATGATCACTGTTAATGAGGTAATCTATATAACTTTTTTGTGTTTTTGGTTCATTTATTTATTGTTTCGACAATCGATTCATTGACTGAGTTTCTTATGGTTTTCCGTAGCTTCGTGGCACCAGAATTTGATTTGTAAGCTCAAGAATGTGAATTTGCGTTGTTTAGGTTATAAGTGCGTCTTCTGATTTGTGTTATTCTCTTTTTGTGTTTGTGATGCAGATACTCTGATCCAGATTTAGTTATGTGAGAAGAAAGATCTTAGGACCTAGATAGAAGGACTAACAAAACGATTCACGTAACAAAAACTATGCACGTTACTTATCTTTTAAATGGCAGTGAGGTGAATGTTGGTCTTATTGAACTGCAGATTCTTGCTTGGAATCCGTGTTGAGTGACTTGAGTCTCTGATGCGAAATTCAAACAGTGAATTCAGAGTATGTTACAATATTCACCTGTTATTTTTATGGGAAAGAGTTGCATTGAGTTTATGTCCACTAAACTGAACATAACGAACTCTTTTTCAGGTGGTTATATCACAGATGAATGAACAAGACTGTGCATTCAGATCTCATATCTTTACCGTTGGAAAAAGTGGAAAAATTGTCTTAGGATGGATAACAAAGTCTACATCCATGCAGGTATCTTGAGATTGTGAACTGACATATGTCCTCATGCTATTTCAGAAGAAATAACTCTTTTTGACATTTTATGAAACTTTTTTACAACTGTATATGTCTTTTTGGTATATCAGTTATTCAGCTCTGTGGAGTTAGAGGCAATAATAAGACTCTTTCCAAGGCATCTGCCGGCAACCAAGAAAAGAGCCTAACACAGCCATAGTCCTTGCTCACAATTTCGATTTCATTGTAAGCAAAACTATCCAGAATGTTAAATATTTTTGTTAAAATTATATTTCTAGACATTAGAAATCACTGTGGTTTTTACACAATACAATTATAAACATGGGGGATTACATGAGAGCCTTACTTATATCTGTTGTTACATAGCTTGGGCTAGATGATTAAACAATGGTGAATGAGACACTCTCATTAACCACAACCACCAGTTTTTATTGTTTTCTGTGTCGTCTGTTTTCTTTGTTCTGGTTCAAAGAAGGAAGTGCAAGTTTGGGTTTTCAGTTTCTCACCGATCATCCAATTAATATTGCGGCATACAGTTTTATTATTGGCAGCAGATTTTTTTATTTTCTTTTTCCCTTCTTTTTCTGGATCATCAGTTTGGTTTGGTTGCCATTTCTGATTTGTTTTGGTTTGTTTGATTAATTTTTGGATCATATTGTTAAGTATGGCCAGGTCGCTATTTAACATCGCTCTCAAATACCACACAGCCGATAGAGAAGAAGTTCCCTACAATCTATGGGATTAACATTGCGGAAAATAAATTTTTCTTATGATTTGTCTTACTGGTGCTGTTATGTCACGGCGACAAACACTCTTACCTCAGCAACGATCATAAGACTTGACATGGTGCAGCTGCAGAGAACACATACACTCCGATTAACTTAGCTCATAATACATATTGGAACTTGGCTGTAGCGAGTCATGAAAAGTTTTTGACCACATGATCTAGATTTGGGATCCGCATGTCACCTGTGTGGATAAACACACAATTCCTACATGCGAGATTTTGCCGGGAATGGGAACTCCTTTCGGTTTCACCAATGAGAAATGGATAGTAGAGTCTATAGGAGAGGTTGGTATCCGATATGATAACAACTACGCATT
Source organism: Brassica rapa (assembly GCF_000309985.2). Classification (NCBI taxonomy): domain Eukaryota; kingdom Viridiplantae; phylum Streptophyta; class Magnoliopsida; order Brassicales; family Brassicaceae; genus Brassica; species Brassica rapa. The sequence goes on from NC_024804.2 coordinate 5,961,411, forward strand.
GGACTGCCCTGATTAAGAGAAGGACAGGCTGAAACACGTGACAAAGCTAAGGGAAGGTGCGAGTGGAACAGGTGGTTTTAGATGTATGTGGTTTTGGTGCTAAAGGATTGAAATAAATGGCCATTAAATAGCGTTTGAGCTCTTCAACTTTGGTATGATCCTATTGTTCTAAAATGATCTTATGGAATTTCCTGTAATCTCTTTATGTTTTCTTTACGATGGCTTTGTCTCCGGGAAGTCGTTACACTTCGCTGGCTTTGGACTCCCATAATCATTTGGGCTTTGTATCGGTTCATCCGAGTGATACAACTCAAATTACCCTAAGGAGTGTTACTCTCATCAAAAGAAGTTCAGGTGTAGTACTTAGGGATCGAATCCACAAGGAGCTAGGGAACAATTAAACATAGTGTTATTAATTCTAAAGGTTGTAAATGTTTAAATGAAATAGCAATAGTAACAAGCGAGTAAATAATAAATGTAACTTGGTTGGAAATGATATTAGATGCAGGGCCACTATTCAGGTGTTGGAGATTATAATACCTATAGATGCCTAACTGTTGCATGCATGATATATTAGAGCTCATTTGCTTAACTCAGTGATCAGCTGTCGCATGTACTACTGGTTAACAGACTAGATCTCGTGTCTCACCGGTTAGTATGCAGACAACGAGAGAGTGTCGATCGATACTCTATTAAGACGTCGACCGATACACCTTTGCCAACGTCGATCGATTGTCAGTTGAGGACATCGATCGACGGGTTCTAGCCAGGCCTATGCGCGAGTATGAAATGCCATACTAAGATTCTAAATTGGCGGTTAGCCCTCTCTAGCAATCCTAATATGATAGATAGATGCCAGGATGGGATAACAAGGGTGCTTGAATATGCAATCCTATGATCAAGTTCTAGTTAGCTAGGCTAAAACAAGCAATGAATACAAATCTATCATGAATATCACAACAAGGCAGATCTATAGTTTTGGGCTAATCCCACAAATCTATCTGAACCCTGGATCTAACAGTTGAACTACTCAGACATAGCAAAGCAATTCATATCAATAGAGAAATAGAAACTCATAGAATAGATGAAAAGAAATAGAAACAAGGAGTTCCAATCACAAGTGATCTTCTCTCCCAAATGAAACTTGTAACAAAACTAGGTCTAGAAAAAGCTCTCTTTTTCTGCCGTCAAAATACTTAGGCAATATATATTCTACTAGGTTAAAAACTCGTCAGGGCATTTTGGTAATTTGGCTTCGCCTTGGTTTTTAAGTCTGCTGAATCCAAAATGTCGTGTCTGGTGTCTCGACATCGATCGATGGTACTTGTGTACATCGATCGATATTAATCTTCATCTGTCGAGGCATTTCCTGATATCGATCGTCAGCACTGATGCGCATCGATCGATTGTTCTTCCTCTCGTCGACCTCTAAGTGGTCAGCTCGGGTGAAATATCTTTTAGGCTCCAAAATGCTCCAAAGTCATAGCTTTACTCCGAAATGCACCTGAACCTGAAAACATACCTAGAAGAGTAGAAAACATAGATATATATATATAGTAAAATACTTATATACCATGGATAAAAATGGGTCAAATCCAAGGTATATCAACTCCCCCAGACTTACCCTTTTGCTTGTCCTCAAGCAAAACATACAGGCAGTCTCTCTGAAAGAGGTTTGAAAATATTTGGAGATTTAAGATTTTAAAACATAGAAATCTTTCCTCAACAATTTTGCAACCACATTTGAAAAGTCCTAATCACAAAAGCACACTATGAATATCCTAGCTTAGCAACCGTCTCTAACATAACACAACTCATCAATTCACGTCTGACATCCCCTCTACTGATTTCATTTCTTAGCATAAATATAAAGTGAATGCTTTACCTTGGGAGTATCGATCACATGATGCAAGGATTTCAGACAGATATCTGGAGCTGCAGGTAAAAGTTAGTTCCTAGTTTCTCTCTCTCTAAATTTCCCTCTTGAGTCAAAGTCTGCTTCCATTGTAGGATCAGTGACCAAGATTGGACAGGCTTCCATGAATCAAAACTTAATGGTGGTTGCCACCAAGTTCTGTTCACTTCTTTTTGACCTATATCCAAGAGTTCTTTGCGAAAGCGAGCCTTGAAGATTGCTGCCTCCAAGTCCCGTTTCGAACTCTTTTATTTGAGTCCTTATGAATCAAGCCTTAATGGTTTTAGCCACCAAGTCCTGTTCAGACTCATCCTAATTAAACAATAGATCTTATTTATTATTATTATATTTTTATTATTATTATTATTATTATTTTTTTTTTTTACTCACTAACTAATCTAGTGTCGAAATTTAGAGAGAGAAAATGTGATAAATAATCTAAACCAGACGTTACCTTCCAGACCTGTCTGAAGAATCCGATCTCATGTATACCAAGCCCCAAGACAAGCGGTTATGTCAGGTTTAGTGTTGGAAATCATCTTTGGTTACTTCATACGGTTCAAGGTAAGTGTGTAGTTGATAGGTTGATCCGCTTTAGCATCTTTAGTGCTATCTGCAATCAGTAAATCTAAAATGGTGCTAAAGATTGGTTAGATATTCATGTTTAAATCAATATAAGATTATAGTCCCTATTTTCAATAGCTAACCATAATTTATTTGAAATTCCTTTTTACATAAGAATAAAATAAATTATATCAGTAAATCTCCCCCTAGACTTAAATTACACTGTCCCAGTTTAACTCAGCCGGAGTTATGATGAATAGTTTATGATGTACGAAATGTAACAAGTAGGGAAGATACATCTGACCGGATTAGATATCGATCGATGGTTAAGTGTTACATCGATCGTCGTGTGGTTACCTATGTCGAACGATGTTGACGTCTCGTCGTCGGTCGATATTCAGGTCCTCCTACTTGGGTCTCCTTAATCTGAAAGAAATAAAACGAAAAAAATTAAATGCTAGCTAATAAAACCTAAGTAAAATACCTAATAGTGGGTTGCCTCCCACTCAGCGCTTGGTTATAGTCATTTAGCTTGACTGTGGTAGTGATTGGCTATTGGGTGGAGAAGCAGCTGCTTGTTGGAAAGCAAGCATCCACGTCATCTCTGCGCATTCTGGACCAAGATGCAATGAAACTTCTTGTGGCCTCATCATTTCTTGTCCATTTGTCATCCATCTTCTCAAGTACTTTGGAGATGTTTTGTAGCCTTTCTTGAACGTTGTCAATGCTGACCTGGTGCCAGCCTATGTTGTCATAGGCGTATGCTGAAAGTTCTGTCAGTTCCTTTTGCATTGACTCTACCGTCTTGTGTATCAGCTGCTCGCCGATTGGTGTAGACTCGGCGTCGATCGATGCGATTATGTTTTCGTTGGTCGATCTCGGCGAGTTACCATCGATCGATTTCGCTAGTGTCCTGTCGATCGATGCTGATATCTGGTGTTGAGCTGCGAGTTGCCTCTGAATGGCTTTGACTTCTTTCTGTAGCCATTCTGCGTGGTTGTCTAGTCCACTGATTTTGTTGTCGAATGGAAAGTAGATGTCATTGCAGCGTTTGTCAAGTCGTTCCTCCATGGTGTCTAGAGCAGTGTAGATCTTGGATGTGATCTTGTCAACCTCTGCTGCTGTGTAAGGAAGTAACTCCACAGGTTTCTTGCCATCGATCCAAGGCCCTCGTAGCCTGTCGATCGATGCTGATTTTGCCTGCAAAAAACTTTGATTAGTAATGTTCTCAATATCCTTTTGGGCATGAAGTAATTGACTAGACAATTTGTTTAAATCTATCATGACTGGTGATATAAAGCGGTCATGCATATCCTCGTAAGTCCTCAGCCTCTCATTCATGGCTGAGACTTTAGCGTCGAGCGATGTGAAGGTACACATGTCGATCGATGTGGCTGGTTGTTGGTCCTTCTTGCGAATGGTGTCCAGATCTTGCTGTAGTAGCTCGATTTTAGTGCTTAGCCAGTCCACGTTGTTGTTGAGAGGGCAGTAAACGTCGTTTATCCTTGTGTCGATGTATGAGACTTCCCATTCATCCCTGTGTTGTGTTGAACATTGCGGTTCTGCAGGGATCTGAGCTGTAGGAAGACTGACGTCGATCGATGTTGCATGTGGTGCGTCGATCGATGCTGAGGTCGTAGCTTCCTTCTCAAGTTGCTGACGTAAACTCTCAATTTCTGTCCTCATTTCTGCCATACATCTGAAAAGCTCATTGTAGCCTCTATCCAAAGGCTGATGTGTATCTTCTACCAATGTTTTGAGCTCCTCTCCCAGTTTCTCCTGAGCTCCACAAATACCAAACACCATCTCATCGATTTCATCTTTGGTGTAGAGTTCTGGTGCCAGTCTTGTGAGTGTGAAGGAAGTGGCATGTTCTGGAAGACAGATGTGGCTCTCTTCAAAAAGAGATGCTCTTTCCAGTATTTTCCTGATGTTGTCCTTTGTGACAGGTATCATCTCACCAGCTACGCCTCGTGCGTGTCCACGCTCATCTCTGTAGACTCCATACTCGTCCCTTTGTTCCCAAGTGAACTTTCTGGCTCCGTACATGTCGAAAGCGCGGTTCCCACATTCATACCGTCTGTCGATCGACGTCGGGTCATCCCTATCGATCGACGTTGGTGTTACCCTGTCGATCGATGTCTCCGTTGTACCGTCGATCGATGCTTGCCCTTTTGGTTGGCGTGATAGATCTGGGTTGATCTCTGTTGTGGCGACTCCTGCGTGGTTGTTAGGATCTGTTTGAATGACGTCTGGAGTGCCACGTTGCTGTGAGAATAGGTTGTCAGGTCCATTGGCTACTTGAAGGATGTCTGCTATGTCCTCTCTGGACACTTGTAAAATCCTTCCATCCATTGCACGTGCGTTGCCATCTGGGTCCCTGAAAATACCAAATTCATCAGGTGTTAGAAAACCGTAATCAATGTTTAAATAATCATTCAATTTAGAAATAGAGAGATTAGGGTTTAGAGTAGTATCGATCGATGTAGATACAGTTGCATCGATTGATGGCAAAGTAATTTCTGCAGAACTTGTGTTCTTAAGATGATTGCTCTTCATGGCTTTTTCTGTTGATGTAGATGGAAGAGTGTTCATCTTTTTTGCTTGTGTGTTTGCTCTGATGTGTGTAGGTGGTTTCGGAGGTGCAAAACGATTTATATAGGTATCTATAAACCTAGTTGGGGAGGGAATATTCTCCTGCTCCTGAATTTTCGCTATGGCGCGAATATCGATCGATGTTCCTTTACGGGTATCGATCGATGTGAGCGGTTGTTTTGCTGGACGAGGGTGAGTATCGACCGATGTGGAGTGCACAGCGTCGAACGATGTTGCAAACGTGTTGGTGAACTTATGTGTTTCAAGTCTTTCATCCTGCAAAGACATTTCTATTGCACGTTCTTTCCAATAATCCTCATCGTATTCTTCCGTATGTTCCTCATTAGGTGAAGTAATTACAGTGTCAACTGCATAAGTTTAATGGAAACCACTGTTTGCCCAACTGCCTATGGAATAATCATCATGTCCTCTCTTGCTTGGAGGTTGGAAGGCAAAGTGTTGGTAACAATGATTAGGTGAAGCGAAATGGTCAACTGGGTGCATTACATCGACTAACATGTTGTTGCGGTCATCGGTCACCGTTGACACATTGGAATCGATCGATGGAAAGGTTGGGGTGTCGATCGATTCTGAGTACTCTGTTTTGTACTCCGATTCATACTCTGCTCCACAATGGCATGCGCCATTGAAGCCGAGTTCTTTCCCATAATCCACAGAATTAATGACCTTTCTCTTAGGTCAGATGGGGTCGTAGTGGATGTTTGGGTCTATGAGCGTTAGACAAAATTTGTTTTTGTTCATGTCACATACGGCTCCTACTGTAGCTAGGAAAGATCTTCCAAGCAGAAGTGAAGAGTTTCAGTTAAGCTCGATGTCTAGGACATGAAAATCTACAGGGACAAGGGTATTACCAATCTGTACCTCCAGATCTCTGATGATACCTCCTGATCGTTTTTCTGAAAGATCCACGAAATTGAAAGATTCCGTTGAGGGTTCGATGGTTAAACCAAGCTGGTCTGCCATGATCCTAGGGAGGATACTAACTGATGCTCCTGTGTCACACATTGAATGGGGAAATTCAACACCCTTGACTACGCATGGTATTGCAAACTTCCCAGGATCACTCTTCTTCGTCAATGTGATCATGTGCTTCATCTTCTCTCTGACTTGATGAAACATTCTCCTAATGTCCTCCTCGGCTACCTTTGTTTCTCTGAAGAACATCCACAACCGGTGTGTGAAGTAAGCTTCATCCACAACCGGGATTCTGAGGACTCGTTTAGTGAAACCATCCATCTCCTTATCATTAGCTTCCCTCTTAAGATTTTTAGGAATCTTCTCTTTTCTTTTCCTTAACCTTTTCCCTTCAGATTCTTGTTCTTCTTGAACTGATTCTTGTGAACTATTTAAAGGGTTGGGTTTTGGTTCGGGTGGGTTTGCTAATGGTTTAGGTGGTGGTCTGAGTGCGTTGATGTAATCATTATCGATTGAGGGTAACCGCACTCGGTATGTCAGAGGTGTCTGTCGATCGATGGGAGGTATGTTGTGACGATCGACGTCGGACTCACTCTATCGATCGATGGTTGGCTCAACTGATCGATCGATTTTATCATAGAAAGGGGAGGGTGGGTGAGGATGCTTAGCTGCGAATTTTTCATGAGTTAGAATTCGAACCGCATTGCATTCAGTCGATTTGGCAGACGACATCGATCGATGATTGGAGTAATCCGTCCATCGATCTTGATCATGGTCTGTCGATCGATGCGAGTTCATCGACATCGGTCGACACCATTGGGATCCGCCGAGACTCATGAAGCTTTCGATTTCGCCACTGTTTACCCAAATGCCTATGGAATAATCATCATGTCCTCTCTTGCTTGGAGGTTGGAAGGCAAAATGTTGGTAACAATGATTAGGTGAAGCGAAATGGTCAACTGGATGCATTACGTCGAGTGACGTGTTGTTGCGGTCATCCGTCACCGTTGACTCATTGGAATCGATCGATGGAAAGGTTGGGGTGTCGATCGATTCCGAGTACTCTGTTATGTACTCCGATTCATACTCTGCTCCACAATGGCATGCGCCAATGAAGCCAAGTTCTTTCCCGTAATCCACAGAATAAATGACCTTTCTCTTAGGTCGGATGGGGTTGTAGTGGATGTTTGGGTCTATGAGCGTTAGACACAATTTGTTTTTGTTCATGTCACATACAGCTCCTACTGTAGCTAGGAAAGATCTTCCAAGCAGAAGTGAAGAGTTCCAGTTAAGCTCGATATCTAGGACATGAAAATTTACAGGGACAAGGGCATTACCAATCTGTACCTCCAGATCTCGTATGATTCCTCCTGATCGTTTCTCTGAAAGATCCACGAAGGTGAAGGATTCCGTTGAAGGTTCGATGGTCAAACCAAGCTGGTCTGCCATGATCCTAGGGAGGATACTAACTGATGCTCCTGTGTCACACATTGAATGGGGAAAGTCAACACCCTTAACTACGCATGATATTGCAAACTTCACAGGATCACTCTTCTTCGTCAATGTGATCTTGTGTTTCATCATCTCTCTAACTTGATGAAACATTCTCCTAATGTCCTCCTCAGTTACTTTTGTTTCTCTGAAGAACATCCACAACCGGGGTGTGAAGTAAGCTTCATCAAATGGTTTTTCGATTGGGATTCTGAGGATTCTTTTAGTGAAACCATCCATCTCCTTATCGTTAGCTTCCCTCTTAAGATTTTTAGGAATCTTCTCTTTTCTTTTCCTTAACCTTCTTCCTTCAGCTTCTTGTTCTTCTTGAACTGATTCTGGTGAACTATTTAAAGGGTTGGGTTTTGGTTCGGGTGAGTTAGCTAATGGTTTACGTGGTGGTCTGAGTGCGTTGATGTAATCATTATCGATTGAGGGTAACCGCACTCGGTATGTCAGAGCTGCCTGTCGATCGATGGGAGGTTTGTTGTGACGATCGACGTCGGACTCACTCTGTCGATCGATGGTTGGCTCAACCGATCGATCGATTTTATCATAGAAAGGGGAGGGTGGGTGAGGATGCTTAGCTGCGAATTCTTCATGAGTTAGATTTCGAACTGCATTGCAATCAGTCGATTTAGCGGACGACGTCGATCGATGACTGGTGTAATCCGTCCATCGATCTTCATCATGGTCTGTCGATCGATGCGAGTTCATCGACATCAGTCAACACCATTGAGAACCGCCGAGACTCATGGAGCTTTCGATTTTGAAGTCTTCATCCTCGAGCTTTTCATTTCTCACCACTTGCCAGAAATCATCATCTATGATGGCATTTACGTGGTGTTTCCCTTTGTCGGCTCCTGCCTCTCTAGCGAAAACTTCTTGCCTCTTTATAGTCTCGCCCATCTGAATTACTTGGGTTTCAAGTTTTCTCACCTGAGTCCCTAAGGTCTCAATTTTGGTGTTCAGATTATTGTAGGCGGAGTCTATCTTACCGTTGAAATCCACGGTGATTTGTTGTTGTCCCAACAGTACTCGATCAAGCATTTCTTCGATTTTGCTTTCCTGAGTCTGGGGTGGTGGATTTTGGTAGTACGAGTTCGAGTAGCTTTTGCTGTTGTTGAAGCGTTTTTGAAATTATGAACTTTAGTTACTTCTTTGACCATTTTCAAAGAATTTTCTGTTTCCGCCCTCGTTTCCAAATTTCTGGAATCCGGTACCTCCGATCTAGTTCACATTTTCTTCTCCTTCTGTATCTGCTACTTCTCCTTCAGCTGAACAGACTTGCTTCCTAAGAAGCTCGTGCACCACATCTAACTTAGCTCTTACTTCGTCCATCTGTTCCTTCCCGATAGAGGCTACAGACTTCTTCCGTTCAGAGTCAGTGTTTTTGGTGCTGCTGCTGTTAGCAAGGTTTTCGATAAGTCTCACAGCTTCCAACGGATTTCGAGTAGTGAAGTTTCCTTCACTCGCCGTATCAAGAGCCATTTGATACAGTAAGGCGAGACCTCGGAAGAAAGTGCTTAGCAGCTGCACTTCGTTAAATCCGTGGTGTGGACAGTCTCGCTGGAAGAACCTAAATCTAATCCACGCATCTTTGAAGGACTCTCCAGCCTTCTGCGAGAATGTGGAAATTTTGTTCCGAAGTTCTTCAGCGCGCGCCTCATCGAAGAAGTTTCGTAAGAAAGCATTCTTGATGTCGGTCCTGGATGTTAAAAATCATGTGGGTTGCTGCCTAAGCCAGTGCATCGCTTCTCCATTCAGCGTGTATCTGAAGAGCTTGCACAGCAGGTAATCTTCGGGGACTCCTTCCATCCGAATAGCAGCGATTAGATCCTCGAACCGTTCCAGATGGTCCATAGGATGCTCGTGCGGTAACCCAGAGTAGGATATCTGCGACACGAGAGTGTAGTATTGAGGCTTCAGCTCGAAATTCTGCTTTTCGATCTCCGAAAGTCGAATAGCTGATCTTTTGGAATAGTACTCATCTGGGCGATTGTAGTCGGCCAGTGGTTTCGATCGAGCGTCTTCATCTACAGGTTGAGCAGCTCCTGTAGCATCAGCATCAGGGATTACAGTCCCCTGAGCATCTATTTTATGACATGTTGCATTACGCAGATGACCGGCCTGGTCATACAGGTTTCTGTTCTCGTCCTGTGTTAGAATAATAATGTTTACCATTTTTGACGACACGGTATCGATCGACGATGATGGTCTGGTGTCGGTCGACGGTTGGTTATGCGTATCGATCGACGACGAAGTTGTTGGGTCGAGCGATGTGGAACGTTGACCTCTACGGATGGTGCGTTCCAAATGAGCAGGATCGTCTGAGAACAGCAAGTCTTTCTCCTTGTTGCTTCTGGTATGGCTGGGAATGCACCTGAAAAGACAAGAAAAAGATTATTAGAAAGGGGTAGAGAAAAGAATAAGAATCAATAAAACTAAATCTAATGGTGATCAAAGCTCCCCGGCAACGGCACCAAATTTGATACCACTCAAATTACCCTAAAGAGTGTTACTCTCATCAAAAGAGATTCAGATGTAGTACTTAGGGATCGAATACACAAGGAGCTAGGGAACAATTAAATCTAGTGTTTATTAATTTTAAAAGTTGTAAACGTTCAAATGAAATAGCAATAGTAACAAGCGAGTAAATAATAAATATAACTTGGTTGGAAATAATATTAGATGCAGGACCACTATTCAGGTGTTGGAGATTATAATACCTATAGATGCCTAACTGTTGCATGCATGATATATTAGAGCTCAATCGCTTAACTCAGTGATCAGCTGTCGCATGTTTCACTGGTTAACATACTAGATCCCGTGTCTCAACGGTTAGTATGTCGACAACGAGAGAGTGTCGATCGATGGTCTATTAAGACGTCGACCGATACACCTTTGCCAACGTCGATCGATAGTCAGTTGAGGACATCGATTGACGGGTTCTAGCCAGGCCTTTGCGCGAGTATGATATGCCCTATTAAGATGCTAAATTGGCGGTTAGCCCTCTCTAGCAGTCCTAATATGATAGATAGATGTCACGATGGGATAACAAGGGTGCTTGAGTATGCAATCCTTTGATAAGGTTCTAGTTAGCAAGGCTAAAACAAGCAATGAATACAAATCTATCATGAATATCACAACAAGGAAGATTTATAGTTTGGGGCTAATCCCACAAACCTATCTGAACCCTGGATCTAATAATTGAACTACTCAGACATAGCAAAGCAATTCATAACAATAAAAGAATAGAAACACATAGTATAGATGAAAAGAAATGAAAACAAGGAGTTCCAATCACAAGTGATCTTCTCTCCCAAATGAAACTTGTAACAAAACTAGGTCTAGAAAAAGCTCTCTGCCGTCAAAACACTTAGGCAGTATATATTCTACTAGGTAAAAACTCATCAGGGCATTTTGGTAATTTGGCTTGGCCTTGGGTTTTAAGTCTGCTGAGTCCAAATGTCGCGTGTCAGGTGTCTCGACATCGATCGATGGTACTTGTGTACATCGATCGATATTAATCTTCATCTGTCGAGGCATCTCCTGGTATCGATCGTCAGCACTGATGTGCATCGATCGATTGTTCTTCTTCTCGTCGACCTTTACGTGGCCAGCTCGGGTGAAATGTCCTTTAAGCTCCAAAATGCTCCAAAGTCATAGCTTTACTCCGAAATGCACCTGAACCTGAAAACATACCTAGAAGAGCAGAAAACATAGATATATATATATAGTAAAACATCTATATACCATGGATAAAAATGGGTCAAATCCAAGGTATATCAAAAGGAGAAGAAGAAAATGACACTAGGGTTCCTTATCTCACCAGTGACCAGATTTACAAAGAAGGCAAGGAGAGATCTGGACATAGGATTGGATCGGTTCATCGGGGGATCTCCAACGGCTTGGCTCCGGATACAGCAAATGACGAGGAGAAAGAGGGATGCAACAGACAAAAGTGAAGAAAGAGGTTGTCCACGAGAGAACAAAAGAGAAACTATGACGGCTAGGGTTTTTAAATCTCTCTGAACACTGCAGGGCTTCACTCCCTCTAGTTTCTAAATGAAAGAGAAGAGAAGGGGAAGACTCATTTTTATAGGAAAAGAAGAGGAAACCCTAGGGTTTACTACACATGCTAGAAAAGAAGCACAAAAGCTAATGGGCTTTGGTCTAAATCAAGTTTACAATTAAAAAAATCAAAACCATTCCGGTTTGGAAGAACAAGGATGTGACAACTCTCCTCCACTTAACTAGGAATTCGCCTCGAATTCCATACGGAGCTAGGGAGAACTCAACCATTAAGTAAGAGATTAGGAACAAGTTCAATTCATATTGGTTTGAGTCGAGACTGACCCTCTAGGTTACGACTAGAGAGTCTTTCCTCGGCTCTTATACCACTTGTGACACCCTGACCCAGCGTAGCTGTAATGGTCGGCGATATCATGACACTTGTCTCCAGCCACAAGGCTGAAACAATGTGTCTTTAGGAGCCCAGGACGTCTCTGACAAAAAAAACCACCAACATGAGTCGAACCTGAAATGAAAAGGAAGAACAAGGGGTGAGCATTTCGACAAAAGCTCAGTGAGAGAACCTCCAAGAGCCCCGAAATCATCACCCGACATTCACCACACAACATAACAAAAGCTCTACCTAGAACATCCAATAAAGCAATATCAAACAACAAGGAACGACGATAATCCCTGATGGTGCCAACATGAGACTAACGCCACATCACGCTGTCTCCACGCCTCTCATGTCGTCGTGTGAAAACTCAACACATCACGCTGTCTCCGTGAGTTCCACACCTTCACGCGATCACGCCACATCATGATGTCTCCACGTGATCCGCCACCATGTTCATATGTTTCACGTTATCTCCACGATATCACGCTACTATGTTACTTCACTTACAGGCACGCCGCATGCCCGCTCCGGCGATGAATCATGCCAACTCAGGCGATTGCCACATGATCCAACAAGAAACAATGTAACGCCCGAGACATACATATATGTCATTCCACCACGTTACACCTACACACATAGGCCTTATGCCTTTCTCTAACTCATATACATCTCCCACATATACATCACCTACATATACCATAACTCCAGTCAATACAATCATTAAATACAATCCTCAAACATCATTCAACCATATTCATTTAGCAACATGTGAATAGATCTAGTTGTTCACACATTTCAATACAATATAATATATCTTTATACATAAAGTACAGTTTGAATCCCTCCTAGGACATCCACATCAGAAGACACGTAACAAATTTGCTTCATGTCGTCGCGACACGTGTCGGGTATGGACGAAACTCGTGTTTCATTAAAGCTCGAATGACAATGGACTTCACTGTGATTTGCATGTTGGGCTCCGGTTTTGTCGCTCTTTTCGGCCCGAGACCATGGGATTCACCCTCTAACCCTAATTTCTCTATCGGCAACCTTGCAGTTCATCTCTCCCTTTCCTGCGACAGCCACTCCTAACGCCTGAGTTTCCTCTCCCTGTATGAAACGGACGGAGTTGTGACTTCGCCTTTATTCCAATTAATTTTCATGTGTCGTTCGTCTCTCTGAGGCAGTGTTAGATCGGTATAAATAAGTGGTTATTTCTCATATCGAACTCATCCTCTGTTTCTATCTCTTGCAATATACTGATTCGTGTTGTTATGGCTAATTTCGAGAGTTTGCTTCTCCAACTTGAAGTCCGGCGGTTGCTCTTCTGTCGTGGAGGCTAGGCTGCTGTGGTTCTGGGAGGCAAGAAATGTCATACATGGTGTTGGGCTCATGTGGGTTGAAATGATCTATGTAAATGTAAGTTTGTTGCTTCCAGTGTTTTTTTAGATATGTGTTCGATCGTTCCGGCGACTTTCTTATTGTCTTTAGTGTAGTATTAGATATTTAAAATCAATATAAAATTGTGTGTTGAGCTACACAGAGATTAGGGTTCATCATCTTCTTTCAAGTTCTGAATAACTTAACCGATGATGGAGTTTCATGAGGTTGTGTGAGACGAATATTCGTGAGGAGTCTTTGGGTTGGTTATTGTCTTCATGATTTCAGCTTCTGTCTTTTCCCATGAATACAGGCTCCATTGGTTAGTTCCAACCACAAATGCTTCTACAAGTCTCACTGATTGGGTTTCTGATAAACGGTTTCAAGTCGGAGACACCAGTTGTAAGTATACACCTAAACCCCGATAAATTTTTCACTTCAATTCTTTTTTTATATCATTATTCTTTATGTTTGTTCTTTGTTTAGTTCTCTGTGGTTAAAAGGATTAAGTACAAGAAAGATTCGATTACGTAAGATAAAACTCCTGGGAAGAGAGATTCAGTGAACACAAAACAAAGAAATGCTGCTGGGTTGGATTGAAGACGTGTTCCAGAAATGTACACCAAACTGGGATCGGAAATCTTTGATTAAAGTGCTCGACTTTGTTAGTAGGATATTACGTGGAAGCGAAGATCCACGAGGTACTACACTATTGTGATTTAGCAGAATCAACATCTTAATATTAATGTTTTCAAGTTCAAACTTAAAATTAATAATGGTAAGTGTATCGAATTTTGTTTATTTATGAATGAATATTATTTTGATTAGTCTAGACGTTTTCTTTACCATGTCACTGAAGCTTGATATTGAGAGCTAGAAGAAAGCAGAGAGGAAGAACTAGAGAGAATTGTGAGGCTGAAGCAAGCAAAGACAGACATTCTCCACCTAAAAGCTAACAAAGAAAAGTGGAGGCTGATTGGTGGATTATTTGTAAGGACGTGGACAATATTCAAACGCTAGATGCAAAGCTGTTTTGATTACTTGATTTGCTAACACCACCGTCAGTTTATTCTTACCTTCATCACCTTATCTCTTAAGAGTTGCACAGATTTTTTTATTTCTTTCACTAGAGAAACAGATGCTTATCATTAATTTGTTCCTACTATTGACCACTCTATTCTGTTTTCATTGTTTAAGGTATGTGCATGTTGCAGAGTTTAAACACCTCCTCCGTGTTAAGCTAACACCAAAGAATGAATACTTATGTTTACCTGTTCTAAGCCATGACAGAACTCTCAAGCTTCCAAAAGAATATGATACTACAACCGTTTGGTGTTTGTGCACCAGTATTGGAAGGATCCTCGGTCAGTCTTATATGCTTGCTCCAACGGGATTGTGCATCGGTGGCACAAATTACATGGTAATCCAGTGAGAGCCATATTTTGTCATTCGAGGGAAGAAGGTAACATAACTGATTATGATGAATCTATTACCTTGTTTTGGTAAAAATCTTTTGCCTTTTTGTTCCAAGGCAGTTGTTTTTAGTGAATTAGTTATACTTTTTGCTTTACATTGTTGGGATCTGGTGGTGTTTAACTCAAGAAGACCACCCAACCTTTTGGTCTTTTCTGTGAAAAACCAATGACTCCTGGACAATGCAATATGGTTGTACAGAGGCTTGGTGACTACCTGATTGAATCAGGAATCTGAAACTCAAGCTGCTGCTATGTTCATGTCACCAATATTGTCTTCATATTGAGAGGAAAACTATTTATATTATGAAATGGGTTCGATCATTTTAATATTCCAACTGTGTCTTACTTTCTATCATACGATGGATCTCGGGATTGTATGATTCTAAAGCAGTCTGGTATTGTCTTCATTTGTGTCAGTAGGAAATTGTAATTCATGGCAGTGTCGTACCACAGCTTTTTATAGAGTTTATGATTAGTTCTTGAGATTAATTTTTTCTGTGGTGTGTTCAAAGAAAAAAAAATATTTCTGTGAATCCGAATGTAGAATTGATTCACAAGATCATAGACACATGTAATTACATTACAGCTAACAAGTAATCTCTTTTCTTTTCTTTTTTTGACTAAAGGCATAACTAACAAGTAATCTATGTACATCAATCCACTAAAGAAAGAAAAACAAAATCTTAATTGTACCAATTTCTAGACAAAACCATTGAAAAAGATATCTCTCATTTTTCTTACTATTGTTACATACTTACATTCACTCTGAAAATACGTCAAAATATGCAAAAATGATATGCACTACAATAAATTAAATAATTAAAATAAAAATGTTAACCTAATAAAAGTTTTAGAACATTAGTTAGAAATTCAGTCTACAAATTTACCAATTTCTAAAGTATTATTATCAACTATAAATAATGATATACTCCCTATGTTCCCAAAAAAAAAGATTTTCTAGAGTATTCACGAATATTAAAGAAATAATTATTTTTTCACAATTGAATTTATTATTTATTTTACTATACATTATCCAATAAATATCAATAAATAGTATTCAACCAATTCAAATATTTTCAATTAATGTTTCTTAAAAGTATACAACTTTTCAACATTAACTACTAAAATTACCTTAAAATTTTTGAAAATCTATCATTTTGGAACAAAAAATAAATCTAAAAAATCATATTTTCAGGAACAGAGAGAGTAGTTTTTTTTGTAGATTAGGCAAGTTTCTAAAACAAAATAAAACAATAAATGAGTTCAGTTTTTTTCCTTTTACCCAACTAATTTATAATCAGACAGCATAAATTTCAAAATTATTTTGTAGAATTTTTTTATATAAAAATTAATTTATAACTAAAAATAGTAAGAAACAAATTTATAAAACACAATCCGCATTGCATGCAGACAAGAGATCTATGGGTATTGCTTCGTCAGATGCTGGGACGGGTACGGTCGGCACTGCACATAAGAAGACGGATGTGGCATCGTCGAAGGTGGTCAAGAAGGCGCATGTTGGTTGAGATGTAGCAACAATTAATTTAAGATCAGACTCTCAGTTTTATAATGTTTATGAACCTTTGTGTGCTTTCAAGTCTTTAATTAGTTATGTTTTGGATATTTGCAATTATATGGACAATTTAAGTTTGTTTCCGACTATCTTTATTCGACTATGAATATAAGTTTCTTAACCAATAGAATAGCTTTATCCTGACTACTACGAGTATTAGGTGCCATTAGTAATGCATCATATATATATATATATATATATATATATATATATCTTTATATATATAAAAGAGTTTTCTCTCCTCTCATGCTGCCACCTAGGATTCCAGCTAGGAAATTCGCTTATTGTGAGTGCAACACGTGTCTCTTTTCATTAAAACTTTGTGTTTCATTTATTCAACTTTTAATTTCGTTTGGGCTTTTGACTGTACATGGTTTTTAATAAGTTTGGTAAAGTCCATCCTGAATAAGAGACACGAAACGCGTCGTTTTCTATCTCACGGGAAGGGTTGAACTCTCATCATTCTCCGCCTTCACGCTCCAACTCTAGGGTTTTGATTCATCTTCTTTCTCCGACCCAGAATTTTACCAGACGAAGGCGTAACGGTCTACTTACATTCAATTTATGGCTTTTACGTTCTCATTGACTCCATCAAACCACGACTCCACTAACTCACATTCAAGAAGAAGATCGTCTTCCTCGACCTCGAAGGTTACGAATCTGAACCTATATATATAAAGATATATATATATGGATGTAGACTTCAGTGAAATTCATCACTTTCTCAATCTTTAAATGTAAAGCTCCTCCTTCTGCTTGCCGACGTAAAATCTGGTCGTTGTGCTAAGACTGTTGACTTGAAGCCCGGCAGGCGGCGAGCTTACAAGTTGAAATGTTGTCCTTCGATGAGCAGGTGATTCCGGCGACCATTGACTGCCTATAAGTACTTTTCGGGTGGGCTTTGCTTTTTAGGTAATCCACGGTTCCCTCAACGCTCTCTCTCTGATTATACAATTACCATGTCCATACGCCTCTCGCACACCTTGGTGTTTTCATTCTTATATCTATGAAAGATTAAGGTATGGTCTTTTCATATTTTTAGATCAATCACCTAGAATACTGAAATTTGCTGTGTTGATGTTTTGATTCACCTTTAGGCATTTGAAGAAGCCATCGTTGAGCTTCACACACTGGGAGAAGAATCCTACAAAGCAAACACTCTTATTATGCAGTTGTTGAGAGACAATCTAACCCTCTGGTCCTCTTCATATCCTTTTTTTACTCACACCTTGATTCCCTACTTGACCTTCAAAGTCATCTTTAAAGTTGTTTTCTACTTGCAGTTTTACTTTCTTCACTATGAGAATCATGTCTTTAACCATGATATCAGTTCATCAACAAAAGAAAGATGTGTTTGCTTGACAATATTCAATTGGTTGAAAACTGTGAGTAACTTGATCTTTTACGTTTTCTTCTTTCTAACAATTTCTTTTCATGACCAAATGTGATTACATAAAAAAAAAAGGTGATTACATAAGCAGTATTAATATACAGCCCTTAGCTTTTGTTTCCAGCTCGGTGAGACAATTGATGACTTTATCATGGTCCACTTTCAAACTTCTTGCACATATTGTTGTATGCTGATGGTATCTTGAATCGTTGGGTCTGCAGTCAGTGCAAGCACTTTCAGATTTATGATAAGTGAGAGCTTTTCTTTTCGTTTTTGCTCCTTGATTTTTATAAAAAAAAATTGTTGTTGTCTGGCATATAAGAATACTACTCATTAATAAAATGTTATCCTCCTCCTTTTTAGGGGTTATGAAAGGTGTTATGAGGCTAAACAGAGGCATGAAGACATGAAAGATATCCTGTTAATTTCAAGTACACTACAAGAAAACAGCGTAATTCTGATGGATATTCTGACGGAAAATGAGATCCTCGGAATATTCCGACGAATTTCCGAGGAAATTCCGAGGAAAACCAAAATTTCGGTTTCCTCGGCATTTCCTCGGAATATACCGATGAAATACCGAGGAAATAATATTCCTCGGAAAACACCGACGAATATCCGAGGATATATTATAGCCGCTACAGAGCCCTTGGGGGATTTTAAAAATTCCGAGGAAATTCCGAGGGATAATAGGATTTAGGTATTTCCTCGGAATAGTCCGAGACTTTTCCGAGGAAGTAGGGTTTATAAACCGAAAATAACGTTTTGCGGTTTGAATAACACTTATATAACCTTTATTAAGTGTCTTAGACTGATTATGAAGTCAAAAATTTGTTTCTTACCCTATAATAAACACTTTTCCGATCGTATGAACGAAATCCCCACAACATAAGAGAAACACTTATACATTTTAATGAACGGTAAAGGGAATACTTACAATTCGTTTTGAAATTTTGTTATTTCATGGTTTATGATCATCTATACAAAGATTCCTCAATGGTATGCATTGCATTTGTATAAGAAATGATATAGGACAAAAAAATTTGATGTTTTGAAACCCCAAACATGTGTTCCTCGGAATTTCCTCGGAATATTCTGAGTAAATTCCGAGGAAGTAGGGTTTTTAAACCGAAAACAACGTTTTGCGGTTTGAATAACACTTATATAACCCTTATTAAGTGTCTTAGACTGATTATGAAGTCAAAAATTTGTTTCTTACCCTATAATAAACACTTTTCCGATTGTATGAACAAAATCCCCACAACATAAGAGAAACACTTATACACTTTAATGAACGGTAAAGAGAATACTTACAATTCGTTTTGAAGTTTTGCTATTTCATGGTTTATGATCATCTATACAAAGATTCCTCAATGGTATGCATTGCATTTGTATAAGAAATGATATAGGGCAAAAAAATTTGATGTTTTGAAACCCCAAACATGTGTTCCTCGGAATTTCCTCGGAATATTCCGAGGAAATTCCGAGGAACACTTGTTTTTCCTCAGAATTTCCTCGGAATATTCTGAGGAAATTCCGAGGAAGTAGGGTTTTTAAACCGAAAACAACGTTTTGCGGTTTGAATAACATGTATATAACCCTTATTAAGTGTCTTAGACTGATTATGAAGTCAAAAATTTGTTTCTTACCCTATAATAAACACTTTTTTGATTGTATGAACAAAATCCCCACAACATAAGAGAAACACTTATACACTTTAATGAACGGTAAAGGGAATACTTACAATTCGTTTTGAAATTTTGTTATTTCATGGTTTATGATCATCTATACAAAGATTCCTCAATGGTATGCATTGCATTTGTATAAGAAATGATATAGGGCAAAAAAATTTGATGTTTTGAAACCCGAAACATGTTTTCCTCGGAATATTCCGAGGAAATTCCGATGGATATTTAAGTGGCCGTCGGAATTTCCTCGGAATATTTTCATTTAACCGGGCAAACAAGCCGCCAAATATTTCGCGAAAATTGAAATTAAAAATACCGAGGAAATTCCTACGGATAGTTTCCGTCGGACCCTAGGTTTTATAGACACGAAACACTTCTTCTTCCCCCATTTCTCTCTTCTTCCTCCGGCGATCTCTCTCTTTTTCTGGCGATTTCCCCCTTCTCTCGCGACGATCTCTCTGGCGAATCCTCTCTATTCCTACACAAATCATGTAAGGACCCTATCCCACTCTCTTAGGTTCTATTTGTTAGGTTTTTAAGTAGATTTGATGATTTTAGAAGTTTTTTGTTAGATTTTTGTTAGGGTGATTGGTTAGGATTGTGATTTGGTTGTGTAATAGGTTTAGAATTGTGATTTGGTTGGATAATTTGTTGTGTTGAATTGATTTAGAACTTTTTTATAAATTTTTTCTTATTTTTGTATTTATAAAATCGATTTTGGATTTTACAAAACGTTTTTTGTATATAAATTCAATTTTTGGATTTATAAAAGATGATTTCATATTTATAAAAATATTTATATTTATTAAAACTAATTTTGTATTTATAAAACATTTTTTTGATTTATAAACACTATTTTATTAGTTTTTTGTATTTATAAAAACTATTTTGTATTTATTAAAAGATGATTTCATATCTATAATTATTTATATTTATAAAACTAATTTTGTATTTATAAAGCATTTTTTTGTATTTTGTATTTATAGAACATTTTTTTGATTTATAAACACTATTTTATTATTTTTTGTATTTATAAAAACTATTTTTAAATATATAAAACGTTTTTTGTATATAAATTCGATTTTTTTATTTATAAAAGATGATTCATATTTATAAAAATATATATATTTATTAAAACTAATTTTGTATTTATAAAACATTTTTTGATTTATAAACACTATTTTATTAGTTTTTGTATTTATAAAAACTATTTTGTATTTATAAAAAGATGATTTCATATCTATAAAAATATTTATATTTATAAAACTAATTTTGTATTTATAAAACATTTTTTTATTTATAAACACTATTTTATTATTTTTTATATTTATAAAAACTATTTTGTATTTATAAAAAGATGATTTCATATCTATAAAAATATTTATATTTATTAAAACTAATTTTGTATTTATAAAACATTTTTTTGATTTATAAACACTATTTTATTATTTTTTGTATTTATAAAAACTATTCTGTATTTATAAAAAGATGATTTCATATTTATAAAAATATTTATATTTATTAAAACTAATTTTGTATTTATAAAACATTTTTTTTTATTTATAAAAACTATTTTATTATTTTTTGTATTTTAAATATGTTTTCTATTTCAATTTTAATTTTATATTTTCGAATTTCAATTTAAAAAAATAAATTTATAATTTTTTTAAAAAATTTTGGAAATATTCCGAGGAAGTGTATCCTTTGGGATATTCCGACGACATCTTCCTCGGAATATTCCGAGGACTTTCCGACGAACTTGTGGTCCTCGGAATTTCCTCGGAAATTCATTTCCTCGGAATTCCGTCGAAAATTTCCGAGGGATTTCCGACAAAATATGAATTTCCGAGGAGTTATTTCCGAGGACTTTTTTCGTCGGTATGTCGTCGGAATAGCGTTATTCCGACGACATACCGATGATTTTTTCCCTCAGTATGCCGCTGTTTTCTTGTAGTGGTATATGCATGTATTATAAACCGTCCAAAAAATTGAGAACAAATTTTGTAATGCTCAGGTTTAATTCTTAGAATATAATAATTTTGATAATTAGAGTTAAACTTTTCGAATGCATGGTTTTAAATATAAACAAGAATAGGTTAAATTTATATTTTCACAAACACAAAAACTGTAAATTCTGATTCTTATTTCTGATTCTTTTACAGTTTAAGCAGACAGGAATGTAAACATGGTTGCCGTGATGCAGCTACCTTTTTAATATTGTAGGCTTGGCCCATATTCGCGTTTTAGCAAGCTCATCTTATTGTTTTCGGTGTAGTTTCTAATTTCTACAAATTAGGTGAAGGATTAGGATTCGGCTTTGCTTAAGCACCTTATTAGACCATAAGTGTAAAACTATTAAAAGAAATTTAATTATTAGCATAAATTAAAGATGATAAAGATTCAAGCTTAGTATAACTATATTTTACATAACATTCCTATGGTTTAATCAAATAATTTATAATTCATATTAAAATTCTAAAAATATTACTCAAAATCTTGCATGAAATAAAAAAAATACACTGACAGAAAAAGTAAAATAATATAACTAAAACCAATAACAAAATAGAAAACTCCACGGCATCATAAAATACTAAACCACTTAAATTATTTGGTCTATTTATTGATATAGATAATTATGAGCTCTATAATTGTTACAAGTGTAAGACGAAAATGAGAAACTAAAGCAATAACAAACTCTTATAAATACTGAAAAGTGGCAGAAGACCCATATGTCAATGATGTTTTCACTTTTAATATGCAAACCATAATGTTACTGATGCTTTGACTTTTTAGAGATAGAAACGAGAAATCACATATATGAGAGTACAACAACGTAGCTTGCATAAACTGGAGAGGATGGACACTATAAGAAAAAGTGGAATTAGGGGAATGTTGTTACCTACGCTATTTTGATTCCAAGTTCTGTGCAGATCCAGTAAAGTCCACTCCTAATTCTACTATGTTTCTCTCTTCATGTAGTTTGAACATAACCAGTTAATAATAACAGACCGTTTCAATTTAAAAAGTGGAAGGGGGGTTGAACTATGATTTTCACATTTTAATTAAACATACATATACCAAGTTACTCACACTAACAAAATATTGTTTTGGCCAAAATAATATAAGTCTTTCTTTAACATATTTCTCTAGCATGATCATGTGGCATCAGTAGTCCTATTATATTAGATTATTTTTCGATAGAATAATGAAAGTTATTATCATTTTATTTCAATCCAAAAATAACATGATCTCCGAATTCTATTTATTTTTTGATTATTTATAATATCATTTTCAATCTATAATTTTTTTTTAAAATGCTTCATAAAATTAATGTAAATTTATATAAAATAGGTTTTTATAACTTCCCGCCCGTAGGGCGGGCCGATCCTAGTATATATATATATTTAGCATTCCGGTATAAGTTTTTTTGTTTTAATACACGTGTTTAGATCTTATAGTTTTAAGTTATGCGAAAATGAATTTCTGTTGTGATTTACGTAGCTAGCTATATAGTATGTTGAGCGTCCTCTGTTCCACTAAAGGCGTTAATATTTCAAGAAATACTAGATTTTTCACCCGCACATCCGTGCGGGTAGATTTTTATTTTATAAATATATAACAGATACCATCGCAAAACTTTCAAAGATATAATTTACATTTTAGTGTTATATATTGTGTAAATCTATAATATTATTAGTTATGTTTCTTATTCGATATTATTAATGTATAATGATTTTTTTTATACATTTTACTTTATTATTAATTGTTATTATATATTAATTGGTAAACTAAATTTATAGTATGAAATAAACAAATTGAAAATCTCCTTCATTTTTTCTAATTTTTACAAACTAAATACAACACATTTTTATTTAGTTAATATAGAACTGATATTTTCTTAGCATAATTTATATTTCTATGTTATAAATTTCAGTATATTGTGGGATTTTATAAGTAAATAGATTATAATAATACTATATTATTAATTATGAAATCAATCGTTGCATTAATTTAAAAATATTTTAAAATTTTATTAAGATTTTGTTAGATTTTGTTAGATTTTTTCCAACATATTTTGTTATAAATAGAAATAAAATTTAAATTTACAGTTCAAATTTATTTATTAATATCTATATAGTTTATAAGATTTTTTAGAAATGTTATGTATTAAATATATTAACTTAAATAATCAAATAGATGTAATTGATGAAATAGACCTAGTATGATGTTTTATGGTATTTCTTTTAATAAAGAAGATATAGAATATAATTATAAAATTTAAAAAATAGCATACACTTTTATTTTGTTTTATAATAAAATCTTATTTAAATTAATGTATAATAGTATATATTATTAATTACAAAATTAATTAATGGTATTAATATAAATAAAATGTTTTAAATTTTTAGAAAGATTTTGTTAGACTTTTTCTCAATATTTTATTATAACTAAAGATAAAGTTTAAATTTACAGTTAAAATTGATTTATTATTAATATCTTTATATATTTAATAGATTAATATAAATAATTAAATAAATGTAATTAATGAAATAGACCTAATAAAGGTAGTATGACTTTTTTTATGGTAGATAAAAATGGTACTTCTCTTTTAATAGAGAAGATTCTATATCACATAATCTCGAAACACACATATACCAAAAGGATATTATTACAATAGTCATTGTGCATAATAGATACTTTGGGCCGCTTAGTTATTATTGGGTAACATTGTGGCTCATCCAATATACAAGTAGACAATAAGCTTTTAATAAAAATCCATTTAGGAAAACATACACCTTTGAATTTCCTTTGAGTTTCACATATATATATATTTAAGTTGAAAAAATCAAGGATATTAGATTTAAATATTTATTTAGATTTATATAATATATAGTTTACTGTAAAAAATATATATATTAAAAATATATTTTCCGTATGGTTTTAAAGTCACTAGAGATTTTTTCCGTGCTTCGCGCGGATTGTGTCTTATAAATTTATTTTATTTATAATATTATTTGTCGGTTTTTTTCTTTTACATTAACTTCTTGTTTTACCAATGTTAGTTTTTCTTAATTTAAATTTATATGTTTATAATTTTTCATTTTTTATTGTTGTAGATGGAAAATTATATTTTTTATTGATGGTTTTTTGTATGTGACATAAACTTTTTGAAATTTTAAAATAATGTTATATATAGTACGATTAACACATTAAAGAAGAGAAACATATTCAAGCATATTTTACACAGGTTTTATATGCATAGTTTTAAACATTATATATGTATATATTATAAGTTTGAAATATGTAAATGCTTTCTAAAGCTAAATACTTGTTCTGAGTTTTATCTCTTTTTAAATTCAAATCATAGAAAAAAATATCAACAAGTCAGTATAGATGGGTTTCTTGGGCTTTTAAATCAACACTAAAAAATTACACAGATAACAACAGTTTTATAAACAACTGGATAAAATTTGACCGAGCCAAAGATATTCACACAATATATTCTTTCTTCTTCTAATTGCGAAGAGCCTATAGGCAGAAGAAAAAAAAATCATAACTTTTGTTTTCACTTATATAACATTTTTTCTCCTTTACACACGAAGTTTATTACACTGCTATAAGCAATGGAGAACTCTATTCATATAAGATTCACATCTATGCATTTTGGCAAAGAAGAATTTTAGCCATCTTTAGTTTCGGAATGGACCAACTTTAGTCATATACACTATATTTTCTCTATGATTCAAATCTTACAATTTTAATATATGTGCAGATTTCCATGTGAAAAAGCACGCACGCCATCTATCATTCAACCTATTACTTTTTCCAAAGTAAACACTATAATCTTCGTTTGGTTACCTCCACAAACTAATCTCTTTCGATCAGTTTACTAAAAAAATATGGATACTAATGTCAGAAAAGAATATAAACACTATCAAAAACAAATATTGGCACAAGACTATTTGGTTCAAGGAACATATTCCACGTAATACGTTTATATCATGGCTGGCTTTGCGGAGAAGACTGCCAACCAAGGATTGCTTGAGGTGTTGGGGGTTAAATGTCTCAGGAACGTGCGTCTTTTGTAATCTGGAAATAGAGACTCACCATCATCTCTTCTTTGAGTGCTATTTCTCTCGCTTGATATGGGAGTCTTTTGCTGCTGAAGTTTGGATTTCTCCTCCGGCTGATCTACACTTTGTTGCAGCCTGGATCAATCAACCTCGCGTCAACGCAGATGCGCATGCTACTCCAGTCATCAAGCTCTACTTTCAGTCAGCCATCTACCTGCTGTGGAAAGAGCGTAATGCTCGTATGTTCACAGCTGTCTCCTCACCTTCATCAGTCATCCTTGCCTCTCTCGACCGTATGATGTGTGACCGTCTCCTCTCTTACCCGGCAAGTTCTTCTTTCTCCTCTTCTCTACTTCTTTTTATCTTTCTTGTATAAGACCTCCTTAAGGCTTTTTTACCTTGAGTTGTTGTTGGTTATTTTTGTTTTCTTGCTGTAATAAGTTGTTTAAAAACAACAGTGTAACCTTTCAGAAAATGATAATCTTAACATCTTACCAAAAAAACAACAACAAATATTGACTTATTTATGTGAATATATATTTTATTTTAAATCATTATAGTGGATGAAGAAAGCACCATAATTTGTACAACAAATTTTCTTAGATTCACCTCATCATACTCACCATTTTACCATTTTAATTACATAATTTTACATGAGCTTCTTCACCCTCCTCGGTTATTTTCTCTTTATTTACAACTACAATATAAAGTTATAAACTATGTATATTATAAATTAATAATTTATTTACCCTTGAAGTCTAACGATTAAAAATAGAACATAATTCAATATATATATATATATATATATATGATTCTATTAATAAATTAACAGTTACAAATTTGAAATTTCTAGAAATATCAAAAGTCGTATGTTAGTTAATTATCTTCTATTTCTATTTTTTTATGAGAATATTTTGGCTGAGGTGGATAGTCCCAAAAGCCTTGAATTTAGTCTCTTTTATATAGTAGGATTTGTATTGATTTTTATAACAAAATACAAGGAATGATGTAAGGCCAAATTCAAGTCTTAATGTATAACTAAAACATAGGTTACATATCTATATATATAAAAATATGTTCGCCTCACTCCTGCTTTGCCACGTCATAAAGTCAGTTCCTGACAGGCCGACACGTATCCGGGTTGGATGATACTCACCGTTTCACTTAATCACAATTATTAATGGACTTTTCTCTTTTTGTTAATAAATATTTCATATCAGTGTTTTGGGCTTAACATAATTGGGTTTCTGGGCTGTAAGATACACATGAGGGGGTCCCACATGAGACGACTTCTTCTCCAAAAATAATGTCGACGAACGAAAGACTGATCTGCTGCGTTTTAACAACTCCGGTTCAAACCTACGGCCAATGAAGATTTGCTGCACCGGCCACACTGAATTCCGATCAAGGTCAGTTGGAATGCGTCGTATTTGGCTGTTCGATTCCACTTCTTCTACCCTTGGTTGAATTTTGGAACCGTTATGGAAGTCGGTTGGAATCATGCATCCTCATTGACTATCACATTAAATCATTCAATGAACCCCCTCATTAAAACATTTTAACTCAAATATAACTAATCTTAACATAAATAATCCTTCGACACCCTAAAATTCTATCAAACAACTACGTGTATGCTTATAGATAACACGTAGGTATGAATGGTTTAGCTAGAAACTCCTACTATGAAACGATAATGAAAGAAAGAAGGAAGAGATCACATCAGTCCTCACCTTGGCCTTAGATCTAAGAATGGAAAAGAGAGTAGAACCAGATCTGAAGCTTATGGCTTTCCACGAACCAGATCTACAAATAAACGTGTAGGTGTTACCACCAAAGACCCGGGATAAGAGAGATCTAAGAAGAGGAATAGAAAGGAGAAGAAGAAAATGACACTAGGTTTCCTTACCTCACCAGTGGCTAGATTTAGAAAGAAGACAAGGAGAGATCTGGACATAGGACTGAATCGGTTCATCGGGGATCTCCAACGGCTTGGCTCCGGATACAGAAAATGACGAGGAGAAAGAGGGATGCAAGAGACAAAAGAGAAGAAAGAGGCCGTCCACGAGAGAACAAGAGAGAAGAGAAAAGAGAGAAACCATGACTGCTAGGGTTTTCAAATCTCTGTGGAACTCTGCAGGGCTTCGCTCTAGTTTCTAAATGAAAGAGAAGAGAAGGGGAAGACTTCTTTTTATAGGAAAAGAAGAGGAAACCCTAGGGTTTACTACATGGGATAGAAAAAAGCACAAAAGCTAATGAGCTTTGGTCTAAATCAAGTTTATAATTAAGAAAATCAAAACCTTTCTGGTTTGGAAGAACCGGGATGTGACAATACATATTTTATGATGACCAACGTAGAACACGATTCTTCCCTAAAAACCAAATTCCTTCATGGTTTGCTGGTCTTATAGCTGCAGTATCTACAGCTATACTACCTCACATGTGCGCTCAGCTGAGATGGTACTAAATTCTGGTCATCGATGTCTATACCTCAGTCTTGGCTTTCGGCAATGCTTATGGAGCTGGTCAGTGCCAGCAGAGTATTTGGCAGAATAGAACACTTACATGTTGGTGGTAGTCTGGTAGATAAAATGAGTAAAGTGAAGAAAGAACCTTTGAAAGAGCACCCGTGGGAATAATTATATGTGGATAAGTTTAGGATTTTAATGGGGCATGTAATGAGTAAATGTGATGAATGAGTAAATGTGATGAATGGACAACAACAACAAAAAAAAAAGGTTATATGATGCCATGAATGAAATGACACAGTGAATTTTGTTGTGGAACAAAACAACTTTTTTAAATAAAAAATTGTATAAGTACCCATTATTTATATAGGTCTATGGAGAAAAAGAATCTACGATCTAAAAATAAATCTGTTTTTAGTGGAATAATATAACTTTGTAAAAGAAATAGTATACGCACCCATTATTTATATAATTTATTATAGCTAGCTCTATGCAAAAAAAGAGTCTACGATCCAAAGATAAATAGATTTGGAAAAACAACAGAAGTAAATATTGTATTCATACAAGTTAAAGAAATCACGAGACAGCTACATACCACAAATAACGTTAATCATTTTAAATTTGTTGGACATAAAACAATGAATGCATAAATAAACAACTTTCAGGAGATCATCTACGTGTCGATTCCGATTCCGGTTCCGAAGCGGAAAGCCGACGTCCGATAAAACTTCCGTGCAACGTAGATACTCAACAAAAACTCCAAGCAATTTAGTTACAATAATAATAATACATTACAAACTAATATTACAACAAAGACACACAAAACCCAATTTAATTTACCGTCTACTCTACATGTTCTAAAACTAATTAAAAACAGTGAGTAAAAGTTAGTATTCACCGCAAGAGGGGGTGTGGCATGTAGCCAACTCTAATTTCCTATTTTTGTTTCCATTATAGTTAGTGCAGAATCTATATAAATATACTTAAACATTAAAACTAAGCATTAGTTATGAAAATGGCTATATGCTCTATAGTCTATACCAAAAATCTTTTTTGTATTCTCTTATCCATGCCATAAAAGATAAGCGAATTTTAACACCATCTTCTTTGTGTTCATAAAATGTAAAAATAATACAAGAACAAAAGCTAAGTGGTGCATATACAATTTATTTAAGAAATAGCCCAAATTAAAAAAGCAACAAAGTAGAAAAAAAGAAAAATTGGTAAATATACCATCAAAAATTAAAGGAAAATTAAATACAAGTAAAACATATTCACATATTAATAAATAGTTACAAATAAAAATTTAAAATATATATTCTGCGCGGCGCGTAGCGCAGATAAAAGATTTAGTATTAGTAAAATTACATAACCACATATAAAACAATAGTGGAGTTTTATTAAAGTGTATTTTATGTCAAAGAATTATTTTATATCGTGTGTATGTTTGTTTGTGCGTTTAAAAAAAAGATAATAGTTATGTTCTCTTAATTTTGTTTTTTATATTATATTTTTATTTATATATCAGTATAACAGTATTGAGTTTTTTTGTCATCCAATTTAAACTTTGTTATGGTTGAGTTCAAATCTAGGCAAAGACACCATATGAGTATTGAAGTATAATTTTATATTTAAGTATTTAAGTAACTTATTCTTTATAATTATGTTTTAAAGTTAAATCATTACATACATATTAAATTAAAAAACTAAAATAATATTTTATTATTAATTATATAGCATGGGCCTAAATTTAAATGCATTGAAAAGCTGAGGTAAGTTTTGCTTGAAAGGTACAAAACAAAACTGAGGGGTAGGCAGCAGAGGAAGGGTACGAAGAAGTGAACTTCAGAGAAAGAGGCATGGTATAAGAAGAAGAAAGCAGAGAGTAAGACAATGATGGAGGAAGCGGAAGCAAAGCTTAGGGTACAAGTGATAAGGAATGGTACAAGTAGGGGTGGGCACAAGCCGGGTACTTGGTATTTTCGGTATACTTAGTACTCGGCTTGGGTTGTCCGAATATTAAAATTTTGGACATGTACTTGGTTTATTAAAAACGAGTACTTATAGTTTCAAGTACTTGCGAAAAATTGATGGACTTGGTAGTTACTTGCCTTACTTGTAATTATTTACAAATTATTTGATAATTATTGGTAAATTATTTGATAATAAGTTGAAATTTAAAAGTAAATAAATTTATTATATATAAATAAAATGTCTTTGTTTTTATTTTGTCATTGTTTTTCCTGTTTTTAGTCATTCGTAAATAGATTAAATTAAAAAAGAAAAATTCCAAAATTCTTATATAAATATATCATTTATGTTTAATTCACTTATAAAAATTGAAATATAAATGAGTTGTTTTGCTATAATTTAGGAAAATGTGTCTTTGTTCAACTAAAAAATGAATAATAAACCAAATAATTAATTTTATTCTATGATTTTGTATTTGTATGTATTTGCAAGTAGTTTAAATATACTGCTTGATACACGTCTTGGTCAAAACAAGTATTAGACTTTAAAGATCAAGTACCAACCAACCAAGTAGTGAACATAGACAAGTAACAAGTAATTGTAGCCATTCATAAAATACATAAACTTTAATTAACTAATGAAATATATACTAAGTATTTAATAAACCAAATAATATATAACAAATAACTTAATAAGTAAAAGATAACAAGTAATAAACCAAGTAATAAACTAAGTAACAAACCAAGTAGCTAAAAATTTAAATGAACTTGATACTTGACTTGTACTTGCGAGTAATAAAATCCGCTTACTTGTTACTCGACTTGATTGGAGCAAGTATTTGTTTTTTCAAACCAAACCGAGTCAAGTAGCAAGTACAAACCGAGTATCAAGCATTTGTGCCCAGCTCTAGGTACAAGTGATAAAGAATAAAGAGGTAAAGAAAGAGCTTCTTTTGCTTTTCATTCTCTTCTCCCTTTTGATGTAACCATTTTGGAATGATACTGACGTTTCTACTGCTGAGGTAGAAAGTCCTGTAAGAGCTCTGTATAGTATTAATGGCAAATGGCTTATTGCAGCCTTATGTATCAAGTACATTACAATGAAATACAATCATTGACTGTTATGATTCTAATTTTTTATGAGCCTTCTGAATCTTTTCTTGATTGATAACAAAAGCGCAGGTCCTAGAAGTGGCCATGTCGAGACTATAGCAATGTAAGCTAATAGCCATACCGATTTCCTGCTGTATCTTGAAAGCTGATCCACTCTATTCATTAAAGGACCGATTAAACTGTTATAACCTTGACGAGTGTTGTCTTTATGTAGATGATAACTTGTCTTTCCAATTTGAGCACTATCCTCTTCTTCTGCATTAGCTCTTGTTGTCTCCACTTCACTTGGTGCTGCTGCTGCAACAAGCCCGTCTTCTCCAGTTTCCACAATATATGGTCCCTGATCAATCGAAGATTCCAATGGTTCCGGGATGATCTGCGTCTGAAAATATAATATGATGAATATTTTGAAAGAGGCTGAGTGTGGATCATGTCATGCTAATGGACTAAAAGTAAATTCCCTTGTACCTTTTGTCTTCGGTCTGCATAAGGGCTGGAGAGAAGCACTTCAAAATATTCTTGCACGGCCCTAACCCACCTATACATAACAGTTTTACACATTTTATCTTCCCTCCTAAGGAAAGAAGTCTTTGTAGATAGAGTGTGAGATAATTACGCAGAATGATTAATTACCACATGCTTGATGCTGTAATTCCTTCATAATAAGCAAGATGACCACCATGAGTTGTGGTTGCCAGAACTATGTTTTTGTTTCCCCTGCAACAGTTGAGATCTTGGAACATAAGTTTCATTACACATGCAACAGAAATACACAACCAAGAAACTCATCAGTTTTCTCCTAGAATGCCCAATGTCGCTCGCTTACTAATTTAGCCACACTGACGGAACAGAAAAACTCCGTTTTTTCCAGAATTCACCAACTCAATTTGGCAACAGTAATCTTGTCAAATCTTATCCAAGAGCAAAACCAAATCTGAATAACTTCTAGGGCCCAATCCCCCAAATACTATGATATCTTCACATGCAGTTAATTAAAGTCCATTGTACTAATTGTTCCCTCTTAACTATTTTCTGAATGAATCCTTTAAACGACTTATCAGTGACCCTAAGTGAAGGAGAACCAGAGGAATGATGCCTCTTAATAGTGATGACAGAGTAAAAGCAAATAGATTCTTACCTACATTCATCCCAGGGAATAGCTTCCCTAGTACAAACTGGATCATCCAAAGCACTGATGCAAAGGAGCGGAACACCGACATTTCCCACAAACTGCGCACTGCTCGAATGTCTATAGTATGCATCAGTTGTCTGCAAGAAAGATTGGATGTTCTACTGGTTAAGTGGAAGGAGATGATATATAAACAAAGAATACCTAGAAATATGCAACGAATACTGTACCTCGAATTTGGCTACAAGTCTGGTGGCGTAGTTGTCAAACTCTCGAACAGAACGTGACTAAAAACAACAAGACACAAAAAGGAACGAATCTTTTCAGTCAATTAACTTAATTAGGTCATATAAATCAAATATCAAATAATCTACCTTCTTAATGCCTTCCCAATCGGCTATCCGAGAAATGATGGAGTGGTGCCTGCGGGTACAACCATGTGCAATGAACAATAAAGACAAGACTAAAGAGAGATGAAGGTAGGTACAAGACAAGAATATTTAGACATACAGTTGTGCATAGCCTTGTAGACCAACAGTAAGAACTCTGTCATAGAGTTTTTGCACGAGTTTGCGGTTGATGAATCGATCACATATCTGCAGAAAATATTAATTTTAAACAGTAAGGCATGGTAGAGCAAGAACTCGTAGAGTGGAGGAATATTACAAGACAAAATTTATATATAAGAATGAACCCAAAAATAGAAAGTGAAATGAAGAGAAACATCAACAAAAGCGAGTAGGTAAAGAAACCCAACCATGTTTTTCAGAAGTACTAAAGTGACCCAATGATAATGATTTGAAACAGAAATAATATTCGTGAAATAAAGAGAGAAGTTATTTTCAGTATCACAAAATGTCAGTTACTGACCAAAAGATCCCAAGGAGAGCACACAGCTGTAGCTCCAACAAGAGGTGTATCAGTGCCATCTTCCCCAAGATATTTTACCTGGATGAGGTTGCAATTAAAAGAGTAAGGATGTCCAAACGTTAAGCTAATAAGAACAAACAATGGTCGTTGCAAGACTAAGGATATAGAGAGGCAAAATACCAGGACGTTGGCACCGATGCTTGTTCCAACAGCAAACAAAGGAGCATCTGGGAACTGAGAATGTATGTGATCAATTACTTTCCGAAGATCTTCTGTCCATCCAGCATTGTAGACGCAGTCAGACTGGTTAATGATTCGAAGTTTCAGTCAGTCAATCATATGTTTCCCAATCCACAAGCATAATTAAAACCGTTTAATAATGTAAAGCATATGACATGTTTAATACGAACTTGATTGCAAGATTGTTGGTCACATAGAGAAAGAGTATGATCATGAATATCATGAGGAACTTGTGAATCGAGTTAATCAATACCCATACCCACAAATATTACCTAGATACAAGAAAAAGAAGAATCAAAATAAATACAAAGAAACTCACAGTTAAAGAAATGCCTCCAAGACCACGGTGGTTGCTCACAACAACATTCCATCCTTCCTTTGCCAGTCTAAAGGCAAGATGTTTAATATACTATGAAAAAATAATTAAAAAAAAAAGGTTTCAAGTAAGCAAAAGCAACCCATTAAAGAAGAATGTAGAGAGGAAAAGTAAAACAAGATTACAGCAGCAGTAGAATCACTAGTGAGGCCTGGAACCACAATAGCAATTGGATTCCTATCATTTCCTGGAGTTGACCCGTTGACCACTTGAGATATGCCTTCCACGACTGTGCATGATAAAAAAAAAAATTGCTCAAGGCAGAAAGAGCTAAGAGGGAATCAAAATCTCGAAACAGCAATGTACCATCAGAATGCATTAACCAGTCCAAAGCAATAGTGCCACCATCTGTTGCTTGAAAGAGATTTCTGACACAACACAGGGAAAAAAAATGTAATAAGGAACACATTAACAAGATGTGGACAAGCAAAAGCGCTCACCGCTTATAGCAGAAAGGAGGTGAGTTTCCGAAAAGGCTAAGAAAGGCCGTCTGAAGATGAGGGCTTGAAAGCCAGATGGTAGGAAAGTAGCTGCAAAATCGAAATGTACATAAGAAAGAGGTGTTTCTACCAACATTGAGTTGGCCTAGTGATAAAAGGGTTGCGGCTGTAACTTCAGCCAGGTTCAATTCAGAGTGGGAAGCACTATTTACAATATTTGGGATCTCGGCAAAAAGGTGAAAACACTTTTTTTTTACACACAAACAAAAAAAAAAAGAGGCGTTTCTTTTTTTCCTTTCGAAGATTGGATAAAGACGAAGATTACCGTCCGTGAAGGAGGCGACACTTGGAGACGATAAACTGGCACAAGTCGGAGTTGGGATTGAAGGTGAGCGAAATAGGATCTGATCTGGGGAAATGAATCTCGAGGAACAAGTAGAGGAAGAGTAAGATTGCCAAGAAGAGGAAGAAGAGATAGTGAAAGAATGGGATGAGACAGAGAGATTTGAAGAGGATGAGGTAAGGAGAGACCAATTCCTCCTCTGTGATTGTACAGTTCATTGTGGGAATCAAAAGCGATGACTTTTTCTTTCTTATGTTGCAGAAAAGTGGGAGATCTGATTATTACACCCAATGTGTTAGTGTGTGGAGGAGACGAACGACTTTTGTTTGAACTTTGCGGATCATCTCTTTTTCCATATGGCTCTCAAATGAACAAAATTTTCTAATATATTATCCATTTTATTTGGACACTAATCTTAATTGGCCCTCATGACATTTTTTTTTTGTTACAACCCAAAATAATCTACATCTAACATTCCACGATCACTCGAAAGGCCATATATATTATTTTAGATAGGAAAGAGAACAGGAAGAACAATTGTTAGATGTCGTCTAGACTAATCTATTGGAAATGAAAACATGCATGAGAAATTTTCTCATTCTGCTGTAAAATATATGAGATTATGGGGTCCGGTCCTAGCATACATTCTCATTAAACCATAGAGGAAATCGAAAAAAAAATCAAATTTGACAAATGGTGGCTGGATAATGAAGAATTGCGGCAAGTCATTTTGAATGGATGGAAATTTTCGGATCTTCCTTTGGATGCAAATATATAGAACATATTTCGAGTTGTTGTAGAGCTCTAAGCCAGTGGAGAAGAGAGCACAATTTGAATACATGAAAACTAGTGGAAGAATTCAAAGATAAGGTGGAGGAACTGCACTTGAATGACGATGCTACGATGGAGGAAAATAGCAGCAATTGTGAAAGAATAATCTGATGCTTTTAAGGCAGAGGAGATGTTCTGGAAGCAAAAAAAGTCAATTTTTTTGGATGATAGAAGGAGATAGGAATACAAAAGTTTTTCATGCTTTGACGAAACAAGGGAGAGCAAAGAATAAAATCACACAACTCCTTGATGCAAATGGAAATGTTATTAGGATGAGGAAGGATTATTAGCCATTGCTTCTACTTATTTTAGACAAATCTTAGAGTCCTCTAATCCAGAAGATATAGATGACATGTTGTTTGAGGTATCCACTACGATTAGTGAGTCAAATAACGAAGATCTTACAGCTCTGGTCACTAAATGGAAGGTCAAATTAGCACTTTTTGCTATACATCCAAAGAAGGATTCACGGCCGGATGGGATGACAACTTTTTTTTACCAAAAATTATGGGATATTGTAAATAAGGATTTAACTCTTATGGTTAATCAATTCATTATTGATGGGTCGATGGCGAGTGGACTGAATGATACACATATTTGTCTAATCCCGAAGACAACTAAGCCTAATGTGATGTCTCAGTTTCGGCCCATTAGCTTGTGAAATGTAAGCTACAAGATAATCTCTAAGGTCTTATACCATAGATTAAATAAAGTCTTACCTGGCAAAATTTCATAAACCCAATCTGCCTTTGTTGCTGAAAGACAGATTTTAGACAATATTATGATTGCCCAGAAAATGTTCCATGCTCTTAGAACTAAACCAAGCAGACGTAATAAAAGGATGGCCATTAAGACGGATATGAGTAAAGCATATGATAGGATAGAGTGGTCGTTCATCGAAGCAATCATGCAAAAAATGGGATTTTCATAAACTTGGATTACCTTGATATTACGATGTATCACCTCGGTTAAATACAAGGTGCTTATGAATGGGCAACCCAGGGGGAATATTATTCCAGAAAGAGGTTTACGTCAAGAAGATCCTTTGTCTCTTTTCGTCTTTATTCTATGCACGGAAGTGCTTGTTAGCCTTCTTAATCATGCAGAGAACAAAGGAAAGATAACGCAGATGCGTGCTACATGCTCTTGTCCCTCGGTATCTCACCTTATCTTTGGTGATGATAACTTTTTTTCTTGTAAGGTCTGGTTTCTCTACTTTATGGACTTAGGGTATTTTGTATTTTCCATAAATTGTTTATACGAAACACTGAAATTTTTAATCTAAACGTTCTAATGTATTCTTTGTTCATATGAACATAGTATAATTATCAATATGTAACATCGAATCTTTCATATTAACCACATACATATAACATAAGTATTATATAGTTGTAAATATATAATTATTGCTTTAATATTAATTTTAATGTCTGCACATGCGTGCAGATGGTCCACCTAGTTTAATATTATATAAACGATAGTTAATACTAATTCTAAAACTAGATTTTAATCCGCACGTCCGTGCGGATAATTTTTTATTTTATAAATATATTTGATATTATTACAAATGTTTTAAATATATAAATTTCATTTTATTATTATATATTGTGTAATTCATAATTTTATTTTTATATTTCTTATTCAGCATTATTAACATATAGTGATTTGTTTCATACATTTTACTTTGTTATTAATTTTTATTACTTACTAATATATTTTCGAGTTAGGTCCAATAAAATAACAATATAAAATAATCAAATAGATAATCTCCTTTAAAATACGTTTTTTTTTTAATTTATATATTTTGCTATAATACATTTTGAAAAAAAAAATATTTATATTATAGAAAAGAAATATGTTTAAGATAATTCATATTTACATGTTATGTTTAAAAAATATATTTTAACATATATTATTTTAGTATTTAGCGGGATTTATAAGGAAAAACACTATTTTGTTTAAATAATATAGCCCTATTATTTAAGAAGATTTTATACATAGTAGCATATAACACATTATTTTAGTAAATTTTATTGATATATGATATTTTGGATGTTATGATATTGAGTTTACTTTTTATTTTTAATTAAGATTTCAAAATATTAGATTGCTTTAATTTTTACAACATATATAGTTTGTTTTTTCTTGGTGCATTTCAAAAAGTTATTCTTTATTAGCTATGATTTTATCTTTTTGTAAAATTTGAAATACTAGAGATTTTACCGCGCTACGTGCGGTTTGTTTGTCTATAAACATTAAATCTCATATTTAAAAACAAAAATTAAGTTATTTTTTTAATATTATATCATTTATTTGTTTCGAAATATTTATTTGTTTGAAATGTCATTAATTTATGTTAACATATTAAATGTCTCTATTAATCTTTTCGTAACCATGTTTAAATATTTTTTAAAATTTAAAATACTCTACATTTAATAAATAAATAAAATTCTATCATCTTATGTATATTATATATTTTCTTATATATCGTCTAATTGATTTTGAATTTTTTTTTTGAACTATAGGTAAATAACCTTTATTTCATATAAATATATAATTTTATAAATGTGTAATAATTTTGAATACTTAAATCTGTAAATTTTGATAACCAATAAAATGATTCAGCAATTCTTTAAGTTTTGAATCCATCATTTATTTTCAATATTAAACTTTCTGGTATTCATTATTTTGTAAATAATTATTTGTTATAAAAATGTGAAATATGTAGCAGATTTCAATATGAACAATTATGTATTTAGTTACTACACAAAAAGGATATTGAGAACCATTAACATATTCAGAGATGGTCACTTATTTAACTAATCTTAAAAATTATCTCTTAACGTCAAAAATTCTTAAGTTGAGTTTCAGGATAGAATCTTGTTAATATATTCTCTCTCTGTTAGAAAAAAAATCAGAGACGTGTATGAAATCGGAAGCATAATATTGAAATATGGACACATGCCTCTCCATCAATCATCAGCATCTCAAGGCCGAAAAGAATGCCTCCTTTGAATTATTGCGAGCTTTCCAAAAATAGATTAGCTTAAAAAGAAATTGGGAATCTCCAGGTCTTGATGAAACCTTACTGAAGAAAAGTGGAGAATGAACTTGGGTGGTGGTGAATGCCGTTTGATTTTCCATAAAGCTACGAATGGATTTAAGGATATGAGCAATAGATTTTTGGCTTGAGGAAACATTGTTATGATTGAGTAAGAGGAGGGATGTGGAAAGTTAGATGCCGATTTATCTGAAGGAGTAATTAAGTAGCTTTAATTCGTCATTATAGCCGTCACAGTCGTTATACGGAGGAGATAGGAAGACAATTAGTTCTGGAAGGTCTTTTGTAGACGTTGTAACAAAATTAGGTTGGAGTAAGAAGATGTCAAAACAAAGGTCATTAAAGCTAAGTGGCCTATTACGCAGCACAGATTCGTGGCCCAACAACTTAACATCCATGATGACATGAACAAATGATTGGTTGCGATTTTTTTCGCTGACATGGACAATTAAAGAGGGTTTCATATTCTCCTTTTAATAGTGTAAAATTTCTCAATTATTTTATGAAAGCGTAACTGTTTTAATTTGTTTTAAATGTTTAATCTACTTTAACTTTATAATAGTATAAATTTTATTAAAACAAATTTGGTCGACTGAGTTTAATACAAAACAACTGATTATTTTTATTTTTTATTTGTTTAGTTTTAAATTCATTGTTCTCTTTATATATTCTCTTAGAATTCTTGTTTTAGACGATTAAAAAAGGAATAGTAACTTTATTATAACAAAAATTACTTTAAGTTAGGTAGGTAGCATGAAAACCTAATATCAATCGTCACTATTTAGAAATGCAGATATTTATTGGTATTTTATATATGTTATTATATATATATATATATATTTTTATATATGTTATATGTTATTATATTTGGATATCAAGTAAACTATATTATCTGAATAACTAATTATAGTTTTTAATGTAAGTGTTATTGATTAAAAATATGAGTTTACATTGACTTTATTATATAAGTTATTTCGTATAGTAATTTACTATATTTTATTATTGATTTTTAAAAGTTATATTTTAAATTTGTTACAATTTTAGTTTGTTTGTTTATTTAAAAGTTTTTTTTTTATATTTTTAAAATGTATTTATCTATATGGGGTTCCTCCTACTCCGCTTTCTTTAGTATGTTTTATGAGAGGATAGGAGAGCCATGACTCCTAAGACATAGACATATAGAGTGAATAGTTAGTGTAGAATCAGGTTTTGACTTTTTATATATAAAGTTCCAGGGCAATTAGCAGAAAACAGCAGCTCAGTTAGTGTAGACATAGACGTAAAGAGTGAATAGTTAGTGTGGAATCAGGTTTTGACTTTTTATATATAACTTTTTATATATAAAGTTCTGGGGAAATTAGCAGAAAACCGCAGCTCAGTTTCTGCAAAAATAAGGTTATGTATATATAAAGTTCATTCATGGTCATTAAAAGAGAATTCATGAAACATACAGAGCCAGCGTGTCAAATTCAGGTCATTTTGTAGCTAGAGCTAAGAAAGTTAAGTTGCAGCTCTATACACATGCTTGAGTACCGGAATGTCTACATCAAACAGTTCTAAATGATGATGAAAAATTGTAGAATCTCAATCTTTCACAAAGTTTTTGGCAAAGATCTCATATATTAACACAGTCCAAATACATGGTTCCTTTAACGCTGAATGTATTCTGCATTCAAGACAACCTATTTGCATTTCCTGATCCCAACTGGACCATCTTTAAATCCGTAAAATGTACTTTCTTTATCACGCTCCTGCAAGTGATCCGAAACCGAAAAAAAAATTACAAATCAATAGTAGACCAAATAAGATACAACAATACATAAAGCATCATTTTGAGACATACAAAAATGTCTTTTAAACACTTACCAAATGGTCCATATATGACAGTGTGCCCACCAGGTGCTTGACCTCCAGAGAGAATAATACTGATCTTCAGTTTCTGTGATTTCGAAGCTGCCCATAGTGGCTTGTTCCCGTACCATGTTGAATTGTAAGACTTATGAGCTTCCAGTACAATGTACGTGTCTGCAAAATTGAACAGCTGCTTTGCATATTTTTGAAGCCATGGCTGCAGCAACCTCAGTCCCTGGAGTGTCTGCACAATTTTAATGGGTCTCTTTTCTTTCATGGTCTCTGGTCTCTCCCAGCAAGGATGATTTACATTTGAATCCCTTGCCTGAGTGCACTTGCTTACCTAAGAATCTATCGATAAGGAAAGAGTTGCAACGTTTGTAAATATCAACTTCTCTCTAAAAGGTATTGCAAATACCTTTCTGTTTCAAATATTTCTGGACTGACAGTATCATGTCGAACCTGTCAAAGAAAACAGTGTAAAGAGTACATAAACAACAGAGAATATTGCCAAAATAAGAGCTAACTTTAATTTGTAGCAGCTATAGGGACTCCATGGCTGCCACCCAAGGTTCAGAACATAAGATAATGTTGATTTCACATATTAACTCAACTAAATCCCTAAATACCCGACAAAAGCAATTTTACAAACATAATGAGAAAGATGAGAGATTCGTTGCTCAAACTTCAGAGCTATATATTGAGGAAAATGAAGCTGTGAAACAATGGTAACAGAATCATGCTAATAATATAATCTTAACCTTATACAACGGTGATCCAACAAACACTTGTCCAAGACCACCTTCCCCCCGATTTCTCTTTACCTTATACAACGGTGATCCTCCAACTTGGACCTGATAAGAGACATATCATTAATCATCACCTTAATGAGCATAAACCAAAAATATTAAACCAAAAATATGCGTAAATGATCATCTTTCAAATTTCTCGCCGCTAATCTCGTCCTTGGTCTCCACTCCGTCTCTCCACGGCTGCTTCTGTTACTCCGCCAGAACCCCTGTTGCTGTTACTCTTCCTCTGTTTCTTTTTTTTAGGCCGATTCAGAGCTACAACGTAAGTTACACAGCCACGGCAACGCTCCAGCATATCTAAAACTATGCAATCGATGGTCCGATTCGGATTTGGACAGAGCGGTAGAAGCGTTTGGTTTCATCACAATGGCGGAGGAAGCGGTGGACTTCCCGTTTGGTCTTGCAGTCTCGGAGGAGGCGACGGTCTTCTCGTTGGTCTTGCGGTCGCTGGAGATTGAAGAGTTTCCTTTAGGTTGGGATGATTGTCTGAGAGAAGCTTTTCAATTTTAATCCACACATAAGTCAAGAGAATGAGATTTGTAAATAGACAAATAGAGAGGAAGATGAAAAGAATCCATTGAATGAGATCACGCAAGGTTTGATTAGAGCAGTTAGTGGTGAAAATATGCGTTAAAATGGATTTGAAGAGAAGAGCAAGGGAAGGTACGGAAGTCGAAAGGTAAGAGAAGAAAGGCATGATCATCCAAAATAGAAGATAGAATCAGTCGACAAAGGCAAGAGAAGAAGCCCTAAACAAAATAAAGAACGGTAAAATAAAAAGTCCAAAATCAAATACGAAGCCCAAATCAATATCATAAACAGATGACATGTCCCATTGCTCCAACCTCATTGGTTGATTTTCTGATCTGATGTGGCATAGCTAAAAAGGCTTCTTATTTTCCTTTTAGTATAGTATAGATATCATTTTGGGTTTGAATATTTATTTTCAAAATTTATATTTTGTCAAGAAAACTTTAAAAAATTACACAACTATTTTTCAGTTTGGAAGATTACATGAATTTTGAATTTGTTTTTGTTATTATATTACTACATTATCTTATAAGAATATTTGAAGTTTTGGTAATGTATTCTATTTTCTTCTCAACATATTTCTTTATAATTAAAAAAATAATTAAAAATTGAGTTTTCATTAATATTTTAAATGAATTACTAAAATTTAATAGTTTTCTAATAACATATTTTTTAAATAGTATATGAACTAAAGGTTATTATATACTATTATATTTGTATATAAACATTTTAAACAATATATTGTTGAGAGTTTAAAAATAAATAAAAAGATAATATATAGTTGTAGATATAAAAGTTGAACATATTTTAATAAATTTATTTTTGTATAAATTTGTTTTTTTAATTTACCTATTTAACAGAATTTTGTCATATTTAATTCATACTAGATTTTGACCCGCGCTTTCGTATTTTTTTGTTGATCCTTTTGACAAAATTTTCTTGAATTTAATTCTTATTAAATAAATAATTTTTAAGTTGTTTTATCATAATGTTTGAGTTTGAAGCACCATTTTTATATCCAATCCCGACTCATGGTCGCAACTCGACGACCCAGAATATAATCCAGTTCACATTTATAAAAAATATGATAAATCTAATAACAATTCAAAAATTTGCTATTAACCTGTAATACGATACCGATTGATCTCATATAAACTCAAAAAAACATGATAAAACTTTTTGATTAAATTTTTCATATATTTAGAAAGCTAAAATTGAATAAAATTTTATTATATCATTCGAAAAATGTTAACAGAAAAAAAAATTATTGATATAACAGTATTAGTTTATTTTTGTTATAAATAACTTAGTACAAGTTTATGTTTTCATTTTAGGTTTAAAAGTTAATTTTATAATATTTTTTCTTTAATTATTTATTATGTTAATTTTTAGGTAAAATTTTAATTTGGTTTTACGGAATATTAAAAAAAAATGTTAATTTTTAGGTTTAAAAGTTAATTTTATAATATTTTTTCTTTAATAATTTATTATGTTAATTTTTAGGTAAAATTTTTATTTGGTTTTATGGAATATTGGAAAAAAAAATTTATGATGGATGAAAATTA
The DNA here is from genome assembly GCF_000309985.2 of Brassica rapa. Taxonomy (NCBI): domain Eukaryota; kingdom Viridiplantae; phylum Streptophyta; class Magnoliopsida; order Brassicales; family Brassicaceae; genus Brassica; species Brassica rapa. The sequence goes on from NC_024804.2 coordinate 6,004,500, forward strand.
AAATAAATGATATTAAAATATGTATATGATATATGGTTTACAGTATAGTATTTTAGTTTATATTATAATTTTTTTGTTATTTTTAATATATGCATAATATTTGAATGATTTATTTTGAATATTGATACATAGGTTTTTAAAAAATAATTAGATGTCATTTTGTTTGTTAATCTATAACCTTTTATTTCTTTTAGTTCTGAATGATTTTGAATTACAGAAAAAACATAGATAAGTTGTTAATTAGTATAAAAATCTTAGTGCATTTTTAGTATGTTTACTTAGTCCATGTTTAGAATAAATATTTATTCTATGTGATTTGATTCAATATTCGAAATGAATAAATATTAAATAACCGCTCTTGTATTTGGTAAAATACCTTACTAACCTATTATTGTGGGGTAAAATATAATTAATTTGGTCGATTTTATTGTTAGCTTTAATGTAGTTAAATCCCAAAAATTAAAAGAATATTCTGCTATTAATGAATGTCTTATTCTCTGTTAATATTATTGATACTATATAAAAGAAGACATGTTAAATTTCTAACAAATAAGTCCAACAACCTTTTATAAGTAGATTTTTTAAGAATGCTTCCTTTTTAATAGAATAGATAGCACTTCTATTTTTATATAACACAGAATATAATTATAGAATTTATAAAGAATAATATATAATTTTTATTTTCTTGTTTTATAATAAAATTTTAATTAACATTGATTTATAACAATATTATATCACTAAATACGAAATTAATTAATATGTTATTTTATAAAAATATTTAAAATTTTCAGTAAGATCTTGTTATATTATTTCTCAACAGATTTTGTTATAATTAAAAAAAAATCAAATTTATAGTTGTTTATTATTAATATAAATAATTAAATATGTCATATTAACTAATTCTATAGGTGGTTATACTATAACTTGTTAATAGTAGATAAAAATAGAACCCTAAATTAATAGATTAAAAGTATTGTAGTTAACGACGTATGACCATTGTTTTGTCCGAGTATGACAGTCTGTTCATTTATTTTGAACTAAACTCTATTCATTTTTCATCACTCGATTATAAATCGGGCCCGTCAAAAAGTCTAAATATTGATCTACGGACCCAACGTCTCTATGATTATGGGCCTGTTTGTTTCTCCATTTGGATGGATCATCTGGATGAAGATGAGAGTTTTGTTTGTTTAGGCACTAAAAGTGCAATTCATTCAAATGGATCATCCGGATGATTTTTGGAAATTTAGGCTTAATTTTAAAGTCCATTCAGCTGAACCAATTTGGATCATTTGAATGGAGATGATTCATTCAAAATGGTATAAAGTCTATTATGCCCCTAATGTAATTCACAAATTACAAACCTAAAAATAAAATCATTTTTGTCACAAACGAAAACTGACAAAACTACAAACACTTTTCCCGTGCTAAAAACTATTTTTTTACGCCAAAACCCCAAAACGTATTTTCCCGCTAAAATTGCACAAAAATATTTTTCCGTCAAAATTGCAAAAACGTGTTTTCCCGCAAAAATTGAAAAACATGTTTTCATGCACACATCACAAAAAAAAATGTTTTCACGCCAACACCACAAAATACATTTTTACGCCAAAACACAAAAAAACATGTTTTACCGCCAAAGTCGCAAAACGTGTTTTCCCGCCAAAGTCGCAAAAACGTACTTTCCCGCCAAAATTGCAAAAACGTACTTTTCCGCCAAAACCAAAAAAACATGTTTTCCCGCCAAAACCAAAAAATGTGTTTTCTCGCCAAAACCGAAAATTTGTATTTTTCCGCCAAAACCGAAAAATCTTGTTTTCCCGCGAAACCGTAAAAATGTGTTCCCGCCAAAAACGTGTTTTCCCGACAAAATCGCAAAAACACGTTTTCCGCCAAAATCGCAAAAACGTGTTTTCCCGAACGCGTTTTCGCGCCAAAACCGCAAAAATGTGCTTTCCCGCTAAAACTGCGATTTCCCGCCAAAACCGCAAAACCGCATTTTCCCGCCAAAACATCAAAAGCATGTTTTCCCGCCAAAATCGTAAAAATACGTTTTCCCGCCAAAAACATGTTTTCCTGCCAAAACCGCAAAAACGCGTTTTCCCGCCAAAGCTGCAAAAACGCATTTTCCCGCCAAAACCGCAAAAATGCGTTTTTTCGCCAAAATCGCAAAAACGTGGTTCCCTCCAAAACCGCAAAAACGTGTTTTCTCGCCAAAAACGTGTTTCCCGACAAAACCGCAAAAACCTGTTTTCTCGCCAAAACCGAAAATTTGTATTTCCCCGCCAAAACCGAAAAATCTCGTTTTCCCGCCAAAACCGAAAAATCTTGTTTTCCGCTAAAACCGAAAAATCTTGTTTTCCCGCTCAAACCGCAAAAAAGAAAACTCGTTAATTTTGAAATAATTCTAATGTAAATATATTAAATTAAATAATTAAATGTAATATAGTTAAAATTAATGTCAAACATATGATTAAATCAACATAAGGGTATTTTGGTAATTTGTTTGCTAAACTCATTTGAATGGAAATGAAAATAAAGAAACAAACATAAGTTCCATTTAGATGATTCATCTAAATGAGCTATGTGGATGGACAAACAAACAATCACAAAAATCTGAATGGATCATTTGAATAGAGTATACAAATGAATCATTTGAATGAAAATGACAAATGGTAAAACAAACGGCCCCTATATAAAGTATAAACAATCCAAAATTACATACATCAAAAATTATGATCATATATATATCTTAAATTATATTTTATAATTATATACACTCAAACACTAAAACAACACAATAACATTATTTTTGGTAAGCGATATCACAAAAGAAATTGAGACAATTGGATCAATATACCCAAATCACACATAAATTAGGAAACTACCATAAACCACAAAAAAAAACTAATATCCACTGTTTATATTTGGATCCCTTTTCCCGTTTTACCCCTACCCGAAAATTTAATCTTGTTTCTCTTTCTTTCCCAAACTCACATCTCTCTCATTTATCACTTTTCTCTCACTTTTCTAGATCTTTATTAAAATTAAAGCTTTTTCAAATCAATCGATCTTCTTCTTCAATCTCCAAATCATCGCCAACTCTATTTTCTCACAACTACATCTTCATCATCGTAACATCAATAATGTCGGTGTTGGATGCACCAGCAAGTGAATATTAGATTCAAAAAGCCAAACCTTCCAAAGGGATTACTGATTCTAGGATTTTATGGCTTCGGTAAACTGCAACTAGTTACGAAGAGAGAGAAAAACAGTGCATAAAAAGAGAAGAAAGTCAATAAATTATTAGTATGTTAATAAAGTACGTTTACGGTAAGCTGTAACATTACATATTATAGAAATTGTTAGTTGATAACTTGTTTAGTAGAAAAATATATGAACGAAAACCATGACATCAAATCTAATATATTACTTACTATATATACCACAATGTTACATTATATATGCTACAATAATTGTTAACCGCTAGACATATTAGTTGAGGAGATAATGATTTAGTTAGCACGATAACATATTTTGTAACTTATAATAATAATAATAAAATATATATATATTAGTTAACGATAGCTAGTTTAACCATTTTACCAACCAATATAAAAGACGATAACATATTTTGTAACAGTCAACCAAACATGTATCAGCTAATAATAATATATTATAGATAATTTAATTCGAAGTTTTAATGCAAACTGTTATATGACTTGTTAACCTAGTAACGTATTTCATATCTGCTAATAAATTATTTATCAGCAAACACATCCTATTTTAAAAAATTTACAAACTATTTTAAAAGGCTTTGAACATGTTTTGTAACAGCTAAGTAAACATTTATCAACTAATGATAATATATTTTGTGAAAAATATCGACATCTACCAGTTTAGTAACAACTAACCAAACATGCATATTCTCACAAGTAAATACTTGATTTGTAGCATCTAATCAAAAAAATTCCAGTTAACTTAATGAATATCGACTACAAACACTTATAACTGAAAAATGTTAAATTCACGTTTCATCAATGTTGGGAAACCCCTCCTTGATTATACAACCAATCAATACAACCATGTGCTTTTACCAGTGTGTGAATCGAAGAGATCTTACATGTATGTGTAACAGAATCACTAAGAATATTCATATCATGGTTGAGATTGAGTAAAAAAAAAAGAGAGATTGGATAGAAGAACTCAGAAAAGGAAAGTACTCTTTAGATTCATACTCTGTAATAATCGAAATATACGTACATACCTGTGACTGAATCAGATCGTTAAAAATAGAAAAGATAAGGAAAAAACATTTGTAGGGAAAAATTGTGTATAGTGATCTTACGGAAATGCAAGAAAGAGATAAAAGAAGATGGTTTTGGGCTTAGTCAAAAAAAAAAGATGGTTTTGGGCAGAAAATAATAGGCAGACACAAGAGAGAGAAGAGGAATGAGATAGTTAGGGCAGGGGTAAAACTGTATTATAAAAATACCAACAGTGTCAAAGTTAGTGTTAGGGTATTTTGCAAATATTGATTTGTTTGGTGTGTATAGAACCTAATTTCTCAAAGAAATTACCTCTGAAAGACAATTTTGGGAAAGATATGCGAATTGTTAATAGCAACATTATGCATCCAAACTCAATGTTCTAGATTTGACAAAACCAGCATCATCCTAATACAAAACATCTAAACATAGAAACAAGCATCACAGTAATGTTCGCCAACACTGTGGGTTATAGTATATAGTTCTTTTCAGGTCTCCTCACCGAATTTGCACATAAAACCAACAGAGAGTTTTTCAGGCAGGAGGGAAGTATTTGTGGAGATTAAAAGGAAGAGCATAGAACTCTTCGGTTCTTGGGTCACCCTTGAAAGTCCAGAATCTGTCCCACCAATGTTTACCTCGGTCTTTCCTGATCGAACCATCATTTTTGTGCAGTGTCGTGTCCAAAAAGTAAGCCACACATCCTCCCACAAAGGCCTTGGATGAGAAGGGTACATTGACCATGTCATTGAACCATCTTGCTCCTGTATGAACTGGACCATAGCCTTTAATGGCCGTGTGCTCGTTGAAATACTGTGGAATAGATAAGCCTAGGAAGATTGAGAAGCCCAAAATGAACAACGTCCTGAAGCTATTAAGGTTGCAGTACTGCAGCAAACTTAGTCCTCCAGCACCTGACCAACCGTGTTTTTGTGTTTAAACATAAGATATAGCAACAACCGTAAGGTAACACGGATTTGCTCCCTACTATATCCTTTACTTCTGCTGCTTATAAACTATACTTACCTACATACGCGAAGAAGAGACAGAACAAGGCCGCAACAATAGGAGCAGGTATTGATGCAAACACTGCCCCAAACTTCCCTGGATTAGATGAATACATATGAAATCAAATTAGTTACTAGTTCAATTATTGATCGATTTATTTTTTATTTTTTAAAAGACAAGCTTACCAAGAATTGAGAAGAATATCATAAATCCGGCAGATATTTGGACAACTCTTCTGCTACCGACTTTTGTAAGTGCTATAAGACCAGCATTCTCGCTGCCACACATTTGAAAACAAACACAGACACAATTTAAAATCAACTTATGACTGTCTTAGGTAATTGGAGAAAGGTAATGAGGTCTTACACAGAAACTGAAGAGCCTATGCCAGTTCCAAACAACCCTGAGATCAAAATTGCAACTCCCTAAACCAATAGTTAACATAGTTGAGACACAAAAAACGTCAGATAAGTGACCATTTGCTTTGCTTGCCCTGAGAAAGCTTATGAAGTGAGAACTTTACCTGCCAACCAACACCGCGGCTGATAACAGAAGGTGGCGGCATGGTGGCACTAGCATATCTTGAGACGGCAATAAAAGCGCCTGTTGACTGTTTTTTTTTCCCGTTAATAAACAAATTAAACCAACGAAAACAAGACAAGATTAAAACAAAGAGCAAGAAAAATTCAATGTTAAATATATGAGAATTGTGCGATGGAGTGAAACAAACCTCAACAAGAGCAACAAAAGAAGCCATCATCATGGCAAAGGATTCACCGGCATCAAATAATGGTGATCCCCACTGGAACGGCCATGGAACTCTTATCCTACACGGTGAGGTAAAAAATACATTGGTAAGCCATACTTGAGCATCATTCATTAAAGAACTACAGTATCCAAGCCATGTTCGGTATTATTACCATGGAGCAGCACCAATAAGCCCAGCACGATCAGTTCGGCAGCTTCTTTGAGTATCTGTTTTGTCACCATTATAGGCACCACCAATTGTAAGAAAGAAAGCATAAAGCCAAACTATCGCCACAGTAAATATGACTGCATAGCGAGCGAACACATGTTTTCCTCCCTTCATAATATGTGGCATGTACTGCAAAAAGTATGACGAGACAGTGAAGAACAATGTGGAAACAGATGAATTTGCTGCAAGTTATGATTCGGTAACTATGATTACATGTGATATAAGTATAAGAATGATAAGCCCCGGCAGTCCAATCTCGATACACTTAGCAACCTGGCCGGAAATAAAACAATATAATATTATTCAGATAATTTTTAGTAAATACTTATTTACAGAAGAAGATGACTTACACCGGGAAAGCCTAACTCGTACAGGCCAAAACCAACTAGTCCAACCAGCGGAGCAGCGGAAAGAGGACTTAAGAACCTGGACTTAACAGAACCTCGATAACTTATCCTTGACAGACACAGTGAAACAAGATTCTGAGTCCAATGTAAGTTCAAAAACTGACCTTACAACATTACGCCAAAGGCCACTGAAGCCAAGTATAATCTGAAGAGTTGAAGCAACAATTAGAGCACCTTGTGTTGCTCGAATGATCCTCGTAAAGCGCTGATAATTCATTAAAAAAAAAGGTATATTAGAATAAACTAATAATCGAGCTAATAGAAAAAAACACACACAATAGAATAGAGAACAAGTGTGAAGCTACGAACATCAACTGGATCAGCAACGTCGTTGAATCTCCCGGAAAGCATAATTGAGATTGTAACTGGCACAAATGTATAAGATGCTCCAATAACAGCAGGCAATCTAGTTCCAAACACTGTTTGGAGCAGCGTGTTTATTCCAGCTACAAAGAGTATTGTCTGAATCAGCTTCGCCTTCTCTTCCTGCAAGAATCATACACAGAGCAATAAGAAGAGGATAATCTCCGCAACTGTTGTTTTAAGAAAAAAAGAGACTTACATTTCTACCTCCCATTTGTGGAACAAGAGCCGATGGAATCAGAACGGTTGTTCCGAGCATTACAAGGTAGTGTTGAAACCCAAGCAGAATAGCTTCAGCTAAAAAGATAAAACAACAAACTCTCAATCTCACTAATACCAAACAATAAAAGCTTAGAACCTCATTTTCAGACAGGAGCTACTAAAAAAGAACATTTAACAAATCAGAAACAAATCATTATTAAGTTTTTTTATTCTCCTATGTTAACAAAAGAATAATCCTTAAAACAGATAGAAGATTCTAAAGGTAATAAGAACAATTCTTAAAGAAGAAAAAGTAAAGAATCTAATCCCTCACTTTGCAACAAAAAGTAAAAAAAAAAAAAGCAGAGCCACTTTCAGAAAAGAAAACAGAAGAATCCAATCAATCACAAAGTTTACTACGGATATACGGAGAAGTTCTGAAGAAGAAACAATATAGGAGATGCAAAGATAAACCAAACTCACGCCATGGAGGAGGGCTAGTGATGCAATAAGAGATATCTGGAAGCTGTTCTTTTGGAGGATGTGGTTGTGGCTCAGACGCTTTTGGTGCCGGAGCTGACATATTCTTAAGCTCTGCAGCAAAATTTAAAAAACACTAAACAAAACTTTCACAAAACCTGGAAACCAAATCGCAGAAGAAGCAAAAGCCACGATGTTTGTGGTTAAGGCGAAACCGAAAAAAGGAATCCAGGAAAAAGAAGTCGTTTTGAGCTAACTAAGGGACACTGTTTGAAGAGAGAGAGAGAGAGATTTTACGTAATTGCTGCAAAAGGGTTTCTTGATGAGGAAGAGAAGAAAGACGAGAGAGAGAGAGAGCAAAGAAGAAGAAGCTTGAGGAAGAAAGAGTGAAGAGAGAGAGACAGGTGTGCTTTGCTCAGTCTCCGGTTTTCGTTTCCTTTTATCTCCGTTACTTGTGCACCGACTGATGTAAGCACGAAAACAACCTCCTACCTGTCTTACTCTTAATTAATGTCATTAGAATTTTTGAAAATGAATGAATGAATGACACATGTGGCAACGCTGCAACACCAACTGCTCTTATATACAACAGCGTCACTAAAACCAAAAGAAGATATAAAGCAAAGATGATAGTATTGGTACTTAGGCCTGTTAAATCTGGGCCCATATAACTCGGACCCATATAACAACTCGCTCATTTATGTCTATTTAAGCACGTCTACATTTAAGTTTGATGGGCTCAGCGAACTTTTACGTGGCAGTTTGATTTAGGTGATTTAACACAAACGTGGAGTGGATTTACATCCTCTCTCAACGTCTATTAAAACAATGAATTAGATCTATTTTGTTATGAAATCCAAAATTTTTCTTCTATAAATAAGAAACTATCTCTTTATTAGAAAGGATCTATCTTTTTTCCACTTAGATCTAGAACTAGGGATGTTAAACTGGACTTATAAGAAAAGGGTTAGCCCGGCCCGCATTAAAAATTTTAGCCCTAAACCCGCATTTTTCTATCCGGGCCAGAATAGGGCCGCTTATCTTTGGTACTTGGGTTTTATCAGGGTTAATTTTTTTTCACAGAAAACAGAGAAGACATGTTTGTTTCTCATCTCTCTCGTTTAGATTAGATCGCTAACAGAGATTTCATTTTCGATTCTCAGTTCTTAATACGAAATCAAAGAGCTTCTTTTGGGTTTGTTCTGAATCGAAATAAGCTTCCTCTGGGTTTCCTCTGAATCGAAATCGAAGGCGTTGAAGAAGAACACGCATTCGAAGGGTTTCCTCTGAAATCGAAATCGAAGGGTTTTGATGCTTATTTCTGGGTTTGTTCTGTGACGATTCGAAGCACTCTTTCTGGGTTCTCTTAGTTGTTAATAGTCTAAAACTGTCTCATTTGAATGTGTGACTTCAGTTTAGAGTTCACAGATTGGAGATTGGAGCTTGGAGCCTGAATGATTGTGACTAGCTTGTTTCTGTTCTGAGAACTTGTAAGTATTCTGTGAGGTACGTTCTTCTAGTTTTGTTCTGGGTTTGTTGAATCGATCTCTAGAGTTTGTGGGTTTGTTGAAATAAAGCTTTTTGAACTGATGGGTTTGTTGAGTATAGACTGTGTCATTTTCTTGTTATGAGCATCTTAGTAATTTTGCAAGCTGTTTTGATAGTTGTATAAAGAACGCATAAATGTGTTCTTTGACTTCATTGAGTGATTATGTTGTTGCAGAGTGTAGTTCGTTGAGAGCAAATGTTGGAGCCACGTGTTGGAGTTTTGAAGACTTGAAAGAGTGCAACTTAGAGTTTTTACTTTTATGCTAAACATTATACAATCAAAACTATACTAAAAGGAGCAAAAGAAGCCTTCTTACGGCATCCACGTCGGACAGGAAATACTACCAATAGGAATGCATCATTTTATCCACGTCATTTGTTAAGTCAATTGGTTTGGGCTTTAAGTGGTTTTTGTTTGTTGTTTGGGCTGTTTTAGTGTAGCCCAGTTTCTGAAATAAAGTGGTTGTGTTCTTCGCCACAAGCTGCCTCCGTCTTTCGTAGCCTTTTTTTTTCCCGTACCTTTGCGACTTCCATCTCTTCCGTTTCTCATCTCTTCGATTTCGTCTCCACCAGTAAATCACCACTAACTGAATCCTTGATTAAGCTCATTCAATGGATTCCTTTCACCTTCTTCACTGTTTTTCTATATATAAATTTCTTTTCCTATCTTATCTTCCCATCCAAGTTGAAAAGACTCTCAAAAACTCATCCCGATGGAATCCACCGGCAACTCATCCGTCTCCGGCGATCGCAAAGCCAGCAAGAAGACCGTCGCCTCCTCTGTGACTGCGAAACCAAACGGGAAGTCCCCTGTTTTGTCTACCAATCCGATGAACCCAAACACTGTTACCGCTCTGTCCTCCGCGCATGCAAACCAAGTGATGTTCTTCAGAGATGTTTCACTCGGCCCACGCGAAGCCGAGTTGAGGTTTCGTCTGATTCACTTATGGGAGGCTCGAAATATATACACGAAAACCCTGCTTGGACAAGAGATGCTCCTTATCGACGAAGAGGTTTGTCAACGTGTTTGGATTCCCTCTCTATTTTCGTCTTGAATCGAGTTTTTGATTTAATATTAGTCGTTTAGATATATTCTCCGAGTCTTACTTTCAGTAGATCTTATTAATTTTTATTTGTGTTTCTGAATTTATATTTGTCTATTATATTAGTTCCTCCTAGTGATATTCTTGGTCTTGCTTCTGAATTTATATTTGTTAATTAGATGGGTTTCTCTGAGTGTTATTATTGGTTTCTCCGAGTGTTATTTTTTTTTCAGTAGATTAGATTGGTTCCTATGTCTGCTCTATATATGTCGCTCTAAATATGTATGCTTAAGTTTTCAAAGTGATCTGACGTATTCTTTGATTTGTATTAATCGAAGATTTGATCTGATGTATTGTTTGATTCAAATTAATCGAAGATTTCAATTTATTTTCAGGGAACTGTTATTCAAGGTTTTGTTCCAGCCGGTCGAGTAGGGACATTTGATCTGGTAGCTGGTTCCGTCTATAAGCTCCGCAATTTTTTCGGATCCAGGAACAAAGCTCAGTTCTCGGTTGCTGATCATATCGCCATTGTCTCATTCAGTTGGAATTCTGATTTATCTATTCTTGAGAACCCTCCGGTTCTGATTCCAGAAGACAGGTTCAGGTTCCACAGCTTCGAGGAGTTTATGGCCAACTGTGATTCCAAGGGTGATCTTTACGGTAAGTCATGTTGAACTATGGTTGATTTTTATGCCTGCATTTTTAGTTTATAATTTATCACCTCCAATGATTATTATTCCATTGAGTTTTGTTAACTATTTAGAGTATTATTCTGTTGATTTTTGTTGACTGTTTGATTATTCTATCTCAGATTATGTTGGCCACATGAGGCTGGTGAATGGGCAGACTCTCACTGACCATACTGTTCTTGACGAAGTTGCCATAGCTGAGAAGCGGCATCTATGTGTTCATGTTCAGACACATGAGTAAGTTTTTTCATTTGTTAGTTGTTTTCGTTGTGTGTTATATTTAACACGTAATGTTTACATATGTAGCGGACCAGTGATGAAGCTATATCTATGGGATAATGCTGCATCTGAGTTTTGCCAGAAATTTAAATCGTATGGAAGGACCCACACGTTCTTTTGGCCACCACAGTGAACCCTAAGCATCTTGGAGGTTAGCATTTTTATAATAAAATTTCATGCTCATATGCGTAAATAAGCTATCGTTAATCGTACAGTTTTGATTAACAGGAACTCTTTGTCTCACTTCTATGTCATCATCTCGAGTGTTCATGGATGACGATGTTCAGCCTAGCAAGGATTACTTTGAATGGTAGGCATTTGTGTTCATCTTTTTAGTATAGTTTTGATATTCAAGCGTCTGCATGTGTAACAATTTTTGGGCTTCCGCCTTTTCTCAGGTTGAGCTCCAACACAGGTATTTCTAATATGATTGCTGCTGAGGTAGTCACAAAGCCTGAGCCAGTGACTCTTGAGGAGCTATTCTCCTACATTAAGCAGGAAGCTTCTAAGGTCAAGAGTTGTTTTGTTGTTATCATTCGTTTCTGTGTGCTTGGGTACTTATGAATTTTGTTTTATTTTCCACAATGAAGGTTGCTTGGTTTGAATGCACAGCAACTATAGATGATGTTGTTCAGGGTTCTTCTTGGTATTATGTTTCTTGCGGTGGATGTAATAGTAAGGCAGTTAAAGGCCCTACTTCTCTGATGTGCAACAACAAGAAGTGTGAGAAGAGTGAAGTCACAGGCGTACCTCAGTAAGTGTTGTAGTCATAGTTTCATCTACTTTTTGTCACTACTAATAGCTAATCTTCTTTCGTTGCAGGTACCTCACGAAGATTTCTATTTATGATAAGAGTGAACAAGCAGCTTTTGTCATCCTTGGTAATGCCGGCAAGGAGTTGACTGGGAAACATGCAGCAGAATTGGTTGCTAATTTCTTTGAGGTAATGTTGGACCTGTCTATGAATAGCATATAATTTTGTATTATAGCAAATTAGTTGGAACATCACCTATTCATGCATTTAGTAAAGGTTGTATTATTTGAACTCACGTATGTTTTTACATGATTGATAGTCTAATGAGGGAGCAGGAGCAGGAGCTGACCATTGCGTTCCGGTTCTGCAAGCTTTACTTGATACAATAGAGCAGACACGGAAGTTCATCGTGAAAGTGTCGGACCATAACTTGAAAGGCAAGACTCAGACCATAACTGTCACAAAGATACTCCCACTAGAAGCTCCACTTCCAGCAACGTCCGATGATATTCCTACGACTGTGGGTGATGGATCTGCTTCTTCCAACGGCTTTGGAGATTCTGCGGGTGATAGGGCTAGAAAAGCTGCTGATAGTCTTGAGTCAGATGATGCCAAGCGTTTCAGGAGTGGCTGATATAGCTTCAGCATATCTTCCTACTGTTTTTACGTTTCTATAAAGACTTTGCCTTCTTTCAATTTCAATCTTCAGACTTTTGACTTTTTATGTTTAAGTTATTTTGATACAATTTTCGTTATATGGTTTTTACTTATCCCTTTAAGCATCTACTTATCATAATATGATCTTTTTTATGTTTTTTTCCTATCATTTTAGGCAGTTCACGTTAGAAACATACGATTAGGAATGTTGATAACTTACAATTTTCCTTGAACTTGGGGACAAACATCCGAGAATGTAATAATCTATTAGTTGTAACCGTATAAGCTTCACTTACTGATGTGAGGATTGTATTTTCATGTCCCAAGTTATTTCCATGTTTTTTTGTGTTTTTTTATTAAGTAGCAATTAAAAGGATGATATACGGCTGATTTTAGTATCCACGAGTTGAATATATTTATATCAGATTATTTTTGAGAATGTCTATTTACCATATTTGTAAAATCATTGCTTTAGTAAAAGGCAAGTATTCACAAAAATCAAGCCCTTCTTCTTCTCTCTACAAAAATGCTAATATGCCTTCTCTAAAACACAAAAAAAAGACCTGCAAGTTTTTCCGAGACCCATAACTGTTCACGCAACCAGATCTCTCCATCTTCTTAAAAGTGTAAGTTTTTTAAATCACCTAACCCTCTCCATAAGAAGTTCCATATTCTAAGATGTTTATGTCTTATTGATCGCATACTAAGGTTTGAATCTTGGGAGAAATGGGGAAACCACCTTCGACAAGCAATCTGGACACATGAGGTAAGACAAATAATTATTTAGCTGTTTCAAAATAATGATTTTACATATTTAGTCTGATTGACTAAGGATGCTAGACTAATTATGCTACGTACTTCTATATCTGCGTAAGAACAAAATTACACTCAGGAGGTCTTACAAATCACTGCATTTTAAATACAATTCTGTAGTATTACTCACAACACGTTTTGATGAGATGAATCCGTGTAATAGAGTGCATGAACCATTACTCGATCAATAAGTATAAGTTCCATCTTTTTATATTGACCATCTGTAACAACCAATTTGTTACATTTGGCATTTTGACTTCATTGGGGGTTTTTCCCAAAGAAACATTGATTTCTTATTCACTTATACTACTTTTGGTATAAATAAAAATTATTAACTCTGTTATAAAATTCATTTATATGTTTACGAAACTGATCTAAAATTGTATTTGAGAAGATATCAATTTTGAAGATGTATAGTCTCGTGCAAGGGTGGAGTCGTTGACTTTTTTCCTTAATAACTCTATGTCTTACAATATTAGTTTTGATCTCTGTACTTACGATCAAATTAACAATCAATTAGGTTAAATACATTACACTACTTTGGGCGTGATTAATATGTAGTATGGAGTATGAAGAATTTTTAAAAATAAACTATAATAGCTTTGTGATATTTAATATTGTAACGATCTATGTGAAGTAACAATCTCTTTGAAAACAAACGTATGAAAAGAAACAATAAAAAATAAACTGTTTCCGGTTGGTTCATATACACACTACTCATCGTTGTAATATTAGAGGTTGATATCTTAAGACAGTTCTCTTTTCTATGTTTGTAAAGAATCACAAAAGTGTAGTTTTTAAACTAATATTTATAATTTATATTTATGGTAACTACTAATTTATTCATCTTATATTTATGATAATTACTAATTTATTCATCTTATTAATATATAATTAATATATAAACTAATTTAAAAATAATTTTTTCAGTCCTAATTTCTATAGTTCTACATCAAATATTAATTTAAAAATTACTAATTCCTCCATTTTGTTTTAAAACACAGTTGTGAATTTCATTATATTTGAAGTTTATCAGAAAAAATGCAAAATATTAATATACATGAACAGTATTGTGTTGGGTGCAATAATATTTTAAATCTAGCATCAAATATAAAAGACAGAAAAGGTACGGGAGCAAGAACTTTTCAAACCAAATATTATCTTAAAACACTTTCCAAGATTTTAGATCATTGCTGGTTCATTACCGAAATAGTAATTTTTAAAATAACATTTTATATTTCAAAAGGGACTTTTGATTTTTATTTCATCATTATTAATTTATATTTTAACTTCAATAGTTATAAAAAAAAATCATAAACGTATTTTTGTAATCTTATTTATTTTGATTTGGTATAACTATTTAAATATAAATTCTAATAAACTTGATACTTTGATTGTTTTAGTTAAACTGAAATTTTTTTTAGTTAATTTAAATGATGAAGATGAACAGATAAATTTAAATAATGTACAAATATTTAACTATCAATTTTTTTAGATTAATGTTACTTTATTTAGTTTATTTTTATTAATGTGAGATACATATATACATACATATTATTATTTTAATTGTGATATATGACTTATCAATATAGTTAATAGTTTACCGTAAATAACTATTTATATAAAAAATTGACATTAATGATGGTATATGAGTTCTTTTTATTACCATATTTAAAATCTCTGCAAAACAATTTAAATTTTTATAAGGAAATTTTACATCTTACAATTAATATGATGCCATGTAATTATTTTCTAAAACCATGTCATCTATTTTAAGTGCCATGACATCTTTTTCAACGAGAATAATTGTAGTGACGACATGTGTATAAATCACTTCACAAATATGGTCTATGAGATACGTATTTTGAGGATTAAAGCATTAAACTAAATGAAGTCTAATTGTCTGATTATTATATATTTTGTTAGACCAAATAAGTACTTAGATATTTTTTGAAATACAGAAGCTTCGTCCAGCGTAACACTAAAAAGAAAAAGAGGACGTCCAATCGGATCACGTACGAAATCAAAAGGTGTGTATCTATTGTAAGATATACATTTTTTCCACCTAAAATGTTGTATTTGATTTTTTTTTCTAATTTTGAGTATTTCTCAGTTCGTCTAATAAACGATAAACCAACATTCAAACCGAAATTCTATGACTGTAAGTTTATATGGATTATGATAACTTTCTTTTTTGAATAACTATTCGTATAACTAAGTGGGTTTCACATTTAAACAAACAGGTGGCTGTAATATTTGCGACTCTTATGGTAAGAAACGTTAGACCAGTATCTATATCTTACCTTATATCCTGTTAAACTAATTATTTTAAAACATATTAGTCAAACAAAAAAATGCACGTAACATGAGAAGGTCTATCTTGCTATCAAAACGAACTTCAGCACTGTTACAGTGTAAGCATCATAATCAGCCAAATCTATTTAGAATAAATATATTTATAATTCTGATATTCATTGTTTATATTATATTTAGATGGTCAGTCAGGTCAACATGGCTTACGACACAGTCGACAAAAAAAAAAGGTACATACTATATATTTATTCTAAATAAGAAAAATATAAGAACTTAGTATATATTTGATAATAGTTATTTTCAAATTTGACATTTTTTATTTAATTATATAATTTGGTGTATAAAATTTATATTGTATATACATTATTACTAAATCTCATAAACCAATGTTAAATCTTAACAGATTATAAAGATCATTTCATTATGACTACAACCAAACAAAATAATAGTACTTTCCTATTACTATAAAATGTATACATATAAATTATTAATTTATACTTTAAATTGACCATATATTGACATAAAGTTTTCTAAAAAAATAATTATTTTATTATTTAATAGTTTTGTGTTCAATTTCGTACCGCCCCAAACTTTGGACAAGCGAAATTTATTAATATATATTAATTATTAAATTATCAAGTTATAGAGGTTGTACTATAAATCTTATGAAATATTAAGCTCAACAACAATTCTTAGATATCAAACACACTATGTGTTAACAATTTTCAAACTCAATTAAAATCAGATAAGGGCTCCACCTCTAATGCCGAAGAGAACCCAATCGTTACATGCACAAAATGTGGTGCATTAATGTGGACTTCCGAGAGCACTGGGACGGACCCCAAAACAGGAGAACCAACATTCACAATTTGCTGTAACCATGGCCAAATAAAGCTTCCTCCGATCAACCAACCTCCAGCCCTGTTAGACTTCTTCGTTCTAGGTGGTTTCGGGATACTATCCGAGTATATAATTCTGTACTAGCTTTCACATCAGTTGGGATGAAAATGGATTATGGTGTGGTGCATGCGCCTGGTCTTTACACTATTCGGATCCAAGGTCAAACCCACCATAGAATTGGCTCGCTTATACCGCAACAAGGCCGTCTCCCAGAGTATCTCCAGCTTTATATATTTGATACCAGCAACGAAGTCAGAACCCGGTTAAACGCGATGGGTCAAACCTCGACAGAAGGTAATCTTGATGAGACAACCTTAATACGCCTAATCGAGATGATTGACGAGAATAATTGTTTAGCCAAGTTTTTTCGACGGGCACGTGACTACTACGAAATCAACGGGAAATAGTTTACTATTAGGTTGCTCCCAGATAAAGGGAAAGGGAAAGAGTACGATCTTCCGAGTACGAGTGAGGTCGCAGGCCTTATCGTAGGGATATGTCATCAACAATTGGAGAACGGGATATAGTGGTCCAATTCCAATCTGACACATTGCAGCAGATACGTGATGATCACCCTCTATACATAAGCCTCCAATATCTTCTTCTGTTTTCATATGGTGAGTATAGTTTTCACCCCGACATCCCGTTACATCTTAAGACAGGCACTTCAAGAACAAGGAAATTCCTAACCCTACGCCAATTCTACGCTGCCCAGATACAGACACGGCTTAACCAAGGGATGACATTGATTAAAGGCGGTCGTCTCTTCCATCAATATGTTGTGGATGTCTATACGACAATTGAAGAAGATCGGTTAAGGTGGGCGAGGAATAATCAAGATGTCCTTAGAGCCGAGCTCTACAGTAATGTACTTGATGCTGTTGGCAAGGGTGACACTGATGCTAAAATTATTGGCCAAAGGTTCATACTGCCGCCAAGTTTCACCGGTGGGCCACGTTACTTAGTCGAAAAATACTATGATGCGATGGCTATTTGCAGAGTATATGGGAATCCAGATTTGTTTATCACAATGACGGCAAATCCTAATTGGAGGGAGATAAGAGAGCATCTTGAGAAATATGGTGGAGACTCTCCCAATGATAGACCAGACATTGAATGTCGAGTCTTTAAAATGAAGTTAGATCAGCTACTCAAGGATTTCAAAAACAGAACTTTTTTCAGGCCATACACAGCAGCTCTCCACAGGATAGAGTTTCAAAAAAGAGGGCTCCCACATGCACATATATTATTGTGGTTGGGAAACTCTTCCAGGACACCGAGTGCACAGGAGATAGATGAGATTATTTCAGCCGAGCTCCCAAACAAAGAAGAAGACCCAGAAGCTTACAACTTAGTAATAAAACACATGATCCATGTACCATGTGGTGACCATGTATGGAGAAGAATGTGTGCACCAAAAAGTATCCTCGACCGTATAATGACAATACTTCGATTGATAAGTCAGGGTATGTATTATATCGTCGGCGTCGGAACGATGATGCAGCTGTGGTAAAGGATGGGGCAATTCTAAACAACAACTTTGTTGTGCCTCATAGCATTAAGCTCCTGAAGAAGTACGAAGCTCATATTAATGTTGAGTGGTGTAATCGTACGAGTGCAGTAAAGTATTTGTTCAAGTACATAACCAAGGGTGTTGACAGAGCATCCGCAGTTATAGAAAAGGGGTATACAGCAACTACATCTGACGCAGTGGTCTCTAGCGAACCGAAGGATAAACTTATCAAGCAACGGAATGAGATCCAAGAATTCATCGATGTGCGGTACTTATCAGCTTGCGAGGATATGTGGCGGACGTTTGCATTCCACATACACAAAAGGAAGCCATCAGTT
Organism: Brassica rapa; assembly: GCF_000309985.2. Classification (NCBI taxonomy): domain Eukaryota; kingdom Viridiplantae; phylum Streptophyta; class Magnoliopsida; order Brassicales; family Brassicaceae; genus Brassica; species Brassica rapa. Next base: position 6,023,053 of record NC_024804.2, read on the forward strand.
GAGAAGCTTATCATTCACTTAGAAGGTGAACATAATATCACAGTCAAAGAAACTGATAACCTCGGCCGTGTAATCCGCAAGCCTGGTATTGAGAAGACAATGTTCACTGAATGGATGGTAAAGGCCTCCCAGAGCTCCTACACTGATAGAGCTATACTCACACCTCGAAATGAAACAGTCGATGAGATCAATGCATACACAATCTCCAAAACTGACGGGAAGTCAAGAGACTACTACAGTTACGATAGCTTTGAGATTTCAGACACTCAATCTGATCAAAATGATACATTATACGCGATTGAGTATCTCAATTCCTTGGAATTTCCAGGATTGCCTTCTCATAAGCTCATTCTCAAAGTTAGGGCCCCGATTATGCTTCTGCGAAACATAAATCAAAGAAAAGGATTATGTAATGGTACCTGTATGATCCTAACCTACATAATCACTGGAATAATCGAACGAGTGCTTAAGGCAGAAATAATCACTGGCTCACACATTGGAAAAGAAGTATTGATACTAAGGATTGTTCTCTTGCATGATGAAACAAAGCTACCGTTCACTTTACGTCGACGACAGTTCCCTATTAGATTGTGTTATGCAATGACAATCAACAAGAGTCAAGGACAAAGTTTAAAGGAGGTTCTCCTATATCTTCCTAAACCGGTCTTCGCACATGGTCAACTCTATGTAGCACTCTCACGTGTAACAAGCAGAGCAGGACTAAAAATTATTAAAGGCGAAGATTCACACCCACGAATAGTGAAGAACATAGTCTACAAAGAAATCTTCAACCGCCTTCGTTCCCATGAGAGTAAGTAAAATTTTAAAATCAGAATCACAATCAATATGTTTTTAGTGATTATTTATCTAATAATTCACATTTATATATTTCTCAGTATTTTAGCTATCAAGTGAAGAAGTCAAAGCAAAAACTCCTACCCTGATGATGGATATCTCACTCATATCAAGTGCGTCTACCTATACTATAAACTAAATAAATTGATTTCTATTACTAAGTTTTGATCACTGATTTATTTTAAAATAATTACAGGCTCCCCAACTCGAAAAATCTCATCGCATCAACATTTCCTCTTCGGAAAAATGTCCACCATCTTATCTACAATTTCTATTTTTCTGTCCTAAGACCTTAGTATATCTGTTCTTGGTAACGATAGTAACTTTCCTCTGCTTTTGCACAAGAGTTATACCAAACTTTGTTTCCATAACTGATCTACTTTTCATAAACTACTGATACATGCAAAACTAAACGACATAACAAAAGGGATTTAATATAAAAGTTGATGTGAGTGAACCTCCAACATTCCCATTGTTTTGCAATATAAAATAAGCAAGAAAAAAATATGATTACTAAAAAATCTATTGTATGTCCACAAATGTGCGCAACTGATTATATAGGGTGAAAACAAATAGTTTCATAAAAATATCTTCCTAAAATGAAAAATAAAACAATAAAAATTATAAAAATAAACTCAACCTAGATAATCATATAACAATAAATAATAATAAATTTATTAAAAAAATTTAATACTACACAAAATATATTTAATCCCATTTTCCGCGCGTAGCGCGGACGAAGAATCTAGTTATGAATAAAAATTCGTAAACTTTGGGTTTTAATTTCATGATAAACATTTACAGTTATAAAATAAAAAGAACTTAAGCTTTGGGTTTCTAATTTCATACTTAATTAAAGACAAAAATTGATATAAAAAAGTTGTTGATTTGCAAGATAAAAAATTAATGGACTAACCCTGTACCAGCCCTAACACTTAACTAAAAATAGGGTTAAAATAGGGTTGGGTTAAAACAGGACTGGGCTTATATTACACAAATGAGGGTTAGACCCTAACCCGCAAATTAACATCCCTATCTAGAACACATCCTAGAAAGATTTTATATATTCTTTGATTCCATTTACACTAGAAATCATTCTTGTAATACAATTACGGATCAATAAAGTTTTTGGATGTTCTTTTTCTCATTTGCTTCTATGAAGATTTCTCCTAAACCTCAAGAATCTAATCATTATACTTAGATTATTTATTGTATGATTCCAACAAACAACACCAGCATAAACACCATTTTTGGATCAAACAGTTGGCGCTAGAAGGAGGGGGGCCAAGGAGAACTATCTTCAAAGCATATCAAACTTGGGAGTATCCAGATATCTCTCGTGGTTACTCGTTACTCGTCGCTTTCTCGCATTCACTCGAATAGCTCTCTCGCAGTTATTTGGCGCAGATCATTCTCTCGCAATCGCTCGGATCAATCTCTTGCGGTCACTCAGCTCGCTCTATTGCGGTTACTCGGCACAGATCGCTCTCTTGCGGTTACTCATCATGGATAGCTCTCTCGCAGTTACTCGGTGCAGATTGTTCTCTCGCAGTCGCTCGGATAGATCTCTCGCGGTCACTCGGCTCGCTCTCTTGCGGTTACTTGGCACGGATCGCTCTCTCGTGGTTACTCGTCATGGATAGCTCTCTCGCAGTTACTCGGCGCAGATCATTCTCTCGCAGTCGTTGGATCGATCTCTCGCAGTCACTCGACTCCCTCTCTTGCAGTTACTTGGCATATATCACTCTCTTGCGGTTACTCGTCATGGGTAGCTCTCTCGTAGTTACTCGGCGCAGATCCTTCTCTTGCAGTCGCTCAGATAGATCTCTCGCAGTCACTCGACTCGCTCTCTTCAGTTACTCGGCACAGATCGCTTTCTCGCGGTTACTCATCATGGATAGCTCTCTTGCAGTTACTCGGTGCAGATCGTTCTCTCGCAGTCGCTCGGATCGATCTCTCGTGGTCACTCGACTCGTTCTTTTGCGGTTACTCGTCATGAATTTCTCTCTTGTGGTTACTCGTCATGGATCGCTCTCTCGCAGTTACTAGGCTTGGATCGCTCTCTCGCAGTCACTCGGATTGCTCGCAAGTCTCGAGCATGACGTGTTATCGCGAGGACACGTCCACCCGTGGCGATTTGATTGTGATGGTTCGTTCATGGCGGTACGTTCATGAAGATGTCTATGACGACTTGTCTTTGGCAGTTTGTAGATTAACGCTTCATGCAACTTGCTCCGGTGGTTCAGAACACCGTCCTCACAGATCGTTCGTGCAACCATCCCGAAGTAAGAAGTCTGGTCGGAATCAGAAGTATGTCGATGACAGCTCGCCTGAGACGGTCCGTTTAAGGTGATTCGACCAATTAAATCAGACAATTAACTCTGCCGTAGAAACAAATCTGATGTTTCTAAGAAAATCTGACAACACTATAATTTTAGATTTATTTTTCTATACAAATTTTATAAACAAACTTATTACTCGATAAATTTTTTTTTTTTTGAAAAAATAAATCCGCCAACGATCAAATGCTAAAGATGTTTTGGTAATGTTTTTTTTTATCATAACTATGGGCAAATGCAATTTCGAACAGAAAAACATTCTAATAATTTTCAAAAAGGTCATGTATAATTAATTTGTGTTATTTTAGTAAACTTCTTCTCTTAACGGCTTGTCAAAAACTGAATACTGAGTATTGTGACTAAACGATTTGTAGAAACCATGAATCATTAGCTCTTCACCAAGAACAACTCATTTTCAGCAAACTTTTCGATGGGACACAGAAATAATTAAGATCTATTTATAGATATTGTCTTATTTGGGAAAAGATAAATTGATTTAGTAAATTGACCAAATTTGAAGCAGATGGACGTTGTTAAATTAGACTGCGTTTGCTATATATATATCCATCCCTAAACTGATATAGCATATTAAACAAAAGCTAACATCAAAATCTGATTCCCATCACTTAGAGGTCGAGAGAAATAAAATAACTCCGGCGACAGAAATGGCTTCTTCCTCAGGTTATTTCTTCGTCCTTAGTATTATGGCAATCTTGTCACAATTTCTCTCTGCCCCAACATCAGCCTTGACTAACAGAGAATATATTGATGCCAACTGCCAGCGAGTCAAAAACAAAACCTTTTGTGTCGACACATTAACCACCTATCCTCCCACGGTTTCTGCCACCGGCCTGGTACAAACATCTAAACACAGATCAATTTGTTCGAATAGATTGATAAATTTTTGCTTCCTTGGATTCATGCCAACATTGATTTAAAATCGTCACTACAACTACTTCAAAACTGTAAATTTAATTACATGTAGTTACCATTGGCGGAAGCCGTAATCAACCTAGCAATAGCCCATGCTGAGAAGACAGCTGGTTTTGCGGCCGACACAGCCAAGAACGAGGCAGCACTGAAGACGCAGTTCAACCAGTGCCATGACGCCTATGTAGCAATTGTTGCGTCTCTAAAAAGCGCATCATTGGAGCTTAAGGAAACACCAGACACTGCAAACTACGACGTCATGGTCTCTGGTGATGACACTAGTCGCGTGAAGGATTTGATTGGGAAAAACTTGGATAAATCTTCCAAGACGCTCATGGATATGACATTGCAGATGGACAAACTTCTTGACCTCGCTGCTGGTGCCACCGATGCTGTTGATGACGACGACGAGAACATACTTCGTCGTACTTAATGATGTTTGAACTAAGTCGGGGTTTTCGGTTTGTGGTTTGCTTTTGGTAAAAAAGTTGAATAGATTCAAAAGACATATAAACAACATTATGTCGCTGATAATTGAATCTTAGGAAAATTCTATAATATATGTGGAAATTGTTGGGGTCAAAAATCTGTTCTAACGATTTCTACGGCTAAGATCACCTGAAAATCATACCATTTACAAAAAATGGAGAGAATAATTTCGTATAGCCATGAGGACATACGATATAACAAACTTCATATATTTCTTCCCTGAAAATAAATAAGTTAATTTCTGTTCAAACAAGAATTATCAAAAGAACATTTTTTGGAAGGATTACGAAACAAAACAGTTTTAGGAAACAAACTTCCGTAAAACTAATTACGGAATTGAAAAAAAAAACTTTCATATAAAAAACAAAAACAGTTTTAGGAAACAAATTTTCGTAAAACTTTTTTTTTTTTGACATCGGAAATAAAACTTATACAAAACTAGTTAGCAGCCTCTTGGCCAGCGTCTAGAGCTAGCCAACTTGGTGCAAAGCAGTTGACAAACGGTGAACCGAAGACGCGTGATCTTCCCCCTTTGGTTAGAGAGTCTGCACGGATGTTCGCAGATCTTGGAATGTATGCTATGGAGAACTCAATAAACTCAGCCGATAAAGCTTTGATCTCGTCTAATTCAGATGCCATTGAAGGCCAATCTTCGTCATCCCTTATCAGCTTGATTAGTTGTTCACAATCAGACTCAAAACGTACCGCTCTGATTCCATGCCTCAGCACTTCCTGCATCGCCCACAGTAGCCCTTCGGCTTCGGCGTGGAGTGGGGATACGGTGACACGTAGTCCCTGTGTTCCAAATAGAATCGGTATGTCGTCCTCCAGCAGTACGAAGCCCATCCCGACTGTCTCTTTCGTTTATCCAAGATGCATCAGTTTGACATCTCCATCTAGCTGCGGGAAGCTCTTGTATACTAGTACTGTGTCGTGCTCTTCGTTGTTCGTCCCTCTCACCCTCCGTGTCTTCGGGTATTCTCTGCGCTAGTGTCCAGCTCTCTGCTTCTTTAACCGCGAGTTGCAGTGAGTCCAACGGCGTGATATCCTTGTCTTTGAAGATCTTCTCGTTACGCGCTTTCCAGATATACCAAGCGATCCATGGGAATGCGGCCAGTACCTTTGACCTCACTAAATTTTCTTTAGCACGAAATAACAAGAAGTCCATGTTTGAGTATAGAGAGTTACTCGGGAACAGCCCCGGAGAAGACGGTATATCAGATAGAGCCCAACATTGTAGGGCCGGTGGGCACTCAAAGATTGTGTGATTGATAGATTCATTTTCATCACCGCATAGAACGCATATACTTTCATTAGCACAATGTCTCTCTTTAAGTTGCTTCGCCTTCGCTAGGTATCCTGTTGTAACTTGCCATAGAAAGTGTTTAAGTATTTCTTTCTTCAGTTCTGTTGTACTAGGTTCCGTTACAACGTTCGGGCTGGCCGCAGAGTGGAGCTCTTGGGCTATTTTGTAGCCTGATCGCACCGAGTATACTCCGGACTTCGTAAAATCCCAGGAGTAACTATCATGTCGACCTGTACGGCTCACCCGGAGTGATGTAATCCTGGGAATATCCTCCGCGGTGATGACTGCGTTTAGTATCTCTAGATTCAAAGACTGATTCTGAGCATCAATGAGATGATGAACGCGGAAGTCTTCATCTCGGACGTTGTCAATGCTAAGTGGTGCTCTCGCTGGTTGCGTTGGGAGCCAGGGCTCCTCCCATACTTTCGTTGTATGTCCATTCCCTATCTTCTTTTGAGGCTAATAAGCTTCGCCATCCATAGGATGGGTTGTTTGCCTTCTGCACATTCATCGGGTTTGTGTGTCTGTAATATCTACCTTTTAGAACTCGAGCTAAGAGAGAGTGAGGATACTGAAGTAATCTCCACAACTTTTTTGCTAGTAAGGCAAGGTTGAACGCGTGAAAGTCACGGAAACCAAGTCCGCCCTCGTCAATAGGTACACATATTTTATCCCAAACTTTCATAAAACTACTTTAGAAAATTTTCACGTAAAACCTTTCGTAAAGCAAATCAAAACAGTTTTCCAAAATAAACTTATGTTAAACTAACTTCGATTTTTTACAGAATACATTTCGTAAAATGAATTAAAACAATTTTACAAAATAATTTTACATAAAACTATCTAGGGAAGGGCATTTTACCCGATATCCAAACCCGTTCATCATCCACACCTCAATCCAAGCATGTTTAATTAATAGGAATCTAGATCAGCTCATATGTCAATTGATGCTTTTGAAAAAGCTGGTCCATCTTCTTACTAAAATGATATTTGTGGTAATGCATTGTCAACTCATAATTATGACTCGAGGAGTACTGAAAAATGAGATGATCAGGAGGTCTCATCTTGATGCTCTCATTAAACTCTCAAGGAAAATTCTGGTAACACTCTTGGTAACTCCTTTGCTGCATTAAAAATGTACAAACTCTTAATTGTTGATTATGGTCCATTTCATCACATGATAAGTGACACTAGACTAATTAATAATGTGAACATGTTGTAGGACATGTTATCAATGCAAATGGTGATACCAATTAAAAGAGTATGAAACCTGAAGCAGTTTACTACAGAACCTAGAGCGTTTTACATGCTTGGTTTCCCTTATAATATCTTGGTAGCAAAAAAGGTTGCTACTGATTTGAATTGCAATGTCATCTTTACTCATAATGTAAAGTTTCAAGATATTGAGAGCAGTAAGTTGATTGGAAAGGGAGTTGCAAAAGAAGGTTTGTACTTGCTTGAAGACACCAAATCTCTTTCTGAACTTACTTGTGGTTTTAACTCTACTTTTGTTCTTAATAATTGTACTTTGGGGGCATGCAAGAATCGGTCATTCTCATGTTAGAGATTTGAACTTGATTTTTCATGATGTTTATTAAAAATGATAAATATCTCTGCTTGCTATCTCATCAATCGGATTCCCACCAAGATACCTGATGGAGACTGCAAGGTCTATGATGTTTCATACAAATGTTCCAAAGAGATTCTGGAATAATGTTGTAATCTCTGCTTGCTATCTTATCAATAGGATTCCCACCAGGATTCTCAATGACATCTCCCTTTTTAAGGTACTAAACAAGATCAAACCATCTCTAGATCACTTACGTGTGTTTGGGTGTCTTTGCTATATTTTTATACCAGGAGAACATAGAAACAAGTTTGAAGCAAAATTTCAAAATCAAAGTTCATTGGATACTCAACAACTCGAAAATGATATAGGTATTATGATCCTATTACTAGAAAAAATTTTGCTGTCAGGAGAGGTAAAGTTTATGGAATCAAAAATGTATTATGAGAAGAATAATTAGGATGACTTTGAGGATCTCTCTCAAATACCCTCCGATAAGGCCACAAATCTTCAGATCATATTGGTTAATTTTGGGATTACTCTAACCCGAGATCAAGAACCAATAAGGGAATCATCTACTACTACTATCTCAAGAAGTTGAAGAAGCTAAAAGATCATCCCACCTTGATCATGAGGGGGAAATATACCTAAAACGACACACATACAAGAACAAGCAGACTCAGAAAATCATAATCAAGATGTGATCCAAGAAGAATCTGAAGAGGAATCTACTCAAGATAGGTTGAGCAAGACGAAGTTCACGGAGAATCTGCTCAAATTAATGAGGTTGAGTAGGAAGAGGTTAATGAACTTGGAACTCAACCTCTAAGGAGGATCACAAGAATAAGAAGGGATCCTTCAAGCTGGATAAACACAATATTCTATTTAAATGCTTAGGCTATGGCTCATCCAACTCAAGATGTTTGCCATATACTTAGCTTCAGCACCAGTTCCCAAACTTCACACAATTTGAAATAATCTCTCTCTTGCAACCAATATTGAATGAGACTTATGAAAAGTAGATGTAAAGATTGGCTTTCTTCAAGGTGAATTAGAAAATGATGTCTACATTTATTCTCCTCCTCGCATTTGGTTAAATGAGGGAATATTTGTAGGTTGAAGAAGGCTATTTACAGTCTCCAACAATCTTCTAGAGCATGGTACAACAATCTGAGTAGAACTCTCAATGGAAGAGGTTTTAGGAAGTCTGAACTCAAGAAAACTCTCTTTACTCTCACTTCAGCATCAGATATTATTGTTCTTCGTGTTTATGTTGAAGATATTATCATAATAAGAAGGGACAAAGCTGGTATCAATCTATTAAGGACTTTACTAAATCTGTTTTTGATATAAGGATTTGGATGAACTAAAGTACATCATTGGAATTGAGATTTGTAGATCTAAAGGTTCAAAAGAAGTGAACATCAACTGGTGGCTATAACCATTAGGACTTGATTCATGGAAGCATATCCAAAAATCTTAGTCAATAAAAAAAAAAAACCCTTCAAAGAAAGGAGATATTGACTGAGAGAAGTGAGAAGAGAGGGAGGAAAGAATTAGAAAATATTGTATGTGTGTTCATAAACATGTTGGGGTAAGATTCCATATGAATTTTGATCGATGTTCCCAAGATAAAGCCTTCAGTTTTATATTTTAAAATTGAGGTTAGTAAAGGGATATATCAAATGGTATCTGATGAGTTGTGCTATGGAAAGGTTGCTAGGCTGGGGCTGAATACATGGAAATTCCTCATATGTGGTTGCAACATTGTAGAGGTGATGGTGGTGTTATAAAGAGCTGGTGGGTCTTTGTGTTTTCAAACCTCTTCCAAAGATTTGTTCTATGTTCTGTTTGAGGACAATCAAAAAGATAAGTTTGAGAGAGTTGATATATCATGGAATTTACCTATATTATGCCAGGTATAAGTCCTTTTTATAGTATTTATTATGCATTTGAGTCTATTTTAGGGCATTTTTAGATTTATGTATGTTTTGGACAACTTTGGAGATTTGGAGCTTTTTAAGATGCAGAACCGCCTAGTAGCGTCAGAATTTTAGCAACTGATAGAAACCTTATCATTTTCATCTCGAGCTTATATTTTAATACAAAATAGAGCTTTGACTTTAGCTTTCCAATGCCACAGGTTTGAAGTCAATCAGAATCCTAGATCAAAAGTTATGCTCGTTTTACTGAAGATTGATTCGTCTGACGCGCAAGCAGAAGCTGTCGAGGATTCAAGTTTATGAACAACGTCGTGAAACGCCACGTGGGCGTGGAACGAAGCCCCTCCTCACAAAGTACCCAATGATTTTTAATGAAGTTTCAAAAATTGCAGTTTGGTTCCAAAGCTTCCCTTATATACAAAAGAACCCACAATGTGTTTTAACCTATATTGCATGTTTCTAAGTCATTGACGGCTAAGCTTTAGTTTAGATTTGAGAGAAGAGAAGAATTCCTTCAGAGTTTCATGGAACTCCTTTGGTTTTATATATTATTTCTATTCAGTTTATGATTTCTGTTTCTAGTTTCATTTCTAAGTAGATCTTTTGTTAGATTTATGGATTTCAAGAGCTTAATGTCAAAATGATAATCATTGATTGCTAGGGTTCTTTATAGATTTATACACCAGGATTGTTTATCATACTAGCGTCTAGAGTAGTTGGAATAGAACGAGAGTGAGACTGATAACCTGAATCTAGAATCATAGGATAATCAAAATAGAACGAGAGTTGGTCTAGGATTTTAGCTGAACAATAACACATCTAGTTTAATGCTTGTTTGATTCATCGGATATGCAATGGGAGTTGGTATTAGATAAGAGTTGGAATTATGATAGTTTATCGCAGCGAGAGTTGGATAACTTACTATTGAATTCGAGTTCTAGAATTAAACCTAATCAAACCCTTGGCATCTATTGATTTATGTTTTGAATCTCTTGTTTGATATCTCTAGATGTAGCGTTTTCTCCCATACATCTCTCTTTTACTCATTGTTTTTATTGTTTTCTATTATTTTGCCTAACTTAATTTGAATACTAAAGTCTACTGTTTGAAACATTAGGTCTATGTGGATTCGGTCCTCATGTACTACTACGAACTTCTAACTTGAGAGAGTAGCTTGAAGGTTTTTTTTTTTTTTTTGTCAACAACATTACAGACTCATATTGACCCTGTAAACCACGCTGGGAGATGTTGATCCATGTGAACGACGAAAGACGTTTGTGTCCTAACACTGCGTGCTAGGTTATCCGCCTTTGTATTTTGCGTTCTTGGTACATGAATAATCTCTGATCGTATGAAACTCTCTTTCAGACTCTTGATATCTTCCAAATAACTTGCAAAAGCTGGCAATTCTTCTAGTTCCGAAACCATCTTCACCAATTGAGAACAATCCGTTGCAAACGTAACCTGAAATTGTCGTAAGTTTCTCATACATTCCATAGCCCATAGTAGCGCCTCCATCTCTGCATGTAATGGTGTTAAAGTGGCCCGTACATTCCTTGCTCCCATCAGTCCCTCAAATCCTTCTAACGTACTGAGCCAACCCTGACCCGAGAAAATATCACCCTCTTTCCATGATCCATCTATAAAACACCATCGTCCGGAAATTGACGGAAGAGTCGTAACCTTTATCTGAGTTCCCATTTTCTGTTCATTCAAAACTTGTGCCTCTGCCCAGAGTGTAGATTCCGTTTCTGCCAGTTTTAGAGTATCTTTAGGATCCATATCCAAATTACTAAAAACCTTATTGTTTCTTCCTTTCCAAATATACCATAGTATCCAAGCAAACTGATGATCCTCCATCTGTGGAACAACCCTCCAAAAAAGATGATCCATATTCATAAAAAGAGAACTCGTTGGGAAAATGACTGGATTTGTTGGTATCTTTGAAAGAGCCCAAACCTGAAGTGCTGGAGGACATTCGAAAAACACATGGTTAATCGACTCCTCCTCCGCTCCACATCTTGCACAATAAATCTCACCTTGCATCCCTCGCGCCTTCAGATTCTTCTTAACTGCTACACACCCTGATACCAATTGCCAAAGAAAATGTTTTATTTTTGGTGGACACCGGATTTTCCAACAAAATGCATTCAGAGCATCAACTGTTGGTCCCATCAATAATGGTGGTCATTCCCTATCCGGGTAGATCCGCTCTACTTGGTATCCTGATTTAACCGTAAATCTTCCATTGTTTGTGAAATGCCATCCTTCTCTATCGACCATCTGATTTCTGCTCAGTGGTATACTTTCTATAATTTTCACATCCTGTGGGTCTACCAAATCCCGTAGGGCCTGCGAATTCCATCTTCGCGAAATGGGATCAATAAGTGATTCCACTGTAAAGTCTGGATACAAATTTATACAAATTTAATTTAAGCATATCAGAGAGTATGTTTATCAAATTTTTCAAAGATATTATACATGTAGAACCATTTGTCGATCCAAGTATTATGAGGAGAGCTATGTTATGGAACATTGTAATTTAAATTGTTTATCAATATTACATATGTTACGTATAATTTATCATCATTCTTTTTTTACATCAGACGACCACTCTATTTCTCACACAAGAGGTGGTCTGCACAGTCACGACTGGAATAGAACAACCAACATACCAAAGTTCCCTATGAAAAAGATATTGCAGTTCTATCTAGCGAATCCGAAATTGCATTATGTCTTCGAGGAAGTATGATAACTTAAATGCATGAAATCATCTTTGAATAGTTTTTATTTTTTTCAGCTCTGTTGAGAAATTTGGCCATGCATAACTCTTAAATCATATGGGGATCAAGTTCTTGCAGTCTGTTTCAAAATTTTAGCAAGTTGAATGACGAATACTCTCCCTCTCCCAAATCATTGTTTCTAATTCTGAATGCAAAGCTGACTTCGGTCTACTTAGGTTCCTTGTCCCCTTTAATCGAATTTGTCCAAAGATATATTTTCAAACCCTTCCACCACAAGAAAACACAAGTTTTACGAGGGCAGTTTTCCTCGTGACTTCGTCGTAAAAGCAGTGTTACGAGGAATTAGCGAGGAAACCCGTTTCGTCGTTATACGTTTGTCGTAACGCATATATCCTCGCTAATTCGTCGTAACATAGTGAGGAAATAATTTCGTCGTAAAAGCAAAGAGAAATATTTCGTCGTAAAGACCACGTAAAGCTTCCACGTAAGGACGTCGCTAAATTTCCTCGTAAATACCACGAAAGACGTTCCTCGTAAAACCCACGTAAATAACTCGAAAGTAAATACTCGTAAAGTAAACGTAAATACCTTGATAGCTTTCCTCGTAAAGACCACGTGAACTTTCCACGTCATTTCCTTGTAAACAATTCCTCGTAAAAACCTCGTTAAGCTTCCACGTAAAGAAGTCGCAAAATTAGCTACGAATTTACTTCGTTTCGTTATTTTACATAAATATAAAAAATTATAATTAAAAAAATAATTTAAATAATTTAAATTATTAATAAAATTAAAATTCTAAAAAAATCAAAACCAAAATATTTTATATATAAATAAGTTTTGAATTCATAATACAAGAACCGAAATTAAAAAGAACTAAGGGTCGTGAATCGCCCGATAGAATTCATCACTCCTCGCCGTTACATCCGCCTCGGCATGTGTGTCGGATGTTGACTCGCCTGGAATAGGATTTCGTTGTCGCATGGTCATCGGGGGAGGAGGAACCGATGGTCCTCTAGAAGAAGGAGACCCAAAGACTCTCTGAGTGTACTGAGTCTCGGGGACAGTTTCTTGTCCCGAAGAACCGGGAGCTGATGAAGACGACGGGTCTAAACGATTACCCGGCTCACCGAACATCTCTCTGTAATGGGCAGTAAGTCTACCTTTTCGAACCTGAGAAAAAAATTTAATTTTTTAAATTTTCGTCAACAGTATATTTTCCAACATTATCCACCTAATCAACACTAAATAACATAAGATCCGTAAACTTATCTAAATTCCCTATACTAACCACTTAATCTACCTAAACTAACCAAATTAGAGAGGAATTAGAGAGGCTTACCATTGCAACGAAACAGGGAGGAAGTGGAGAGGAAGTAGAGAGGAAAGAAAGAGTGAGCGCTCGGGGTGTATATATAAGATTACATTCCGTCGCAAATTCCTCGTAATTTTACGACGAATTACAGAGGCCCGTGTTTTTTTTTACGACGAAACAGCGAGAGATTACAAAGGCCCGCGATTTATTATACGAGGAAGTTACGAGGAATTACAAAAGCCCGTGTTTTTTAGATACGAGGACGTTACGACGATTTTGCTTACGTGGAATTACCGAGGAAAGCTTCCCTATAAATATACCCGTAACTCTCCTTCTCAACCCACACCCAAACTCCCAAATCACACCCTATCTCACATCATACTCTCAAATCCAATCCTATTCAAATTATAAAAATTTGAGAAAAAAGGAAGAGAAGATGATATTGGAATTTATGTTGGTGAGACTTAAGTAATATAATTGCTAGAAGTCTTGCCACATGTAAATCCAGTATATTTCTTCTTTTTCTTTTTTTTTTCTAGTTTTTACAGTACGAGGTGTTTACGACGATTTTGGTTACGTGGTATTTACGACGAATTTGTCCTACGTGGTATTTACGACGAATCTCTCCTACGTGGAATAAACGAGGAATTTGTCCTACGTGGTATTTACGACGAATTTGTCCTACGTGGTATTTACGACGAATCACTCCTACGTGGAATAAACGAGGAATTCGTCGTAAGTTCGACGTCAACATACGAGGAATTAACGAGTATTCCATTTAAATCCCTAAAATCCGAAACCCCAAACCCCAAACCCCATATTCCTTATCTTCTACTTCATATACTCCAAACCCTATCTTTATTTTCATTCCAAACCACAATTCCCTATCTTCTAATTCATATATTCCAAACCACAATTCTCACTTTTACTTATTCATAAAACAAACTCCCACATTTTCTTATTCACAAAACAAACTCCCACATTACCTTATTCATAAAACAAACTCTCACATTACCTTATTCATAAAACAAACTACACAAAATCGAGTATATTTCTTCTTTTTCTTTTTTTTTTCTAGTTTTTACAGTACGAGGTGCTTACGACGATTTTGGTTACGTGGTTTTTACGACGATTCCGTCCTACGTGGAATTAAAGTGGGCCGCGTTCATCATTTATTTTACGTGGTATTTACGACGAATCTCTCCTACGTGGTATTTACGACGAATTTGTCCTACGTGGTATTTACGACGAATCTCTCCTACGTGGAATAAACGAGGAATTCGTCGTAAGTTCGACGTCAACATACGAGGAATTAACGAGTATTCCGTTTAAATCCCTAAAATCCGAAACCCCAAACCCCAAACCCCATATTCCTTATCTTCTACTTCATATATTCCAAACCCTATCTTTATTTTCATTCCAAACCACAATTCCCTATCTTCTAATTCATATATTCCAAACCATAATTCTCACTTTTACTTATTCATAAAACAAACTCCCACATTTTCTTATTCACAAAACAAACTCCCACATTACCTTATTCATAAAACAAACTCTCACATTACCTTATTCATAAAACAAACTACACAAAATCGAGTATATTTCTTCTTTTTCTTTTTTTTTCTAGTTTTTACAGTACGAGGTGTTTACGACGATTTTGGTTACGTGGTTTTTACGACGATTCCGTCCTACGTGGAATTAAAGTGGGCCGCGTTCATCATTTATTTTACGTGGTATTTACGACGAATCTCTCCTACGTGGTATTTACGACGAATTTGTCCTTCGTGGTATTTACGACGAATCTCTCCTACGTGGAATAAACGAGGAATTCGTCGTAAGTTCGACGTCAACATACGAGGAATTAACGAGTATTCCGTTTAAATCCCTAAAATCCGAAACCCCAAACCCCAAACCCCATATTCCTTATCTTCTACTTCATATATTCCAAACCCTATCTTTATTTTCATTCCAAACCACAATTCCCTATCTTCTAATTCATATATTCCAAACCACAATTCTCACTTTTACTTATTCATAAAACAAACTCCCACATTTTCTTATTCACAAAACAAACTCCCACATTACCTTATTCATAAAACAAACTATCACATTACCTTATTCATAAAACAAACTACACAAAATCGAGTATATTTCTTCTTTTTCTTTTTTTTCTAGTTTTTACAGTACGAGGTGTTTACGACGATTTTGGTTACGTGGTTTTTACGACGATTCCGTCCTATGTGGAATTAAAGTGGGCCGCGTTCATCATTTATTTTACGTGGTATTTACGACGAATCTCTCCTACGTGGTATTTACGACGAATTTGTCCTACGTGGTATTTACGACGAATCTCTCCTACGTGGAATAAACGAGGAATTCGTCGTAAGTTCGACGTCAACATACGAGGAATTAACGAGTATTCCGTTTAAATCCCTAAAATCCGAAACCCCAAACCCCAAACCCCATATTCCTTATCTTCTACTTCATATATTCCAAACCCTATCTTTATTTTCATTCCAAACCACAATTCCTTATCTTCTAATTCATATATTCCAAACCACAATTCCCACTTTTACTTATTCATAAAACAAACTCCCACATTTTCTTATTCACAAAACAAACTCCCACATTACCTTATTCATAAAACAAACTCTCACATTACCTTATTCATAAAACAAACTACACAAAATCGAAAATACATCAATCGGATTCATCGACATTCTCGTCATCACTAGAAATGTCTTCATTTTCATTAAACTCGTCTTCAACAGCTTCGTCTGTGGCATCATCGGTAAGATCTTCGTACTCGTGATTATGCGGATCAATGAGAAGGATGTCATCAATTTCTTGTTCAGGTTCCTCGACTTCATTTATCTGTTCTTCTTGCAATGGTGGTTCTTCTCCACTGATGATTCGTCCTCGAGGTGTTACTTTGATCACTGCTAACCAATTTATACCCGAATCTCTCATCCGAGAGTATGGAAGGAAGCTAACTTGGTCTGCTTGTGAAGCTAAGATGAAAGGCTCGAATTTGTTGTACCGTCGTCCACCGTTGACATCAACTACACCGAATTTGTTAGACCGAACACCTCTGTTGACGACGGGATAGAACCATTCACATTTGAAGAGGACGCATTTCAGCTTCAGTATCCCTGGAAATTCGACTTCAATAATGTCCGTGTGTCACTTACAAAGTTGGTGGATTCAAAATTAATTAGGTGCAAAAAAAAAACGTGTGTCACTTACAAAGTTGGTGGATTCAAAATTTCCTCGCTAAATCCAAGTAAATAGTTTCCTCGTAAATAAGACGCGAAGTTTACGTCCACTTTACGAGGAACGTACGTGAAACATGATATCATCGTTATTTCCTCGTAAATGACACGTCACATTTCATCGACTTTACGACGAACGGTTTTTGTCGTTAGTTTACGAGGAAATAACGATGATACCGTTATTCACGTAAAATCCTCGTAAAGTTGACGTAAACTTACGAGGTTTTTTTTTCCTCGTTAATATTCCTCGTTAAGCTTGAGTTTCTTGTAGTGTTCTGCAGCCACTGAATTAAGTGGTTGATGTCCAGGATCCATCAACCAAATATGTGTTCTCCATGCATACGGCATGTAATGGCGCTGATGTTGTAGGAGCAATCAGATTTGCTGAAAACCAACTTTGATACTCTCCTTTTGCGTGTCTGTTCAGTTTTAAGAAATCTATGTCTATTTTTCGAACTAGTTTATCGTTTCGATTTTTTAAAGTTATCAAATTATCTATCAAACTAGGTTAAGATCTGCGCCTTGCGTGGGATGAACATTATATATATAAATTATTTTATGTATTATATGTTTTTACATATTATTAAATAAGAAATGTATATTGAATAATTAAAAAGTCTATAATTATTACATATATTATTAAATTGGTGCGAACATATAAATAAATTTTATTAATCCAAGCAATAATTTTTTTTATTTGATAGAATATATAACTATATTTAAATGATATTAACATATATAGTATATTTTAATATATTTGTTAAAAATTAAGTTATCAATATTTTTTCAAAGCTTTTATCAAAAAATTGTAGGAAATTGCCGCAACATTCATATTACTACTTTTCATGTTTACAATAATCACTTTTACCCTTACTTTTAATAAAGGGTATAAGACATTTATACCCCTAGGGTTAACTAATCTAGACTTAGGGTTTATAGTTGAGGGATGGTGTAGAGTTTTTGAAATATGAAATTTAAGATTTTAATAAATATATAAATAAATACTTAAAAATATAAAAACAATTTAAAAAATAGTTTCAAACATAATTTTTAATTTTAAAAAAAATTTGAAAAAAATATAAAACAAATTTGAAAAACAAAATTCAAAAAAAAATTATAAAATTGTTCGAATTTGAAAAAGTATAATTCAAAAACATATTTTTTTCTTTTATTTAAATAATGATTTATTATATATATAGAACAAGGGTATAAGAGTCTTTTGTAACTTAATGAAGAAGATATTTTTGAAAATGTCTCTTTAGTGTTGGCAAAGATGAAAAGTGGTACCATGAAAGTGGTGAACATGAAATTTCTCCAAAAATTGTTAAAAATAAATTTTGAAATTAAAATATTTATATATTTTATATGGTATATAGTTTAATTTAAAACGATATATATATTTTAATTTTAAAATATTTTAGACGTGTTACTTATATGATTTTGTAATCGTTTGTATCTTGTCATCACAAAAATATTAATCCATGGATCACAAAATTTGAATGTGAGACTTTTAACACTTTTAAGAACTGGTAGTCGTTTTTAAAAATTCAAAATATAACATATACAAAAAATTTTAAATTTTTTATTATATTGTTAATGTGACTTTTGAATTTATTTTAATAGTTTAAAATTAAACAAATAAGATAGAATATACACTCATTTTTTCAAATTTTTTATTATTTACAATCATTAATTATCATATATATTTTAGCCATATTAGACAATTGCGTAACTTTTATTTAAGAAAATAATAAAGAACTTTAATAATAAATTTATGGTTAGTTTAATAAAAATGTTATTATATAATTAGATTGACCAGTCTATTTTTTAATGATTCTAAGAATTATTATTAGACACGTGGGTATAAAAAAAGTTGTAATATTTCTCAATTTATATATATAGGATTTTGGATCCTCAATAATGTTCTTTCTCAAAAATGAGAATCCGTATTGGTATAAAACATTCGGTACATGGAAAAGTTATCATCATTTGTAAAGAGAAATATAAGACCATATGATTCTATTTTTTTTTTTTTTGGATGAAAGATATATCTAATAATTATGTATAAAAAAAACTAAAAGTTAATTTAATACTTGAGTAAGTTTCTTTCCCTGCCTATAAACCAGGGTACCACCAGACTAACCAGTAAACATACAGACGCCAGATGTTTCGATTTCGGTAGTCCACAACAGTTGAACAAACATGGATGGAAATTGTACCACGTGTAACTATCAGCACCAGAGATAATTAGCGTAACTGATCTAATCACCACCACCCAGACATAACCCAGAGGAGAAAGATTACAAAATACATACGTTTGCATTTGAAAGAAAAATTGGAAGAGAATACAAAATGGCAACGCGAGGAGCTGCTGCTGCGTTCGTAATATGGAAGCACCGAAACAACCCTTCTCTTCGATCGATATCATCGCACCATTTCTATCCCATTTTCAAACCTCAAATGATCCCAAAAGGTAACAAATTAGGGTTCGTCACCGAAAATCTGAAGAAGTTAAATTGGCATATATATGATTCTCTTTGTAGGGTGTAGATATCAAATTAGGGCAATACAAGGAGAAAGTGTTGATCGCGGTACACAATCGAAGAACAACGATGAGCCAAAACCAAAACCTGAGAATTGGAAAATCAAAATGCTTTACGATGGGGATTGCCCTCTCTGTATGCGTGAGGTCTACCTAAAAATAAGCATCTATCTCATATGTTCATAACTAAACTTGAAAATACTTCTCTCAATGCTGAATTGTTCTGTTTCCGTTTTCTTGTCAAAAAGGTTGATATGCTTAAGGAAAGGAATGAGGAATATGGAACGATAAAGTTCGTCGACATCAGTTCCAATGATTATTCCCCGCAAGAGAATCAAGGGCTTAATTACGAAACTGTAAATTGATTTATTTAACCTTCTCTAGTTTGTACCATCCTCTGTTTTTATTGTTCTGGTTCGGATTTGATCGAGATTTTTATCAGGTTATGGGGCAAATCCACGCGATTCAGTCCGATGGAAATGTGGTAACGGGTGTGGAGGTAAAGCTTAACATCATTGTTTAGACTAAACCCATTTCGTATAGCATATTAATGTTTTATTAATTGGCCGTTTGAACGTTTTCAGGCATTTAGGAAACTATATGAACTGGTTGGGCTTGGATGGGTTTACTCTATCACTAAATTTGAACCAGTAAAGCCTCTCTCTTGCAAGTTGGATTCTTGAAGAATCGTGCCCCTTTTATCGTGTCTTGTTCTGCGTTCATGGATAACATATGATTACTTGCAGATAGGGAAGGTAGCTGATGCAGTGTATGATATCTGGGCTAAGTATCGACTTCAGGTCACAGGTATACGTTATGACGTGAATCATGCTTAAACTTTATTCAAGTTTATTTTGTGCTTTAAAGTTCTATATCTTTGTTGAATAGGGCGGCCACCTATAGAAGCTATTCTTGAAGCGAGAAAGAAAAATAAGGTAGGGAGAAAGAGAACCTCACAAAGTAGAGAGCATTCGTTTTATCGCTTTTCTTTCTCAATCTTTTACTCAAAAAAAGAAACCGAGGAGATCATTTTTGTTGGCAGGTGGAGACATGTGGTAACAGTAAGGCGTGCAAGACGTGATTTTTCTTACAAATTACATATACCACAACCAGTTTGTAGTTACATATGCTCTGTTTTCCCGCATTATGTAAACTTGAGTGTTTCGATGTATTAGATAAAAAGTACGTTACGTATATATCGGACCAGATCTTCCTTTGGAAATAAGAATATTCGAAATCAAAATTGACATAATTCGGTTACTTATCCCCTTTTGAGTAAATATTTGAGCTTTTTAAAACTTTTACTACAATATGCATTCTATGAACTCTTACGCTTCAGTACGCAAAAATCTCTACAAACATTAAATTTTCGCGAAGGGCCGCATTTGTTCCAAATCGAAAAACGTTCGCAAACTTTTCAGAACTTAAAACATTTGTATAGTCTTCGAAATAACAGTGAGACGTCGCCAAAGTTAGAATCGAAACTATACGAACAACTGTCCAAACGATGACAATAAAATTTTAACGAATATTTAAATCCTACTCGTCGATTGGCCCCGACAAATACATCAGCCGTCTTAAACACACGCACCCTGATCATTCTGATCCTTAAACATCCGTCACAAGGATAAAAGCGCACTATATAAGAAATATCCGAAATTTTGGTCGAGCACTTCTAATTGGCTTAAAAATTGCCTTTGGAGAGATGCTCGATTCATACCATACAAGTCGTATAAGCCGAGAACCTATCGCGGACTTTAGATCGGTATGGATGAGGTTGAAATCACAATAGCAAAATCGATAGCCGGCTAGTCACCGCATAAACCTTAAAACCGAAAGTAAACCTAGGTCTTGTCCTAAACCCAGCACACTGGTTTATAACATCTCAAGACATGATATCTAAAGAGTGATACGAGATCTTAAAACATGTCTCTTCGTCCATATCTTAACCTTCACGAAACTTCGTAAAAATAAATAAGTGATTTTTACGGAATTTACATCTCGAGCGAACCAACAGATTGAACGTCTCACTAGAACTAAATATGAGACGATAACTCATACTTATTTCA
This sequence comes from Brassica rapa, assembly GCF_000309985.2. NCBI lineage: Eukaryota > Viridiplantae > Streptophyta > Magnoliopsida > Brassicales > Brassicaceae > Brassica > Brassica rapa. The sequence continues at coordinate 6,044,421 of NC_024804.2, forward strand.
GACATATTCAGAAAGAAGTAGTTCGATAAATTCTCATCATATATAAAACCGCAAAGTGGTAGGGATTCGAAGCCACCAACGGCCAGTCCCGATAAAAACAAAACGGCCAAAGAGGTCCGCACAAAGTCTCAAACATAAAGGCCACACTCGACCATATTTGAAAAAAAAAGATAACTTAGATTAGAATGAGGGTTTTCAAAACACTTAAGTACAGAGATCCTTGTACATGCACAAGGTCTCGAAAACATAAAGAAACATAAAGAGAAAGGCTCCACACGGTTTTGAAATAAAGAAATAACACTTAGACTAAAAACATAACATAAGATAGATGATGAAGTCGGTCCAAGTTGCTTAGGCCGAGATGCATCCAAGATACATCATCTAGGAGATGTGAAAGTGTACTTGTGGCCTTATTAAAAACCTTGATTAGAAAACCCAGTGGGACAAAAACCAACCAATGGAAAAACGAGTACACACAAGTCACTTGCCTAGATGATGATCAGCTTGATGGAGAAGTAGCTTGAATGGTGATAAGTGTGTCTTGGTTGATCAAGCTTCTACCAAGACATTCTTCTTGCTTCCATGCCTTCATAAGCAATCCTCCAATGGTCTCATTAAGTCTCTTGGTTCTGGGACGAGTCATAAGCCCAACTGGAATAGCTAAGGCATCCTCATCAGCTGGATTGTCTTTGATCTCCTTGTCTTCATCAGATAGATGTTCCATGATAACATCAATTCTCCTCCCAGTGGAATCTCCTAGTTCCATCACGGTCATAGGCTCTTTTTCCAAACTCTGGACGTCTGTCGATCGATGTTGGGTCTCCAATGTCGATCGACGGTCGAGTATGTTGTCGATACTTTGGTTTGAAATGATCATCTACTTCACCAAATGTGTTGTAGAATTCGTTTGCAACTCTCTGCTGGTGCTCTGGAATGTTGCGTTGTTGCATGAAGAAATTTTTTGCTCTTATCTCATGTACTGATGTTTCTACTGCATAACTCTCGTGATAACGATCATCTGCCCAACTTCCAATGGAGTAGTTTCCTTCCTCATCACAAATACCTCGATACTCGGTAGTTCGTTCCTCCTCATAATCCTCATCATATTCTTCTTTGTGCAGAGTAGCTCTGGTTGAAGGTCTTGCAGAGTGTTCTGCCAGGGTGGGATTGTAGTAGTCATTCTCCCAATTGTCTGGACTACTGTCGATCGATTCATCGATGTGATTGTCGATCGATTTCTGATTGGTGTTGTTGATCAATGTGGGGGGAGTGAGTTTTGATCGACGCGGAATACTCTGTCTCGTACTCAGCTCCACAGTGGCATGCCGCTATGAGTCCTGGATCATCAATTCTTTTTGGAGGACGTATGTGGCTTCATGACTGGAATAGGATCATAGTGGACATGTGGGTCTATGAGTGTCAGGCACAACTGGTTGGTTTGTGATAGACTATGGAATTTACCCACTTGTAGCCATGGTTTACAAGTGTTTTAATATATATTTAATACTATATAGAGTCTATTTAGAGTATTTACAGGTCCATGGACGATTTGGAAGATTGTGGTGATTTTGGTGTCTTTTGGAGCCTTTTGAGTGTAGAGCTGCACAGACGCGTCAGATATCTAGCTATGGATGGAGACCTTTCGACCATTAGATTGAGCTCATAATTTGACACAAGATAGAGCTTTGAGCTAGCTTTTCAATGTCACCTGTTTGAGGTCAATCAGCATCCTGTAGCAGAAGTTATGCCCGTGTTATGAAAGAGTTGTCAGTCTGTCTCACGAGCGGAAGCTGTCGAGGAGATGAAAGACTGTCGATCGTTGTAACAGCATTGGTGTTGGTCGACAGTGATGCCAGAATATGGGATGAGCATATTTTATAACTGACTGCAGCTCAGAAGCAACCACAAATTACCAAAATACCCTGGGACGACCAGAAATCCTATTTATGTTATTTATAAACCATTGTTGACGGCTAAGCTATCTAAGCTTTATTTTAATTCATTGTTCTTAGTTAGGAAGAAAGGATGAACTCCTTCAGAATCCTCCTGGAACTCCATTGGCTTTTGTTTTAATATCTATTGCTTTTTATATCTATTCTTTCTATGATTTTCTGTGACAACTTCATGTCTGAATAGATCCACATGTTAGGTTTAGGGTTCAAATAGGATGAGGAATTAGCCCCAAATATAGATTGCTAAGTTGTTAGGATGTCCATCAATTGAATTGCACTTATTGCTTGTGTTCTAGAGTCGCAAACTAGAACCATGATGTTAGGATGAATAGGCACACGCGAGAGCATGGTTTATCTCCTGAATTATTCATATTGTGCTAGGATCCCTAGAGAAAGACGAGAGTTGATCTAGGAACCTAGTGAAAATAGTTCAAACATGCTCGGTAAAGCTTGCTGGAAGGATTGTCGATCGGTAACTCGGTATTTGTATCGATCGACGGTCTGATAGGTGTATCGATCGACATTCTAATCGAATCGTCGATCGACACTTTCTACAGATCAACATGCGACAGTTGAGATCTTAGATCGAGTGATAGATAATCTAGACATGCGAGAGCTAGTAGATTATTGTTATTGTTTGAGTTCTTGTGCATCCAACAAACATCTTATGCATCTATATCATTATAATCCTGATTTCCTGAATAGAAACCCTAGATCTAGCAAAATCTCTTTTCATCAAACCCCATCAATCTACTGAACAACTACGTTGTTCATCCTTTTTTTTTATTTACTGCTTTCCTATTTATTTGCCTAGCCTAATCATAAACTGTTTAGATCTATTGTGTGCCCTAGCTTTCTGTGGATTTGATCCCTAAAATTACAATTGAACATCTTATTTGAGAGAGCAAAATCACTTATTAGGGTAATTTGAGTGATATCAGTTTGCATGTTGCACACTGCTCCTACTGTTGACAAGAAGGCTCTTCCAAGCAACATAGAAGAATTCCAGTTCAGCTTGATGTCCAAGACATGAAAATCTACTGGAACTAGGGCATTACCAGTCTGCACTTCTAGGTCTCTGATAATTCCTCCTGAGCTCTGCTGATAACAATCCACAAAAGTGAAAGATTCCTTGGAAGGCTCCACCTTCAAACCTAGATGGTGTGCCATAACCCTAGGTGGGATGCTGACTGATACTCCTGTGTCACAGAATTCATGTGGGGAACTCAATACCCTTTACCGTACATGGTATTGCAAACTTCCCAGGATCACTCTTCTTCTTCAGTGTAATCATATTCTTCATCTTTTCTCTGGTCTCATAGAACATTCTCCTAGTGTCCTCTTCAGCCTCCTTGGTCTCTTTGAAGAACATCCACAATCTATGGGTAAAGTAGGCATCCTCGAATGGTATCTCCAGTGGAATTTTAAAGACTCTCTTTAGAAAAGTTTTCATCTCCTTCTCATTAGCTCCCCTCTTCAGATCCTTAGCAACCTTTTCTTTTCTTTTCCTCAAGGTTTTCCCCATAGGAGCCTTATCAACTTCCATAGGCTCTGCTTCATCTTCTGAATGTGTACTGGTGGTCTTTGGTGGGTTAGCTGAAGGTTTGGGTTATGTCCTGAGTGCATTGATTCGGGCGATGTATGTCTTTGGTAACTGCATTCGGTATGTGAGAGGTGCACGTCGATCGATGGGCGCTGGAGGTTGTCGATCACTGGCGGTCTCATGTTGTCGATCGATGGCGGGATCAGTTTGCCGATCGATGTTGACATAAACAGGGCTGGTCGGATGTGGGTGTCTTGCTACAAACTCCTCGTGAGTCATGATCTTAACTGCATTGTATGACGCGGTCAACTCTGTAGGTGTCGTCGATCGATGCTCTGGAGAAGCTGTCGATCGGTTCTGGTTGAAATCCGTCAATCGATGTTCAAAGTCTGGCATTGATCAACACCAATGTGATCCGCCGAAGCTCATCGAATTCTCTACTTCGAAATCTCCTTTTTGCAGCTTCTCATGCTTCACCACTTGCAAGAAATCATCATCTATGATGGCATTAACAGCTTCTCCTGTCTGAACTACCTACATCTTCAGCTTCTTTACATGAGTGCTAAAAGTTTCAAACTTTGTATTCAAGTTGTTGTAGACAGAATCAATCTTCCCATTGAAGTCCACCGTCATGCTCTGATGTCCTTCAAGAACGCTATCAAGCATTGCTTCAATCTTGCTCTCCTGAGTATGTGGTGGTGGCTTCTGGTAAGATGAGTTCCATAACTCCTGTTGTTGCTGATGTAGTTGTTGCTGTACGGTTTTTGGTACTGCGAACTCTGGTTGAAGTTACTCCTCTGTTCATTGCCATAGAAGTTTATGTTGCCACTCTGGTTTCCAGAACCCTGTAATCCAGTTCCACTGATGAAGTTCACATCCTCCTCCAGTCTATCCTCTGTGTCTACAGCATCTTCATCCTCTATTAATCAAAGCATGCTTCCTGAGAAGCTTGTGAATACTCTCCAGCTTTGCTTTCACATCATCCATCTGGTCATTCCCAAGGATGGATACAGATCTTTTTCTCTCAAAATCAGTGTCCTTGGTGCTATTGTCCCATCGCAGGAAGCATCAAGAGCCTTTGATATTGCACCACGATGCTTCTGAAAAAAGTACAGAGCAGTTGTACTTCATTGAATCCATGGTGTGAGCAGTCTCTCTGGTAAGACTTGAATCTGATCCAGGAGCTTCTAAATGATTTTGTAAGCTCATGCGCGAATGTAGCAATATTGCTCCTCAAGTCTTCAGCACGCGCCTTGTTGGGTAAAAATACTCAGGTACTACTTTCCTCTAGACCCCAGGCAGGACCCAGACCTCCGGGTCCCCGTTTTAGGAACGCTCAGGATCCCTAGTATCGGGTACCCCGGTATCAGTTCCAGGAACCGCCTCCAGCTCCAAGAAAAAGAAAATTGCTGATAAGGAGAACCTTTCATATTTCTGAATATATAATTGGAACCCAGACCCTAGAATAAGGGATTGACACTTTTAGGCTTAGAGATTATACTTAGACGGCTAGGGTTAGGGTTCATACCAAAAATACTTGTAATCCTTGCTTGTCTACTCAATAAAGATCTCTTCAAGTCTCTTTTTCTTTGATCTCTCATAAACCCTTACGAAATACCTATAAATACGAAACCCAGTTTATCCATTGTTCCGTAGTACTCTAAAAGATCCTACACAAAAATCTCCTAACAGTTTGGCGCTAGAAGGAGGGGACTAATCTAAACTACGTGACGATGGCGGTGGATGAGCAAGACAACCCGTCAGAATCTACTCCAAGAGAAGCCGAGCTACAAAGGCAACTCGATGGATTACAAAGCCAGGTAACCTACTTGCACAAGGAGCGGGAAGCTACCGAGAACCCTGAGCTTTCCTCCGAAGTCCAAAGCATGAAGGAAAATCTAGATGAACATTCGAAGCAGCTGGAGCAAAGTGCTGAGAAGCTTACTCAGCTCGAATCAGAAAACCTTGTTTTCCGAGACAAGAATAAAGCCCTCAACACGACAAGCAACAAGAAGCGCCGCTTCCGCACACATGTCCGATCCATGCAGAGCCTGGAGACACCCCAACACCGCAGGAGGTACTGCTCGACAGCCTTCAGGTGAAACCGAGGCATCAAGAGAAAAAGCTGGAGATACGCGAGTCCATGAAACAATATCCAGCGACTCCGAGCCAGACTCCGAAAAGGAAACATCCGAAGGAGCCGCGGCATTGCAGTCCTCATTGACCACCTATCTAGAGCAGATGTTCTCCAAGTAGCTTAACGCCATGCAATCTATGGTAGAAAGGCTCCTCAGGGTGGCACCTCCTATTCGGAAAAGTAATCCCGGTTCTTTCACCGATACTCCTTTCACCGAAAATATTGCACTGATCGAGATGCCGAGAAAGTTCTTCCCCAACATAAAGATGTATGACGGCACCGGTGACCCAGACGTTCACGTCGCTCAGTACAAACAAAGGGTTCTAGCTGTTGCACTCCCAAGGGAGTTCCGCGAGGCCACCATGTGCAAGGGATTCGGCTCAACCCTGATCGGAACCGCGTTGCAATGGTACATTAATCTACCCATCGGATCCATATCTTCATTCGCAACCCTCAGCGATGGGTTCGTGGAGCTGTTCACAAGTAGCCGGAACCTGGAGAAAACCTCGGACAGCCTCTATGAAATCCTCCAGCATCGGGTCGAACCCCTTCGCGATTACATAGTTCGCTTCAATCAGGAAAAGGTATCAATTCTTGAATGCAACGTCACCACAACAATCTCAGCCTTCAAAAGAGGCATGCTCCGAGACGGGGATCTCTACGATGAACTGACCAAGTATCAGTAAAAACTATGGAAGATGTATTATCCCGAGCCTGGGCCCAAGTAAAATGGGAGGAAGACGCCGAAAGCCGTGCTAGGACTCAGCAGAAACAAGCAACCAGGAAAGATCGGAGTGATCGAGACGACATATCCTCCCAGAAATCTATGAAAGACCAAGGGAGTAAGAACCGGGGCAGGTATTGGGACCAGAGACAGGAAAGGTACGCGACGAGTTAGAAAGGAGAAAAGGAGCCTGAGGAATTCTCTCCGAATTGGATTCGAATTGAGCTAGTTCAGAGGTAGTCAAATCCCAGAGTCCTTTCGATTAAAGGCCCAGATACAAAGCATCATATCTGGAGAACCGGATCCCTGCGACGATAACCCCAAGGAAGAGTTCAGGGTCGAGGATCCGTGATAAACTCATAAGATCCAGCAGGTTCGGCCCAGAGAAGTGTCATTCCCCAGCTCGGAAGGGGCGATGGTCCGCATGTGTCATCTCTATATGTTGTCAGATACCTCGGCATCCCAAAAACTCCGGCCAGATAAGGAGTACCAAGAAGCAGGATGAGATACCTCATTTTCCCCGTAAAGGACCACTCGGGAGACCAATCTTCTGTGTACACTCGGAAGGGATCAGACCTCAGAAAACTTTGGAAGTCCTCAATCAACCAGGTGGAGACGATCACAGACCCAGTCCAAGGAATCCTAAATCCCCGACGACACCTTGGCCTTTCAAAAGGAGGGGCACGCACCTCGAAGCAGGATCATCCATGACGCCGGGGCAGAAGATCTCTAAACCCCAAAAGGTCCCAAAGAAAATAGCTATCAGTATAGGATCCTAGGGGCAAGCTCAACCTACGAGCAATGCAAGGACCCATAGGTCAGAAGAGAACCCGATAAGCCCTGGGAGAAAACAAGTAGAGAAACCACTTGGAGTATTCGATCCCCAATGGACTATCCCCCAGACGATGAAAGGAGGAACCCTCTCTACATTGAGCACAACCCCTAGGCTCATCATCCGAGAAAACGTCGAGCTGTCGGCCCGAAACCAACCCAACCGATGGCACACGGCTAGGAGCCATGATGAGCAAGCTGAGACGGGGATCTCCCAACAAGGGGACGAGGTTCTACAACAGGACAGAGTCCACGAGCTATCAAAAAGCAAACGTAAAACGTAGTCTACCTATTTTGAACACCTTGCAACATACTATTCTATATTAGGATCCTTGGATCTCGATTTATATTACTCTATTATCTATTGTTTAAGCATTTTGGTTTCCTACTTATATGTATGCTAAGTGTGACACCCCCGATCGTAGATGACCGGAAATGACACGGTCGATGTTCCCCGATTGTCGATCTGAGGTTCTCAGAATAGTTCCGATCGCCTTAGACCAACAACCAAAGAACACCAACACTCCTATCGGATATAACTCTAGGCTTTTCAACCCGACAAAGCAATACCCGATAGTTAGCTCGTCCAGACAAGGACTAATATCATATGGAACCCGTACTTTAAAAAAAATATTCTTTATATATCAAGCAAAAGCATCTTACAAAATTTGTTATAAATTAACCTCGAGGTTTTCGGTCAACAAATCTTATACATAAGATATATCAAAATGACTTTGCAAGGATAATAAAACTACCGCTGGCTAATGCTGTTCCTTCCCGTCCTAGAGTAAGGTCTCCCGCCTATTGGTTACCTGCATCACAAATGAGTCATGAGTAACTAGTTTACTCAGTGAGTCTAATCCCACACCCAAACACATATCAATAGTATCCCGAGCAAGCGACACCATTTGAATGCAGTGGAATTTTCCATAACTAATATAATTATAAGGCCTCTCAATCCATCCATGTGAATCTATCTTAAACATCACCTCCATGATATTCGCCAATCACTCATACTCTTAATATATATATATGCTAAAACCAGAAAACCACTAAGGCTAACCGAGCCTAACGGGGAATAAATATAACCATCATCTCCATCAGATATTCCAAGATAGAACATCCAACGCTGCATGCAGTTACACGGCCTCCAGGGTGCGACCCCATCATCATGTCTTCATGACCTTGATCCATATCGCAGGACCAATTCACGGCAATGCGGAACTTTCGGGAGAGTGAGTATACAATAAGACTTCACATGATTCACACTTATTAATAGAATACTTATAGATTAGTACTTGAGAACAAGTACTAAGGCTCGGGATAACCTCAAAGAATTATTATTATTAATTCTTAAGTATTTAAACTAGATAAATACTTCATATATAAATATAGATCAAGGGATAATACTTAATCAATCAACCATAATTACTTCTTAATTAATCCATGATTAATCCTTAATTAATCAATGATTATCCCTTAATTAATTCATAATCAACCATATTCAACATGCAATCATGCATACTCATTCATAATTCATTCATCATCTATCTAGACTCACCTTTGAATCCATGATATTGGCTAAGGAAGACTAGACTCGAGCTCAAGCTAATCACACTTCACTTCTGGATCACTCTCGGTTCAGAACCATCACAAGGATCCGGCTGATCCGAATACTCTCCTTGGCCATCTGAATTCAAAACATAACAGTTGGAACATAAGGTTAACTAGTCTGGTTCAAGAAGAAACTCAACTCAGTTCATAACAATTCAGTTCAGTTCTCTCATATCAGTTCTGTTCAAGACAGATTGATACCATGTTCAGTTCGGTTCAAGCTTTAACAATTTAAATCGGTTCATATCAGCTTAGTTCATGCTCAGCTAACTCCGGTTCTAATCAGTTCCCAACAGCTTAACTCGGTTATACACAGACGACATCAGTTCAAGACAATTTCAGACCATAGACAGCTCGGCTCAGATCAGATCAGAACATACTCAGCTCAAGTCAGTTCTAAACAAGATCAAATCAGTTCGGTTTAATTCCCATAATTCTTATCAGTTCCTCTACTGGTTCTATGAGACTGATTAAATCATAAACCAACCAAGACTGAAGAGAACAAGACCTTAGACAACTGATCCTGACAGGTTAACCAACATACAACAATTGGTTCTCATCAAAACATGGCTGAATCAAGAAGCTGAAGCTTACCGGTTTTACTCAACTAATTAAACTTGACTGGTTGTCTCTCTTCAAGCTAACCACGCATTAATCTGATCAACACCACAAGAATCCATGGTTGGATTTATTCAGAATTTATCTCCAGTGTAGGCAAACCAACAAGACTTCTCACAGAAACTGATCCACAACCATCTTACCGATCAAAATCAAAGGCTGAAGAACATGGGTGATTCTAAACTCTTGGACACCAAACCTTCAGCTTTTAACCACACCAGAACACACTGGATAAAGTCACAGGATGGTGAGAAAGGTTTGTCCATGCTCAATTCTCTTCTCTGATTTTTTTTCTGAATTTTTCAACTAGTTTTTCTCACAAATTTTTCTCTATTTTTTCTCTCTTTCTCTCTGAATTTTTCTCTGGTTTTTCTAGCAGGTTATGAACGTCCAGAGGAGAGAAGATGGTGTTTTATAACATAAGAAATTGCTTCAGGTGAGGGTTTCACTCAGCACAAAGCAAGGCTGAGAAAGGACATGTGGAGAGCAGCTTCAGCACTTCCAACAGCAAGCTGCTGTCCTTTCCCTCCCAAGAAGAAAGCTGCAAGCAGCTGGTGACAATCATATGACTGAATTAATGAGCAAGCAGGCAAGCAAGTAGGTGAAGGTCATGTGACTTAATTACTGAGGAAGTAAGTAGGCTAGAAGGTGCAAAGCATGTGACTGTTCAGAAATAATTTTAAGAGTCTTGTCAATATTTTTTGGACTGTTTCGACTAAATATTTTTCATCATTCGAATCTCGTCCTGCTCTGAATAAACTCGCCCAGCATGAATAAAAATCGACAATAATAATTAACACTCGACCAGAACCATCAAGAGATGGTTTTTCGACCAAACGACAGCCCCGTCGAGATTAATTCACCGTGTCGATTTTTATTTAAATTCTGATCGATCAATCTTCAAACTGATCTTAAAGAATTTTCTCGACCAAAATTATATCTACTCATGAGGGTTATTACATTCTTCCCCCCTCAAAAGAATTCGTCCCCGAATTCTGGAAACGTAACTGTACACTCTTTACTGAACAGTCTCTAAAATGAGTTCTGGATATTAGCTCTTACCTTATCTTAATCTTCCCATATCAAAACAACTCATGGTCGATCCCTTGATTCCTCAAACCGATCCTTTCTTTTCTGAGCAGCCACTTTCAAGATAACCAAATTCTTTACTCTGCACAATTCTTGTCAACTGCGGTCTGCATACTGTTTCTAACAATCTTGTCTCTGTAGACTATCACATCTCAACATTTTCTGTCTGCCTTTCTCCCATAACAGCAACATGAAATTTGGAACGTTAGGTGATGTTCCATACGTGAAAGTAACATCTCCAGTCTGGTCAATGTTAACTTGATTAACCGTGCAACAATCAAACAAGAACATGCACGATCAATCACGCTAACATGATTCAGACCAAGGGTGCTACTCTCAAATAAACACACTCACCCATTCCAAGAATGATTTCACTTACAGTATTCTTTACACTTCTGATCTATCTGAGACGCTCTTTATAATCTTTTAACTACTACTAGAACTCAACAAGAATCACTTGGTGAAATCCCTAGGCTATTGCAGTGAATTCATGTTCAACAAGAATACTGAACATGTTACTTTTTTAGATGTCGACCATCCTTTCAATGCCTTAAACACATCTTCATCTTCCCTGATTATCAGACTGTCTTCTACTCTGCTCCTTTTCATCTTCTACTTTTTAAACGATCAAGTTACTAGAGTACACTTCTTCACCTTTTCCTAAAAGTTCTTCAACACGCCAGACTGATTTGAGTGATGCTCGAACACTTAGTAGTATACCATTGTAGGCCAACAATAACTGGTCCTCTTCAAAAGACTTCTTTCCTTAATATCCTAATTGAGCTCGATAACTAGATAGCCAATCTCACTATAGATAGAAACAAACCGCTCTAATAGAAGTACTAAGGAATGGGGATGGGATACGAAGGCATACCATAACTCTAAATGGCAGCCAGTACTTCCACGAATAAGAACAGTGTACCTGAATTCACTAAAGTGAATCCTTCCTAAAACAATGACACTACCCGAGAACTACATCTATTTGTTGTTTCCGCATCAAACACAATATGGGCAGAAAATTCCGTCCATAGGCATGGTCTCATACGACACCTTGATCACTCCTTCACTTCTTTATTTAATCATTCATAAATTTTTAAAATGCACACAACACGCAATGGGATAAGAAGCAAACCTGTGATTGGACCTTTCAGGGGTTTTGACGGTCCAGTCGACAATAAAGTGTAGGCTCTACCCAAATAGCCTAACACTTGGATGTGGACTAACGGTAAAGAAAAGCGAACAAGTTCAACAAGTGTTATCTTAGGTATAGGTAACGTAGATCGGGTAACTTCACGCGAAGGGTAACCTAAAATCCTAACTCTTCACAAGAACCACCAAAGCGCAAATAATGCAAACGTTCCAGGATTTCCCAAACTTTGACAATTACGACCATTCTGTCTTTGCTAGTCACAACCATAACGGCTCAAGGTCCTCAATCTTGATCTTATGAAATGTACACCCAAAATCATCCCCAACGACTTACTTAACTCACTTCTTGAAACTGACCTTTGATCTACAGCGGTGGAAAATAAACCGTCTACATGACTTGGTTAACTTCTTCAGAAATAACAGCTTCTTTAACATTCACGTCATACTCTAACATCTCCTCGAAGCTTTGAAACTCCATGGTCTTTTATCTACTCCTAAATTCTTGGCTAAGTTCACAAAGATTTTATGTATGATCTTTGGCTTATTCTTCAAACCATAATCGATGAATGAAATTCACTCGACCACTTATCTCGATGCTGAAATTGTAGTATATGATTAACTCGACCTGAACCTCCTGGCGAAAACATCTCACTGTACCAACTCCGTAAACTGAATCTTCAATCGGTCCCATACCTTGCGTAGAAAATACTACTTCTTGAACTCTTGAAATCTGTCCAACCCAATCTCAACTCCTGCAGTAATTCTTGACTCTCGACCAACAACTCATAGCGTTCATCTCCAAATAGCTTGCTGCCAAATCCTTCTTGTTATTTCTTAACAACGGCCACATCAATATTCAGCTCTGAATGTTGGATCCCAAATCTGCCTCAAGCCAAAGTATACTGCGAACGGTTTAGTCCTTCTTCAGTATCTTGTGGTCCGAACTTCTTCTTCTTTGAATCATAAGCTTCATGATGTCTCATTGCAAACAGAATGCTTCCGGTGCTTCCATCATCTTGTAATACAATCTAACCATCTCTTCGTCCAATCATAAGCTTGAAACAAATACAGAACAATTTGGCTTGTACAGCTCTGGTGCTTGTACGTCTCAGCATAAGTTTGATATTCATAACACACAAGTCCGGAGATATATTTGATGTATCAACTATGTCCCATATATCTCTCTAAAGAATTGGCATCCCCCACTAGAACTCAAAATAAAAGCAGGAAGACATGACGTTAATGACTCGTAAAAGGATGGTAGTGAACCCGGCCATGAGGGTAGAAAACTCGAGCATGATGATAGCAGCATCGATAAGTACGGTTCACCCGTTCAAGCTTGTCTTGGTGCTTCTGCAATGAAAGATCAGGTTAGGTAACTACCCATGACTATCTATTCTAAAATGAAGGAACCAGCCAGCATATCCTAGTGATCCTTGCGACTCATGTTGACTCGAAAAACATTTGAAACAAGTCTCATTCTAGCATCGTATAACCATGCTCTGATACCACCTTTGGGACACCCCCGATCGTAGATGACCGGAAATGACACAGTCGATGTTCCCCGATTGTCGATCTGAGGTTCTCAGAATAGTTCTGATCGCCTTAGACCAACAACCAAGGAACACCAACACTCCTATCGGATATAACTCTAGGCTTTTCAACCCGACAAAGCAATACCTGATAGTTAGTTCGTCCAGACAAGGACTAATATCATATGGAGCCCGTACTTTAAAAAAAATATTCTTTATATATCAATCAAAAGCATCTTAAAAAATTTGTTATAAATTAACCTCGAGGTTTTCGTTCAACAAATCTTATACATAAGATATATAAAAATGACTTTGCAAGGATAATAAAACTACCACTGGCTAATGCTGTTCCTTCCCGTCCTAGAGTAAGGTCTCCCGCCTATTGGTTACCTGCATCACAAATGAGTCATGAGTAACTAGTTTACTCAGTGAGTCTAATCCCACACCCAAACACATATCAATAGTATCCCGAGCAAGCGACACCATTTGAATGCAGTGGAATTATATTCCATAACTAATATAATTATAAGGCCTCTCAATCCATCCATGTGAATCTATCTTAAACATCACCTCCACGATACCCGCCAATCACTCATACTCTTAATATATATATATGCTAAACCCGGAAAACCACCAAGGCTAACCGAGCCTAACGGGGAATAAATATAACCATCATCTCCATCAGATATTCCAAGATAGAACATCCAACGCTGCGTGCAATTACACGGCCTCCAGGGTGCGACCCCATCATCGTGTCTTCATGACCTTGATCCATATCGCAGGACCAATTCACGGCAATGCGGAACTTTCGGGAGAGTGAGTATACAATAAGACTTCACATAATTCACACTTATTAATAGAATACTTATAGATTAGTACTTGAGAACAAGTACTAAGGCTTGGGATAACCTCAAAGAATTATTATTATTAATTCTTAAGTATTTAAATTAGATAAATACTTCATATATAAATATAGATCAAGGGATAATACTTAATCAATCAACCATAATTACTTCTTAATTAATCCATGATTAATCCTTAATTAATCAATGATTATCCCTTAATTAATTCATGATTAATTTTCAATTAATCAACCATATTCAATATGCAATCATGCATACTCATTCATAATTCATTCATCATCTATCTAGACTCACCTTTAAATCCATAAGATTGGCTAAGGAAGACTAGACTCAAGCTCAAGCTAATCACACTTCACTTCTGGATCACTCTCGGTTTAGAACCATCACAAGGATCCAGCTGATCCGAATACTCTCCTTGGCCATCTGAATTTAAAACATAACAGTTGGAACATAAGGTTAACTAGTCTGGTTCAAGAAGAAACTCAACTCAGTTCATAACAACTCAGTTCAGTTCTCTCATATCAGTTCGGTTCAAGACAGATTGATACCATGTTCAGCTCGGTTCAAGCTTTAACAATTTAACTCGGTTCATATCAGCTTAGTTCATGCTCAGCTAACTCCGGTTCTAATCAGTTCCCAACAGCTTAACTCGGTTATACTTAGACGACATCAGTTCAAGATAATTTCAGACCATAGACAGCTCGGCTCAGATCAGATCAGAACATACTCAGTTCAATTCAGTTCTAAACAAGATCAAATCAGTTCGGTTTAATTCCCATAATTCTTATCAGTTCGTCTACTGGTTCTATGAGACTGATTAAATCATAAACCAACCAAGACTGAAGAGAACAAGACCTTAGACAACTGATCCTGACAGGTTAACCAACATACAGCAATTGGTTCTCATCAAAACATGGCTGAATCAAGAAGCTGAAGCTTACCGGTTTTACTCAACTAATTAAACTTGACTGGTTGTCTCTCTTCAAGCTAACCACGCATTAATCTGATCAACACCACAAGAATCCATGGTTGGATTAATTCAGAATTTATCTCCAGTGTAGGCAAACCAACAAAACTTCTCACAGAAACTGATCCACAACCATCTTACCGATCAAAATCAAAGGCTGAAGAACATGGGTGATTCTAAACTCTTGGACACCAAACCTTCAGCTCTTGACCACACCAGAACACACTGGATAAAGTCACAGGATGGTGAGAAATGTTTGTCCATGCTCAATTTTCTTCTTTGAATTTTTTTCTGAATTTTTTAACTAGTTTTTCTCACAAATTTTTCTCTCTTCTTTCTCTCTTTCTCTCTGAATTTTTCTCTGGTTTTTCTAGCAGGTTATGAACGTCCAGAGGAGAGAAGATGGTGTTTTATAACATAAGAAGTTGCTTCAGGTGAGGGTTTCACTCATCACAAAGCAAGGCTGAGAAAGAACATGTGGAGAGCAGCTTCAGCACTTCCAACAGCAAGCTGCTGTCCTTTCCCTTCCAAGAAGAAAGCTGCAAGCAGCTGGTGACAATCATGTGACTGAATTAATGAGAAAGCAGGCAAGCAAGTAGGTGAAGGTTATGTGACTTAATTACTGAGGAAGCAAGTAGGCTAGAAGGTGCAAAGCATGTGACTGTTCAGAAATAATTTTAAGAGTCTTGTCGATATTTTTCGGACTGTTTCGACTAAATATTTTTCATCATTCGAATCTCGTCCTGCTCTGAATAAACTCGTCCAGCATGAATAAAAATCGACAATAATAATTAACACTCGACCAGAACCATCAAGAGATGGTTTTTCGACCAAACGACAGCCCCGTCAAGATTAATTCATCGTATCGATTTTTATTTAAATTCTGATCGATCAATCTTCAAACTGATCTTAAAAAATTTTCTCGACCAAAATTATATCTACTCGTGAGGGTTATTACACTAAGAGTCTCCGGACAAAGCTTATATAATGAAATAGTTCCGACTATAAAGATAGTAGGAAAGCCACAATACTTAAAGGGGCATATAGGGCTGGATTAGGTTCCACAAAACCTTCGAATCCCAGCTCAACCTCACTGATACGTGGTATTTCCACGTGAAAACAAATGGGTATTAGACATTGTTGGGGTCAAAATCGGTCACGACGGAATCAATGTCTGAAAGTTCGTAAAAATCAGCATGAACATTTTTACGAAAAATAATCTTCTTAAAGAAATCTTTACAAAGAGCCTTGCAGTAAAATCTTGTTCAAATATCAATAGAACCACTAAATACCGATTGTCCGAAGGCAACGAACATGTATCCAAATCAGTGTTAACTTGAAGAAAAGGAATGGAGGAGCTAAAGGTGTTGAATTGAGATGGATCTTGTGCAAAGACAAGGCAAGAACTTTAGAGAATGCCTATCAGGAGTTATGAAGTGTGTAAAGGCGTCCAGAAGTGATCTGATGGATGTTCTAAGCAAGGACAAAATCTAGGAGAGACTTAGAAGAGTGTTGAGGAGCAAATGGGTGAGTGTGCAATGTTAGGGCGAGGTAGTACGAATTCGGTATGGATGTTGTACGGACCGTACGGATCCGTAGGTCGATCCCAGAAGTGCACAACTCGACCATTTGAAGTTGGTGCAAAGTTAGGGCTTGATTAGACCAACTGTGCAAAGAGAGGGTGTTATCAAAGCATGTCTGGAAGGCGTTATGCATAAGGAATCAATATGGCATCAAGAAGATGCTTTGTGGAGGCAACCAACCAATGGGAGCTTCCTTGTGTGTGATTGGCTAGTTCTGGTCTTGAACAGGCTGTCTCTTGCTGTAAAGACAAGGGAGCCACGACCATGAACCTGGACAGATGCATGGGCCGATTAGGAGGAGCCTAAGGAGAGCCAATCACAAGCAAGGAGCCAGCTTGCTATGGTTTGAATTAAAGTGGGCGCCAACCTTATCCTGCCAACACTTCATATATTACAAGAAGACCATCTCATCTACACCATCCATTCTCTCAAGTTAATATTATCCATTAGATTTAGGTTTTAGATTGTGTAAACCTATTGAGATTATAAATAAGCATGTAAATGGCGATTTTGAGCCTTAAGGGAGTAAGGGGGATTTCCCCTCTCCACTTCATGAATGGTAAACTTGTTCTTGAATCTGAAACCCTAATCTATAATCTCTCATTCTCCTAATCTCTCAGTCTCTTAATCTCTGTTCCTAAGTCTCTTATTCTCTCATAAACACTCTCATCAATCTCTCTTTCTAAATCACCTCGAGCAAGCTCTCATCTTTCTCCATTGGAGTTTATACACACACACATACAACCAGAGAAGAGAACTCTACAAATCTCATATGCTTGTCAAAACTACCTATAACCCCGGTATAGGCCTAGAGCCATATCGGGGCCCCATAAGCAAGAATACTGTGACACCTCCGGGTTAATTCAGGGAGTTTGCATATTGCATAAGTATGGCCACGTGCAGGGAGCAATACATAAATTCCTGCTTCTCCAGACGTGGAAAGCAGCGTAAGCCTGGCACTTGGATTTCCGAATCCATAAACAGCACCCCTAAGTCTGATAGTGGCTTTCTGCAGAAAGCAGCATGCAGCACGGAAACTCGATAGTGACCAGCTTCTGAGCAAGAGAATGCGAAATCCCAACAGGTACCGGTAGTGGTCTCACCTAGGATGGCAGAATACAATCCCTTAAAATACAAATCAAATACCCCTGGGTTATTAATAACTTTGGGGTCCCCATGCAGTGTCCGAGTCCTGAACAAATTTCTTCAGGACCTGGAAAAGGTAAACCTCCAGGTTCTTTATAACCCTCGGGCCCAACAACAACCTCAAGGTTTGAAGGAACTTCCGGGTTCTCAAACGACCTCCAAGTCAAGAAGAAACCTCCGGGTTCAAAACGACTTCAGGATCCTAAATACGACCTCAGGGTCTAGAAGAACCTCCGGGTTCCCAACCAACCTACGAGTCCCTAAACGACCTCAGGGTCCTAAATACTACCTCAGGGTCTAGAGGAACCTCCGGGTTCCCCAACGGCCTCCGGATCCCTAAACGACCTCAGGGTCCTAAATACGACCTCAGGGTCTAGAGGAACCTCCAGGTTCCCCACCGACCTCCGGATCCCTAAACGACCTCAGGGTCTAGAGGAACCTCCGGGTTCCCCACCAACCTCCGGATCCCTAAACGACCTCAGGGTCCTAAATATGACCTCAGGGTCTAGAGGAACTTCCGGGTTCTTAATCGGCCTTCGGGTCCCTAAACGATTTCAGGGTCCTAAATATGACCTCAAGGTCTAGAGGAACCTCCGGGTTCTCCATCGACCTTTGCGTCCTCACTCAACCTCTTGGTTCTAAAGGCGAGCTCCGGGTCTAGGGCAGCCTCCGGGCTCCAGAAACGACGTTCGGGTCCCAACAACATCTTTGGATTCTTCTCGGTCTCCCCGGTCTGATCGGGTGGACCTTTGATCCTGTTTGGGTTGAGCCTTGGTGCGGCTAGCGACGTCTTCTTCCCACTTCACCTGTGCCCACGCTTGGGATAAAACATCCTCCATGGTTTTGCAAGGGTACATGGTTAGCTCTTTGTATAGCCCTCCGTCTGGAAATAAGCCTCTCTTGAAGGCAGAGATCGCGATAGGGATGCTGCATTCGGGGACCACTACCTTCTCTTGATTGAAACGGGCTATGTATTCCCGCAGGGGTTCTGCTCGATGCTGGAGGATCTCGTAGAGACCGTCTGAAGTCTTCTCCAGGCTCCTGCTACTCGCGAATTGTTCTACGAACTTGTCGCTCAGGCCGGCAAAGGAAGAGATGGACCTGGTAAGGAGATTGATGTACCATTGCAAGGCGGGTCCAATTAGATTGGAGCCGAACCCTTTACACGTGGTAGCTTCACGGGAATCCTTGGGGAGCTCAACCACTAGCATCCTTTGTTTATATTGTGCGATATGATCATTGGGGTCTCCGGTACCATGGTACATCTTGATGCTGGGGAAGGAGAATTTCCGAGGCATCTCGACTGAGGCGATCTCCTCCGTGAAGGGAGTATATGTGTACGATTCGGGGTTGCTCCTCCGGATTGGGGAAGCTACTCCTAGTAGACGTTCCACCATGGATTGCATGGCGTCGAGCCTCTTGGAAAACATCTGCTCCAGATGGGCGGTTATGGAAGACTCGGCTGTTGTCTTCTCGGGTTCTTCTTTCTCGAGTTCAGGTTCGGAATCACTTTCCTCTAGGTCGTAGATCTGGTGATCCTCGATCCCTTATCGTGTTGCCCCGGCCGCCCCGGATGTAAGAGTCGCGTTAGTGGTGCCTTCTCCGGTGTTGGGAGTGCTCAGGCTTCCCATAGGTCGAACCCGCGTGTTGAAGCGACGCTTCTTGTTGCTCGCCGTGTTGGGAGCTTTGTTCTGGTCTCGGAGTGCAGCATTCTCCGTTTGTAGTTGGTTGAGTTTCTCGGCGCTTAACTCCAGCTGTTTGGAATGGTCACCAAGTTTTTCTTTCAGGCTCTGAACCTCGGAAGAAAGCTCTGGATTTTCGGTTGTTTCCCAAGCCTTGTGCAAGTCGATTACTTGGCTCTGCAGTCCATCGATCTGTCCTTGAAGCTCGGTTTCTCTTGGGGTAAATTCTGATTGATCGTCTTGCTCATCCACCGCCATCGTCATGTAGCTTAGATTACTCCCCTCCTTCTAGCGCCAAACTGTTAGGGGATTTTTGTGTAGGCTCTTTATGAGTACTACGAAACGATGGATAAGCTAGTAAAATGAGGGTGTTCGTATGTATTTCGTGAGGATTTAGAGATGATAATGAAGAAATAGGCTTGAAGAGACTTTTATTAGATAGAACGAACAAGATTACAAGGTATTGAGTAAGAACCCTAATTCTAGCCGTCTAGTTCTAGTCTCTAAGCCTTGGAGAAGTCGATCCCTTGCCTAAGGGCTGTTGTAGATCTTATATAGTCGTCTAGAAGTCGGTTTCATTAGGTTAAACTCTTCCATATTTGGAAATATGGAAGGTTTCTCCTTGTCGGAAGTTTTCCATTTCTTGGAAGGAAGCAGGGTCCAGGGACAGAGCTTAAGGTTCCCTCCGGCGGGGACCCCGAGTACTCATTTACAAGGGATCCGGGGATCCTAACAACCACGCAGGAGTCGCCACAACAGAGATCAACCCAGATCTATCACGCCAACCAAAAGGGCAAGCATCGATCGACGGTACAATAGAGACATCGATCGACAGGGTAACACGAACGTCGATCGATATGGATGAACCGACGTCGATCGACAGACGGTATGAATGTGGGAACCGCACTTTCGACATGCATGCAGCCAAAAAGTTCACTTGGGAACAAAGGGACGAATATGGAGTCTACAGAGATGAGCGTGGACACGCACGAGGCGTAGCTGGTGAGATGATACTTGTCACAAAGGACAACATCAGGAAAATACTGGAAAAAGCATCTCTTTTTGAAGAGAGCCACATCTGTCTTCCAGAACATGCCACTTCCTTCACACTCACAAGACTGGCACCAGAACTCTACACCAAAGATGAAATCGATGAGATGGTGTTTGGTATTTGTGGAGCTCAGGAGAAACTGGGAGAGGAGCTCAAAACATTGGTGGATGACACACATCAGCCTTTGGATAGAGGCCACAATGAGCTTTTCAGATGTATGGCAGAAATGAGGACATAAATTGAAAGTTTACGTCAGCAACTTGAGAAGGAAGCTACGACCTCAGCATCGATCGACGCACCACGTGCAACATCGATCGACGTCAGTCTTCTTACAGCTCAGATCCCTGCAGAACCACAATGTTCAACACAACACAGGGATGAATGGGAAGTCTCATACATCGACACGAGGATAAACGACGTTTACTGCCCTCTCAACAACAACGTGGACTGGCTAAGCACTAAAATCGAGGTACTACAGCAAGATCTGGACACCATTCGCAAGAAGGACCAACATCCAGCCACATCGATCGACATGTGCACCTTCACATCGTTCGACGCCAAAGTCTCAGCAATGAATGAGAGGCTGAGGACTTACGAGGATATGCATGACCGTTTTATATTACCAGGCATGATAGATTTAAACAAATTGTCTAGTCAATTACTTGATGCCCAAAAGGATATTGAGAACACTACTAATTAAAGTTTTTTTGCAGGCAAAATCAGCATCGATCGACAGGCTAAGAGGACCCTGGATCGATGGCAAGAAACCTGTGGAGTTACTTCCTTACACAGCAGCAGAAGTTGACAAGATCACATCCAAGATCTACACTGCTCTAGACACCATGGAGGAACGACTTGACAAACGCTGCGATGACATCTACTTTCCATTCGACAACAAAATCAGTGGACTAGAAAACCACGCAGAATGGCTACAGAAAGAAGTCAAAGCCATTCAGAGGCAACTCGCAGCTCAACATCAGATATCAGCATCGATCGATATGACAAAAGCAAAATCGATCGACAGCAACTCGCCGAGATCGACCAACGAACACATAATCGCATCGATCGACGCCGAGTCTATACCAATCGGCGAGCAGCTGATACACAAGATAGTAGAGTCAATGCAAAAGGAACTGACAGATCTTCCAGCATACGCCTATGACAACATAGGCTGGCACCAGGTCAGCATTGACAACATTCAAGAAAGGCTACAGAACATCTCCAATGTACTGGGGAAGATGGATGACAAATGGACAAGAAATGATGAGGCCACAAGAAGTTTCATTGCATCTTGGTCCAGAATGCGCAGAGATGACGTAGATTCTTGCTTTCCAACAAGCAGCTGCTTCTCCACCCAATAGCCAATCACTACCACAGTCAAGCTAAATGACTATAACCAAGCGCTGAGTGGGAGACAACCCACTATTAGGTATTTTACTTTGGTTTTGTTAGCTAGCATTTAATTTCTTTCGTTTTATTTCTTTCAGATTTAGGAGACCCAAGTAGGAGGACTTGAATATCGACCGACGACGAGACGTCGAAATCGTTCGATATAGGCAACCACACGACGATCGATGTAACACTTACACATCGATCGATATTTAATCCGGTCAGATGTATCTTACCTATTTGTTACATTTCGTACATTATAAACTATTCATCATAACTCCGGCTGAGTTACACTGAGACAGTGTAATTTAAGTCTGGGGGAGATTTACTGATATAATTTATTTTATTCTTATGTAAAAAGGAATTTCAAATAAATTATGCTTAGCTATTGAAAATAGGGACTATAATCCTATATTGATTTAAACATGAATATCTAACCAATCTTTAGCACCATTTTAGATTTACTGATTGCAGATAGCACTAAAGATGCTAAAGCGGATCAACCTATCAACTACACACTTACCTTGAACCGTATGAAGTAGCCAAAGCTGATTTCCAACACTAAACCTGACATAACCGCTTGTCTTGGGGCTTGGTATACATGGGATCGGATTCTTCAGACAGGTCTGCAAGGTAACGCCTGGTTTAGATTATTTATCACATTTTCTCTCTCTAGATTTTGACCCTAGATTAGTTAGTGTATATATAAAAAAATATATATATATATATATATATATAATAAAAATAAATAAAAATAATAATAAATATGATCTATTGTTTAATTAGGATGAGTCTGAACAGGACTTGGTGGCTAAAACCATTAAGGCTTGATTCATAAAGACTCAAATTAAAGAGTTCGAAACGGGACTTGGAGGCGGCAATCTTCAAGGCTCGTTTTCGCAAAGAACTCTTGGATATAGGTCAAAAAGAAGTGAATAAAACTTGGTGGCAACCACCATTAAGTTTTGATTCATGGAAGCCTATCCAATCTTGGTCACTGATCCTGCAATGGAAGCAGACTTTGACTCAAGAGAGAAATTTAGAGAGAGAAAAACTAGGAACTAACTTTTACCTGCAGCTCCAGATACCTGTCTGAAATCCTTGCATCCTGTGATCGATACTCCCAAGGTAAAGCATTCACTTTATATTTATGCTAAGAAATGAAATCAGTAGAGGGGATGTCAGATGAGTTGTGTTATGTTAGAAATGGTTGCTAAGCTAGGATATTGCATAGTGTGCTTTTGTGATTAAGACTTTTTAAGTGTGGTTGCAAAATTGTTGAGGAAAGATTTCTATGTTTTTAAAATCTTAAATCCCTAAATATTTTCAAACCTTTTTCAGAGAGATTGCCTGTATGTTTTGCTTGAGGACAAAAAAAGGGTAAGTCTGGGGGAGTTGATATACCTTGGATTTGACCCATTTTTATCCATGGTATATTAGTATTTTACTATATATATATATATATATCTATGTTTTCTACTCTTATAGGTATGTTTTCAGGTTCAGGTGCATTTCGGAGTAAAGCTATGAGTTTGGAGCATTTTGGAGCTTAAAAGACATTTCACCCGAGCTGACCACTTAGAGGTCGACGAGAGGAAGAATAATCGATCGATGCGCATCAGTGCTGACGATCGATATCAGAAAATGCCTCGACAGATGAAGATTAATATCGATCGATGTACACAAGTACCGTCGATCGATGTCGAGACACCAGACGCGATATTTTGGATTCAACACACTTAAAAACCAAGGCCAAGC
This sequence comes from Brassica rapa, assembly GCF_000309985.2. NCBI lineage: Eukaryota > Viridiplantae > Streptophyta > Magnoliopsida > Brassicales > Brassicaceae > Brassica > Brassica rapa. Next base: position 6,068,049 of record NC_024804.2, read on the forward strand.
CAAATTACAAAAATGCCCTGAAGAGTTTTTAACCTAGTAGAATAGATACTGCAAGTGTTTTGAGGCAGACCTAGTTTTGTTACAAGTTTCATTTGGAGAGAAGATCACTTGTGATTAGAACTCCTTGTTTCATTTTATTATCATATATTCTATGAGTTTCTATTTATCTATTGATATGAATTGCTTTGCTATGTCTGAGTAGTTCAACTGTTAGATCCAGGGTTCAGATAGGTTTGTGGGATTAGCCCCAAACTATAGATCTGCCTTATTGTGATATTCATGATAGATTTGTATTCATTGCTTGTTTTAGCCTAGCTAACTAGAACTTAATCATAGGATTGCATATTCAAGCACCCTTGTTATCCCATCCTGACATCTATCTTTCATATTAGGATTGCTAGAGAGGGTTAACCGCCAATTTAGAATCTTAGTAGAGCATTTTCAAACTCGCGCATAGGCCTGGCTAGAACCCGTCGATCGATGTCCTTAACTGACAATCGATCGATGTTGGCAAAGGTGTATCGGTCGACGTCTTAATAGACTATTGATCGACACTCTCTTGTGTCTGCATCTAACCGGTGAGACACAAGATCTAGTCTGTTAACCAGTGGTACATGCGACAGCTGATCATTGAGTTAAGCGAATGAGCTCTAATATATCATGCATGCAACAGTTAGGCATCTATAGGAATTATAATCTCCAACACCTGAATAGTGGCCCTGCATCTAATATCATTTCCAACCTAAGTTACATTTATCATTTACACGCTAGTTATTATTGCTATTTCATTTAAAACATTACAACCTTTAGAATTAATAAACACTAGATTTAATTGTTCCCTAGCTCATTGTGGATTCGATCCCTAAGTACTACATCTGAACCTCTTTTGATGAGAGTAACACTCCTTAGGGTAATTTGAGTGGTATCATCCGCAGAGATCCACGACCTCGGGAGAATTAGGGTTTTCCCTAAGTTTCCATATTTGACGGAAAATTGACAGTGCGAATTTCGGTTCCCACAGTTTGGCTCTAGAAGGAGGGGGGGGGGGGGTCGGATTCGCTTACACAATAACCGCTAGAACGAACGAGAAAAGATATGCCTAACTCAAACAGCAGCATCATCTCGTTAAAGGAAAGAGCAACGATCGATTTGATCAAACCTCTCAACGATCTTCTTGTCATCGAGCTGACAATCCAGAATATGGATGTCGCAAGGATATTAGTCGATACCGGAAGCTTGGCTGATATCATCTTCAAAAACACTCTCGAGAGAATGGAAATCGATCCATCCAAAATCGCGGAAAACGCAAGCCCGCTAGTAGGATTCTCGGGAGAAGTCACCATGACTCTCGGCACAATCAACCTTACGGTTCGAGCTGGGAGCGTAGTCAAAATCGTCGAATTCCTAGTCGTCGATCGATCCATGTTCTACAACGCAATCGTAGGGACACCGTGGTTATATTCGATGCAAGCGGTACCGTCGACGTACCACATGTGTCTCAAGTTTCCGACTCCATGCGGAATCGAGACCATCTGGGGAGATCGGAGAACTTCGCAGGTTTGCTATGCCGCGGATTTAAAACGGAAAAATCTGCCGGCTGACGCTCCTTCCAAAAAGAAAAAGAAACCGTCTGCCCTCGACGACGCCCCATAACAAGATAAAACGGAAATCTTCTGGCAGTTGCGAGCAGCCGAGCCAATGGAAGGGAAACGCGAGCCTACCTGCGAACCTGTCATCTCAGTATGCATCGATGAAGCCTTCCCAGAACGCTGCGTCGAAATCGGTGCGAACCTGAGCGAGACTTTAAAAGCCAAGCTCCTGACTTATCTGAATAGAAACTCGAACACGTTCGCATGGACTGCGGAAGATATGCCAGGAATTGACATTAACATCACATGTCACGAACTCAATGTTGACCCAACATCCAAACCCGTCAAACAAAAGAGATGGAAACTGGGGCCGGAACGCGCCGAAGCGGTCAACAACGAAGTCGACAGACTCCTTAAAGTCGGATCGATAACGGAAGTTACATATCCTGACTGGCTTGCTAATCCTGTCGTAGTTAAGAAAAAGAACGGAAAGTGGCGAGTCTGCGTCGATTTCACTGATCTCAATAAAGCGTGTCCTAAAGATAGTTACCCGCTGCCGCATATCAATCGCTTAGTCTAGGCAACTGCGGGGAACAAACTCTTATCCTTCTTGGACGCTTTTTCCGGGTACAATCAGATCATTATGAACCCTGACGATCGAGAGAGAACCGCATTCATAGCCGTCGCGGAACTTACTGCTATAAGGTATTGCCCTTCGGCCTTAAGAATTCTGGCGCGACTTATCAACGACTCGTCAATCGCATGTTCTCCGAGCAACTCGGAAAAACGATGGAAGTATACATCGACGATATGCTTGTGAAATCGCTCGAAGAACAAGATCATGTGGTGCACCTCCAAGAATGTTTCGAGAGACTCAATCTTCATAACATGAAGCTAAATCCCGCAAAGTGTCGGTTCGCCGTCACGTCCTGAGAGTTTTTGGGGTATCTTGGTACCTACCGAGGGATTGAGGCCAACCCAAAACAAATCACGGCGCTGATAGAGATGGTACCCCCTAGGACGAAACGCGAAGTACAAAGATTGACCGGCAGGGTCGCGGCACTTAACCGTTTCATCTCGCGATCAACGGACAAATGTCTTCCTTTCTACGAAACTTTGAAGGGAAACAAAAAGTTCGAATGGTCCGAGGAATGCGAGAAAGCTTTCCAACATCTAAAGCATTACCTAGCTACCCTGCCAGTACTCGCGAAACCTGTAGAAGGAGAACCATTATTCCTCTACATCGCGGTATCGACGACCGCTGTAAGTGGCGTCCTCATCCGAGAAGAACGCGGCAAACAAAAGCCAATATTTTATGTGAGTAAAACGCTACTGGACGCGGAAACACGATATCCAATGATGGAGAAATTGGCGTTGGTGGTGGTCATGTCGGCTAGAAAACTGAGACCATATTTTCAGTCTCACACTGTTGTCGTGCCCACTTCTTTCCCTCTCCGCACAATCTTGCACAGTCCCAGCCAGTCGGGAAGATTAGCAAAATGGGCAATCGAGCTGAGCGAGTACGACATCGAATATCGCGCAACGACTTGCGCGAAATCGCAAGTACTCGCCGATTTCTTAGTGGAACTCCCGACAGAGGGTGCACCCGACCAAGAGCCGAACTCGACCTGGACCCTATACGTTGACGGATCCTTGTCCCAACAGGGCTCCGGGTTTGGCATCCGACTCGCGTCCCCAACCGGAGAAGTGTTGGAACAATCGTTTCGATTAATTTTCCACGCTTCGAATAACGAAGCCGAATACGAGGCCTTGATAGCAGGATTACGACTAGCTCGCGGTCTAAAGATACGTAATCTTCACGCTTACTGCGACTCCCAGCTAGTGGCTAGCCAGTTCAGCGGGGAATATGAAGCAAGGGACGAAAAATGGAGGCATATCCGACCTTGGTCAAGGATGTAGCCCGAAAGTTCGATCAATTCGCCCTTACAAGAATCCCTCGAGCTGAAAACACTCAAGCAGACGCTTTGGCCGCCTTGGCATCCAGCTCGGATCCTGGTTTGAGCAGGGTTATTCGCGTGGATTTCATCGAACATCCTAGTATCGGACCGGCCGTAGTCATAAACCTGATCAACGAACCGGAGGACGACATCGACGAAAACGATAACCATCCAGCCGCAAATCAGTCCGATTACGGATTCAGCCGTCTATGGATGGAAACAATCCTCGCGTACATAACCAACGGAGAACTCCCATCGGAAAAATGGGCGGCCCGAAAAATAAAAACTCAGGCCGCACGGTAGGTTCTGGTTGACAGAGAACTCTATAAGTGGAGGTTCTCTGGACCACTTATGACCTGCGTGCAAGGAGAAAAAGCGCAGCGGATGATGCAAGAAGTGCATTACGGATCCTGCGGAAAACATTCTGGCGGAAGAGGGAAGATCTCTCGCAATAAAAATCAAGCGCCACAGGTATTTCTGGCCAACGATGGTCAAAGACTGCGACGATTTTTCACGAAAATGTGAGAAGTGTCAACGACACGCTCCTACTATCCATCAACCAGCCAAAGTTCTCTCGTCTATCTCGGCACCATATCCGTTCATGCGATTGTCGATGGATATAGTCGGACCAATGCACGCGTCGAAACAAAAACGTTTCCTATTAGTCCTAACCGACTTTTTCTCCAAGTGGGTCGAAGCGGACTCTTACGCAAGCATCAAAGACGCCCAAGTAGAGAGTTTCGTATGGAAGAACATAGTTTGCAGGAACGGAGTCCCATATGAAATCGTAACGGATAACGGGTCTCAATTCATCTCGACTAGATTCGAAGCTTTCTGCGAGAAATGGAAAATACGATTGACAAAATCAACTCCAAGATATCCACAAGGCAACGGACAAGCTGAGACCATTAACAAAACTATCCTCGTCGGCCTCAAAAAACGCCTCGACGCCAAAACGGGCAAATGGGCAGAGGAGCTCGAAGGAGTTTTGTGGTCACACCGCACAACCCCAAGGCGAGCAACGGGTGAAACCCCCTTCGCCCTCGTATACGGAACAGAGTGCATGATCCCGGCAGAAGTCAAATTCCCTGGAGTACGCAGAAGGCTACTTCCGGAATGAGAAAAGTCGAACAACCTAATGCTGCTCGACGAATTCGATCTGATTAACGAACGACGGGATCAGGCCCTCATCCGAATTCAGAATTATCAGCAAGCAGCAGCAAAGTACTATAACTCAAACGTACGAGGCCGCAGATTTCGAGAAGGCGAAATAGTCTTACGAAAAGTCTTCCAAAACACCGCAGAAGAAACACCGGGAAATTGGGAGCAAACTGGGAAGGACCATACAAGGTCATAAAGGTAGTCCGGCCGGGAGCATACGAAATCGCGAACATGCAGGGCACCGAAATTCCCTGATCGTGGAACGCGATGCATCTCAAAAAATACTATCACTAGGCAACACGCCCGCAAAGCACTGCACTACGAGACGGCTTGATCCCCCCTCAAGGGTACGTAGGCATCTTGTCGCAAGACGAGACCAGCTGTCCCCCCTTGTTAAACAACGACACACCAAAAAAAAAAAAACAAAAAACGAAATTCTGAATATAGCGAGACGTCGCCAATGTTCGGAAAACCGTTTCTCTCCAAAAAACGATAAACAGTCCATCCGCGACTATAAAAAAGCATACAAAACTCCTTAAGATATAAAACCTTCGCGAAGGTCCAAACAACGGTAACACCCACCACCTAAGTTTGTTGCTGATCACAACAAACTCACAACAGTCCTAAACAAACTTAAGTTATCTCGCATAGATAGCTCTCATACACCCGACACAAGGGTAATAGCGCTATAAAGAAATCCAAATTTTGGTCAGCACCTTCGGGGTACTCGATTCCAACCAGACGAGTCGTATAAGCCGAGAACCTATCACGGGCTAGTCATCGCATAGCCTCAATCCGAAAGTAAACCTAGGTCTTGCCCTAAACCCAGCACACTGGTCTCTAACGTCTCAAGGCATGATTCGAGATCCTAAAGGCATGTCTCTTTGTCTACATCTAAACGCTCACTCAATTTTTTAAACATCCTAAAACGAGCAAACGAATAAGGCGATCTACAAAGGAGAAGGAATGCGAGGCGACAACTCGCGGACCTCCCTCAATATCAACTCAAAGCAAAAAGTTAACGAAAACTGATTGTTTAATAAAAAGTTGCCGAAGCAACAGGGATTCGAAGCCGTAATGGCCTGTCCCGAATAAATACAAAGGCCACTCTCGGCCAACACAGAAAGATATAAATTTTTAAAGTCTCATACGAGACAACAACCTCAGACACCCTCCACACACGGAGTCTCGTCCTCATCCATCGCCTCGCTGGCGCACGCAACCACACCTTCACCTTCCTCGGCGACCTCTGGAGCCTTGCTCTCGTCCACGTCAGGCTGAAGGGCGCACTCGGTCGCAAGAGCCGGATCGAAGTCACTTTCCATGGCAGGGACATCCTCCTTGGTCTCGCGGACCGTCGATCCCTCGATGCTCTTCATCTTGCGCTGAAGTCCGCGCAGCTCCAAAGCCTTAGCCTTCTTCGCATCCTTCGCCTTGAGCAAAGAACTCGCGGTCTTCCCAAGATCGCGCTCCAAGTCGCTGATCCTAGCCTCAAACTGAGACACCTCCGCGGAATGCGCATCTTCAATCACCTTCAGGTTCCCTTCGAACTGAGCGGACCGCTCCTGCGACTCAGCCAACTCCTTCGCCAAGTGCTCAACGTCAGACCCGCATTCGTTAATCACTCCATCGATTAACGAAACGAACTGAAAGAACCAAGATAGATGATCAGACACCAATTTAAAAAAAAAAATTTAAGGTGTACTCGCGAATCTATACCTTGGCGCGGTGTGCGACATCAGACCCGAGCTCGGCGCCTTGCTCGACGAGGGACCAGCGTCCGGACCCTTCGTGCATCTCTTTCTCTTGGGAGCATCAGGGTTTGCACAAGGTCTCTTACGACCTTTGGCTGGCGCAGCCGACGTCGCGCTAAGCGCCAAAAGCCCTAGGACGATCACCCTCTTGACCGGAGGAGGAGGTTTCGAGACCGCAGCCGGCTCGACCTCGGCAGGAGCCACAGCTAGTTCGACATCCGTGGGAGCCGCTAGAGGTTCAACCTCAGCAAGAGTCGGGACCGCGGACGAACTCGATGGCTCGACAATGGCACTCGCCGCAGGTTCCGCTGCAGCACTCACCAACTCGTCCGGAACAACGTCGGACTCCTCCACAGGAACGGGCAGATCCGCCGGGGCTGCGCAAGTCAGTGCCGTAGCTTCCTCCTCGGCATCACAGCAATCCATCTCTTCCTGAAACGAGAGTAACTCAGAGATGAGAGCATCCTGCGAGTCTGCCGTAGAGTTGGCAGTAGCTGGGACGTCATGGCTTTGTTGATCAGCTTGGGAAGAAGTTGGCTGAGTCGCAGGAGCGTTCAGCTCAGATCGAGCTGACCAGTCCGAGCCTTGCTCCCCGCACTCCCAATGCGGAGCATACGTCCTTCGACCCCAATCGTTCTCTGAACCGTGATTGGAACGTCTCTTGTTTCATCTCGATCCGTCTTACCAATCAAGTTTTACGATAAAAACCTTAAAGTCTTGTTTTCTCGTAAGAACTCCAGTAAATCGTATAAAACGGCAACAGTTAGACGAAACATCGGATATTGCCAAGATATACGATTAACTCGAGATGTTTTATAAAAACAGCATCATATCGAGGAACAATCTTGTTTAAAATCGCAAAACGATTAAGTCGCAAAACGGGCTCGGAAAGTCAAAAACGCGATGAAAGCCCACTCGCGACTTTAAACGAAGTCCAGCCCAAAGATACGACGACGGTTTGTCTATTTACTCGCAGAAAGAAGATAAATTTCAAGCTTGAAGATAAATAGAAGTTTTCCGAAGAAAAATGGAAAGATCGAGACAAATGGAAGATTTCCGATAGACTCGAATCTGGGCGGAAAAGGAAGGACTAAACCGCCTAAGGAGGAAATATATAAGCAGAAGATTGGGGACAAGAGCAAGGGACGAATTCTAGACCTAGAAAAACGGCTGTTAGCTTAGGCGAATTTAGGACTTAGGTGGCTAGACTAGCAAGTCTGATCCTTAGAACGTTTTGTCGTCTAAATTCCGCGATTCTCTTGGTAACAGCATTCAATCTCTTTATCAATAATAGCTCTTACGCAAATCTGTTCATCTTTTTCGTTTTAGTGGTTTCCGCAGAGATCCAGGACCTCGGGAGAATTAGGGTTTTCCCTAAGTTTCCATATTTGACGGAAAATTGACAGTGCAAATTTCGGTTCCCACAATGCCATTGAAGTCTTTGATACTGATGCGGGAGTGGCTTGATGATCAGACCGACCGTTGGGATCCGATAAATTCCTTTGAGCAATATGAGGTGGTGAAGATCAGTGAAGCCGAGTTCCTTGGAATTCCACCTCCTTCCTTTGAGTATAAGCCTTAGATTCCTGGTAGTGATGAGATGAATGGGGGTATCGGAACCTCCTTCCGGTGATCCTCCTATCAACTGATCCATATTTCTGCTAGTTATGTTTTTAACACCGTGAAGGGGTATCTTTTTGTATTTACCTTTGATGGGGGGGGGGGGGGTTTAGAACTTTTGGATCGGGCCTTCGTGCCTTTTTTATCTTATCTTTCTGAACAATGGCCCTGCTGTGATCTTTTGAAGTGTTTTCTTTTTGGACTCGCATTTTTCTCCTTTTGAGATCTTCTGCTTCTGTTTACACGTCTCTTCTTTTGGAAAAAATGCAGGTCGTCTAATGATCTTAGGATCTTGGATCGTCTTCGAAGAACTGGAGAGTCAAGCGTTGATCCAATCGTTTGGTAACCTTGAGCCTTTCTATGCCTTTCAGATGTTTTTCGGAGGATTCAGGGATCCTAGGCGTCTGGATTCCTTAGAACCTCTGGACCTTAAGATGATCGGACCTCATAGGTCTCGTAGGATTGAGTCTTTTTTGGGGACCCTGGGATCGCTTAGAGAGTATAAATACATGCCCATCCAGGCTACGCGCCTCCATGTACATGAACTACAAACGGTTTGATCCCTCATTGAAGGGTACGTAGGCAATCCCCACTTAAGGATGCAGCTATAAATCTAAACACCTCCATGGTCCCGTGCGTATATACCCAAGGACCGACCCTGGTAGCCGGAACCATCAACTACAGATCATGAGGCACCCAAGGACCGACCCTGGTAGTCAGAACCATCGATCATAGATCAAGAAGACCATGCGATCTTCACTATCGATAGGCGGTCCCCGCCTAACGACCAATCTCCCCTGCTGCTACTAAGGCACCGACGACATATACTGGCCCATACCCATATGGTAGTATCCTAAGAGCAGGATCTTCTGGTTTATCAACTATCGAAGCACGAGAATACACTTAATGACATGTCTCTTTCTTCCTATGATTCCGTAGAGCTGAGCACAAATCGCTTGTACACAAAAATACCCTAACACCTGTAGTATCAGTGTTGGGCTCAGGGATTACAGCCCCCTGAGCATCTATCCTCTGACCTGCTTCATTACGCAGATGACTCTCCTGGTCATGCAGGTCTCCATTATCATCTCATACAAGAATCAAATTCGCAACCATGTCTCACGGTACAATATCGATCGATGTTCAAACTGAAGTATCGATCGACGTCGGATGGAAGATATCAGTCGACGGAAGAGTGTCTTCGGTCGACGGTGGTGGGCGAGTGTCGGTCGACGAGACTTGTGTCTGGGTCGAAGGTGGTTGGCGAGAATCGAGCGACGAACTAGTGTTGTTGTCAATCGATGAGGAGCTTCTTTCTTTGCGGATTGAAGGTCCTAAACTTGTAGGATCTGATGAGAATAGCAGTTGAGTTTCCTTTTTGCTTCTGGTACTGCTGGGCATGCACCTGAAAAGACAAAAGAAATTTTGTGTTAGAAAGTGGTTTTAAGAAATAACCTAGACTAAATCAGACTAACTCTATAGGGGATCAAAGCTCCTCGACAACGTTGCCAAATTTGATCTCACTGAAATTACTCTAAGGAGTGAATTACTCTCTCAAGTAAGAGGTTCAGTTGTAGTACTTAGGGATTGAATAGACATGGAGCTATGGAACCTAATAAATCTAATCAGAGTGATTAAGCTAGGTAGATTATGATTAAATGTAAATAGCAGGTTTATGAGCAAGGCAGTTGCTCGATTGATTTGATTGAGTTTTTGGTGCTTTAGATGAAATAGCAAGACTTAGGGTTTCTATTCAGGTATTCAGGATTATTATCCTACAGATGCGTAATAAGTTGTATGCATGATATTATAGAGCTCAACACTTATAAGCAAACCAATCGGCGTTCGCTTTCTAGGTTTGTCTATTGGCCAGATATAAGTGTCGATCGATGATTCTATAGGAATATCGATCGATACACTTGTTGAACCGTCGATCAATTATTCGATTAGAATATCGATCGACGCGTTGAATTGTGCTCAGTAGGCTTCCTAGATTAGCTCTCGCCTTACTCTAGCAATCCTAGCTCAATTAGGATGGATTCAGGATGAGATGCAAGTGATGACCTGAGTCTACAACTCCTAGATCAAGTTCTAGCAAGCTAAACTAGAGACAAGCTTTAATGACAATCCTAATGATGAATATCACAACATAGCAATCTATAGTTGGGGATAATCCTTCATAACCTATTTAAACCCTAAACCTAACAAGAGAACTACTCAGACATGGCTAAGCAATTCTTAACAGTAATTATGTATAAAAAGTGCATAGATAAATAGATAGATATTAATGGAGTTCCAATCACAAATCTCTTTGGATCTTCTCTCCAATCTACTAAAAATCCAAGAACACTTTTGCTATGAAAATAAGAAAACAAGAAGGCACACTATGCCTCTAACATTTTGGCAAGCTATATATAATTAGGTTAAAACTCGTCAGGGGTAATCTTATAGCAAAGTAGGCTAGAACCAAACGGGCTTATGCACGCTTCGCCGTCGATCGATGTAACAAGGTATTCATCGATCAATTATTTTCTCTGAATGTTGACCAATGGTCTTTTTCGATGGTCAGCTCGGATGCTTTCTCCTAATATCTCCAAAATGCTTCAAAATCATCACTTTCTTTCAAATCACTCATGATACTATAAATATACTAAATAGACTCTAGAATATAATAATTAGTTATTAAAACACTTATAAACCATGGCTAAAAGTAGGTAAAATCCATGGCCTATCATAAATACTCTAATGTATACGATTTTTTTTTTAAATAGGTGTTTTCTAATATGTTATTTTATTCTGGCAATCCTAGAAATACACTTTGTCAAATCGAAGTGATTTTTAATATTGAAAGCACTATATATATTATTTCGTTCAGATTAAATAATGTAGTCTTAATTTTTATTCTTAAAAAGCTTTTAATGAAATATCATGAAAAGGTTCAAATCACTTCCTTTTGAGTTTGTTCGAAGAAAGAGTGATTTGATCATTCGTCTAATATTTGTTTTCCCTAATGCCCTATCTAGCTATTATAATTGTAGGAATGAGAGATTTTAACTATTTATTATAATTTTTCTGGTTTGTCATTTGACAAATCAAACATTTCTTAGTTTATACATAGTTTACATATATTAGAATGGGAAAATATTATATATTTTTTTATCGGTATACTCTTAAGTAACTAAACATTAAAAGAGTAGGTTGATAAAATAAGTAAGTTGTTCTAGAATTAGATTATTTTTAGACCGAATTGGGGAATTTATACTAGACAGACATTTATATTTTGAGTCTACACTTATATTCTATAACAAGTTGATATATTAGATCTGAACAATAATATGTGAATAGAGTTTGAAGGTAATTAATTCATTCATTAATTCATAAAAAAATAAATAAATTTCAATATCTTTTAATAGATAATCATAAGTAAATACTTCTCTTTTTAAGAAAAACAAAATCTTAAGATAATATTTTGGCTCTCTATTTTTAGGTAATTAATAAATTCATATAATATAAAATATGATTATAAATTAATTTTAAGTTAATTTATTTTTAACGAAAATAGAAGTCTATGTATATTTTAATATATTACTTAAGTGAAATTATATTACTAAACCAAATGATAATCTTATTAAATAATTTGATATGATGTTAAAATAATAATTTAATGCACTATTTTTAGATTGTAAATAAAATTTATGGTATATATATAAACCAACATAAATCTATTTTCAGCATATGTTGATTTTTTGTAACATTGAATATTATAAAATAGATATTCCAATTTGTACTTTTAAATTAAAATTAAATATATTTCAACTTAAAATATTAAAAACTGATCAATACAAAACATAAAATAATAAAACTGGAATCTATATAATGGGTAGGTTTATGATTGATATTTCTAGTATTGAAATTTTTTGGGTTTTCATCAAATATTATAGGGTTTTTTCAAAAATGACTCAAAACAAAAAGTCAAATGCAAAACTAGCCTATGATTTTTTTGGAACTTTCATTTGTCTTATTCACCTAATAAGTTTCGATTATTCAAAAAAATATCATTACTTGTTTTAAAGTTTATTTTTTTGAAATACTTGTTTTACTCAATCACTTCATCTTTCTCTTCTATTTACAACATTGACATTGTTATCAATACATTTACCACCATGAACAACCAATTTCAAGCTCTAAATGTATATAAAATCAACATCTACATCTTCATGGGTAACATTATTTTCTTCATGTTTCAGACGATCAACTACAAGATCATATCTGAACTTATTGGTCTTGGAATCAAGTACTTAGAAGATTGAGGAATCACCCCTACCAATTGTACTCCTTTAGCTCATGGAAACCCACTCGTTCAAGTTTTTTTCGTCAAAGGTTATTCTATTACTCAAGTTTGAGGTGGTATAGGTATCATATCGTAATAGAACAACCAACAAGACTAAGGAGTATAACATATCCTGAAATCTCAAAATATTCTCTTCAGCTCTTGTATCTCCTCCAACTTTGTCGAAAAAAGCGGCCATGTCTGGGTTCACCTAAGCATCGCTATCAAGTCTTCAAAGTCTGCTCCACATTGCTGACATGTCGAATGTTGCAATGCTATCAATTGTTATTGTAGGCGTTTCCAACTCCATATGCAATGCGGATTATCTCTGACTTTGATTTTTTATCCCTGTAAGATGTGTATGTCCCATGTTATCTAGCCACATCCATCCACATTCACTAAAGATCGATGTTGCTACTAGGGTTTGGATCAAATCAGTAGTTAGATCATTTGTCATCAACCAAGCTTGATATTCTCCTTCTGCATATCTTATCTTCTCAAATGGGTCTCTATCCATCCTTATGGATAGTTTATCATTCCGTATTTCCACAAATACAAAATTATTCATGGATAAGGGTCCATGTCCATCTCCGGATCGTATATAAAATTATTCCCCTAGAAAATATAATCCATCTTAGTCTATATGCTGGATAGAAGAAAAACATTCAGATGAGACGGTGTAGCTACTAGAGCCCACACTAGGAGCACTGGAGGATATTCAAAGATAGCATAAGTTACAGACTCATCAGGTCCCCACATCTCGGACAAATGTTATCACATTGCATATGGCGACGAGTCAAATTTCCTGTGACAGCTATATATCATGTGATAAATTGCCATATAAGATGATAAATTTTTTTGAGGAGCATTTACCTTTCAAACAAACGCTTGGAGTTTCGTGAGGCTTGGTTTCGTGTAAGTAACATATTTTCAGCTTTAAGTATATATATGGCCACCCAATATCCTTACTCAACACTATACAGATCACTCTTGATAAAATTGAACTAATTAGTATCCCGATCTAATGATCGGCTTATGTGCAAACTTCTAATCAAATGTATATCTTCTTGTGCTACAAAGTTGTCAAGAATGGCACATCCCATTCCTTTAAGTCTTGATTAATAAAATCACTAACTATCATCATGAGATGTGCTATCGGGACATTTGGCGTAGCCGGCCTTGGAGGTGACGTGAGAATCCATGGATCTTTCCATGCTTTTACATCATAACTTGTATGGATCTTATCCAATCCCTACAGCAGCATAGGCTTTACCATAAATAAGTTAGTCCATATTCCAAGTTATTTATCCAAAATGATCATAAATATATTTTTAGATTTTTGATTGATTATAGAAATTATCCATTTGAGTCGGATACAGCTGATTGACAAAAACGGATGGCATTTCACAAATAATGGAAAATATATGGTGAAATCTGCATACCAAGTAGAACGTGTCTACGCTGACAAGGATAAACCGTTACCAGTTTTTTGTCCTTCGGTTGAAATTTTGAAGGCGTTTTGATGGAAAATAAGATGTCCAGCGAAAAGGAAGCATTTCTTATGGTAAATAGTGTCAGGTGTCAGGATGCATTGCAGTTAAGAAAAACTCGCGAGCAAGGGGGATGCAAGAAGATATTTGATGTGCAAGGTGTGGAGAACCGGAAGAATTAATAAATCATGTGTTTTTTGAATGTCCACCGGCGATACAAGTTTGGGCATCTCAAACATCTCATCGAAACCAGTTGTTTTCCCTAATCCATCACTTTTCGCGAATATGGATAATTTGTTTTGGAGAGTTATTCCACAAATGGAGGATCATCAATTTGCTTGGATATTATGGTATATTTGGATGTGAAGAAATAATAAAGTTCTTAGTAATATTGATGTTGATCCTAGGGAAACTTTAAAATTGGCAGAAACGGAGTCTATATTGTGTACTGAAGCACAAGTTTCATTGGCACAAAGGGTTTTCCAAAATATAGAGGTCGACACCACTAACCTACCAATCATTCCAGGTATATGGTGCTTTACAGATGGGTCATAGAAAGATGAGGAGATTTTTTTTTCAGGATAAAGATGGTATAGTACTTTGGAAGGTTTTGATGGTCTGATGGGCGCAAGGAACACAAGGGCGAGTATGTCACCCCTTCACGCGGAAGTTGAAGTGCTTATTTGGGCAATGGAATCTATGCGGAATTTACGTCTGTTTCAGGTCACATTTGAAACGGATTATTCTCAATTGGTGAAGATGGTTTCCGAACTAGAAGAATGACTAGCTTTTGCAAGTTATTTGGAAGATATCAAGATCTTAAAGAAAAGTTTCAACAACTCGAACATCATTCATGTACCCAGAACACATAATACACTGGTGGATTGTCTTGCACGCAGTGTTAGGAAGCAGTCGTCTTCTGTCGTTCACATGGATGCAAAGTTACCGGTTTTGTTTTCAAAGTATTAGAAATCTGTGTTATGCTGATGACAAAAAAAAAAGATTAACTAGTGAATTTTGCACTAGCTTCCAAGTCTACAAAAATCACCTAACTATTTGTTTTTGGGTTTTGGGAGTTTGAGAAAGTTAGTTTGACGAGATATTATGAAAGTAACAGAAAACGTAAGATGGTTGTAAATACAAAGTGACTGCCTAGTCGGAGGGAACCACTTTTTTCGGTGGGGAACACTGGACCAGCTTCCTCCACACGCATGCAATCTTTGACAACGAACGCCCGCCAAGTTTGTCTTTTATCTACATTATTACTTGTGTCTTTTTTTTTTTGCTAACTTTTGGTGCATTATAATTAAAAGGTGGCAAGAGTTTGTTTTACAACGACTCTAGTAAAATAGCATGAAGAATCTATGAAAGTAACAGAACGACTCTAAGTAAAATAGCAAGAGTTTGTTTATTATTACTTGGGTCTTTTCTTATCCCATTTGTTTTTTCGTTTTAAGATAGAATACACGATACTTAATTTATTGATCTAAGGTTACCCTCAAACCAATTTTTAAAAGAATATGCAGTCCACAGAATTTTTGGATATTCAAATGATCCCTACAATGAATTTATATCTGTACGGTTACATGATAAATGTAGTAAAATATTTTTAAACCTAAATTGATTAGCAACCCAAAGCTTGTGTGCCACTGGACAACTATCACATGGTTTAGAATTACATGATACATACAAATATATGTTCACCATATACTAATTTGGAACTTGTTGAATATATATATTTTTATATCTACAACTCAAAATATCTTGTCGATAATGACAGGCTTTTGAAGTTTAAAAATAATATATAGGAATACTCTATAAAATTCCGTCTTTGTATTGTTTACGTACAAAACTATTTATTCTTTTTATTTGAGAGAGTAATGAAATAGATGACATTTTGCATGAATATTATGGTACATTTAGAAGAGACGAAACCACAAGATTTTAATGGCATGGGTATTGATCATAGAAATACTCTCAAATTGGCACAAACAGAATTATTACTTTGGACCGAGGCACATGCTTCACTTACGCACAAAGTTATTCAACCTACGGAAGCAGTGGTGGGGCGACATTGCCATCCATAACTTGGAGATGGTGCTTCACGGATGGATTATGGAAAAATCAAGAAAATTACTCGAAACAAGGCTTATATAGTACACTAGATGGTTTTGATGGAGTAAATGGGGAAAGGAATACCAAAGCTGCTCTCTCACCCTTACACGCGGAGGTAGATGTGCTCATTTAGGCAATAGAATGTATAAAACATTTACGGTTGTTTCATGTTATATTTGCAACGGATTGTTCTCAATTGCTGAATATGGTTTCGGAATCAGAAGAATGACCTGTCTTTACAAGTTACTTAGAAGATATCAAGATCCCCAAAGGAAGTTTCAACCACTCATTGATCATTCATATACTAAGAATGCAGAAGACTGATAGACCATGGATTTGACACACTTTTACCCATGGTTTATAAGTGTTTTAACTACTATTTATTATATTATAGAGTTTATTTAGCATATTTATAGGACGATTGGGAGTGATTTGGAGGAAAGTGATGATTTTGGAGCATTTTGGAGATATTTGGAGTAAGCACCAGAGATGACCATCGAGCAAGACCATCGGTCGACACAGAAGAGGAATAATCGATCGATGTTCACATCGTGACATCGATCGACAGCGAAGCGCGCAGAAAGCCTGTTTGGTCTCAGCAGACTTTGATCCCAAGTCTTCACCTTTTCACAAGATTACTCCTGACGTGTTTTAACCTAATTATATAAGTTTTGCCAACATGTTAGAGGCAAAGTGTACTTTCTTGTTTTACTGATTTTACGACAAAGATTTTCTAGGATATTTAGTAGATTGGAGAAAAGATCCAAAGAGATTTGTGATTGGAACTCCATTGATATCTATCTATTTATCTATGCAGTTTTTATACCTTACTGCTGTTATGAATTGTTTGGCCATGTCTGAGTAGTTCTCTTGTTAGATTCAGGGTTTAAATAGGTTATGAGGGATTAGCCCCAACTATAGATTGCTAAGTTGTGATATTCATCTTTAGAATTGTCATTAATGCTTGTTTCTAGATTAGCTACCTAGAACTTGTCCTTGGAGTTGTGGACATAAGCGATAGCTTGCATCTCACTCTGAATCCATCCAAACTACGCTAAGATTGCTAGAGTAGGCGAGAGCTCATCTAGGAAGCTTAGTGAGCATATTCAATCCGCACATTAACGCTTGACCAAGAGCGTCGATCGATATTCCTATAGAATAATTGATCGACACTGGTAAATAGACAACCCTTGAAAGCAAAAGCCTAATGGATTGTTATTCAGTGTTGAGCTCTATAATATCATCCATACAACTTATTAGGCATCTGTAAGATTATAATCTTGATTTTCTGAATAAAAACCCTAAGTCTAGCTATTTGCATTTAAGTACCAAAACCCCAATCAATCAATCGAGTATTCACTTGCTCACAAACCTGCAATTCTACATTTAAAAACATTAAACAACCTAGCTTAACAAATCTGATTAGATTTATTAGGTTCCCTAACTCTCTGTGGATTCGATCCCTAAGTACTACAACTGAACATCTTATTTGAGAGAATAATTCACTCCTTAGAGTAATTTGAGTGATATCAATTTTGGTACCGTTGTCGGGGAGCTTTGATCGCCCTATAGATTTAATCTTGTCTAGTCTAGGTTTCTTCTTAAAACTACTTTCTTACCCAAAATTTATTTCTTGTCATTTCAGGTACATGCCCAGCAATACCAGAAGCAACAAGGAAACTAAACTTCTAATCTCCTCAGATCCGGCAAGCTTGGAACGTTTAATCCGCAAAGGTATATGTTCCTCATCGATCGACAACAACACTTGTTCATCGCTCGATTTTTGTCAGCCACCGTTGACCCAGACACCAGTCTCGTCGACCGACTCTCGCTCACCACCATCAACCGAAGACACTCTTCTTCCGTCGACCAACATCTTCCATCCGATGTCGATCGATACTTCAGTCCGAAGATCGATCGATACTGAGCCGCGAGACATGGTTGTGACCTTGATACTTGTACATGAGGTGAAGGGAGATCTGCATGACCAGGAAGGTCATCTGCGTAATGCAGCATGTCAAAGGTTAGATGCTCAGGGGTCTGCAATCCATGAGTCTGATATTTATGCTACAGGCACTACTCTACCTGTAGATGAGGTTGCTCGACCCAGAACGTTGGCTGATTACAACCGTCCAGATCAATTCTACACCAACAGATCAGCGATTCGTCCTTCAACTATTCAGAGGGAGAATTTCGAGTTGAAGCCACAGTACTACACACTCGTGGGACAGACACCCTACTATGGGTTATCTCACGAGCATCCTACGGACCATCTAGAGAGGTTCTAGGATCTTATATCTGCTACTAAAGTCGAGGGAGTCTATGAAGACTACCTCCTATGTAAGCTCTTCAAGTACTCACTTGCTGGAGATTCTTCGCATTGGCTTAAGCAGTTACCACTAGGATCTCTCACATCCTGGAGCGACATCAAGAATGCATTCATATGCAAATTCTTTGATGAGGCGCGTGCTGAAGACTTGAGGAGCAAGATTACCACATTCACTCAGGAGCCTGCGGTACTTTCTACATAGGCATTGCGGTGCAATATTAGATGGCTCTTGATGCTTCCAGCAATGGGAACTTCAACACCAGGAATCCATAAAAGGCTGTGAGACTTATTGAAAACCTAGCATCCAGCAGCAGCACCAAGAACGCTTGAGAGTAAGAGATCTGCAACCATTCTTGGGAATGGTCAGATGGATGAGGTGAAGGTAAAGCTGGGCAGTGTTCACAAGCTTCACAGGAGGCTGGTCTGCTTAGTTGAGGATGCAGAGGCTGTAGACACAGAGGGTAGAGCAGAGGTAGAAGAAGATGTGAACTTCATTAGTGGAACTGGATTTCAGAAGTCTGGAAACCAGAATGGAAACTTCTATGGACAAAGAAGTAATTTCAACCAGAGTTCGCAGCAGTAGAAACCCTACATCAACAACTACAGCAGCAACAATAGGGGTTATGGAAACTCCTACTACCAGAAGCCACCGTCACCTACTCAAGAGCACCCATGCAAAGAAGCTGGAGATTTAGGTTATTCAGACAGGAGAAGTTGTTAAGAGGTAGGAAGCCTTAACAAGAGGGGTAGGGGATGATGTAACGAATCACCACATGAATGTCATCATAGATGATGATTTCTGGCAAGTGGTGAAGTAGGAGAAGCTGCAAGAAGAAGATTTTGAAGTAGAAAGCTCGATGAGTTTTGGTGGATCGCATTGGTGTCGATCGACGCCGGACTTCAAACATCGATCGATAGAATTCGATCAAAACCGAGCGACAGGTTCTCCAGAGCATCGATCGATGACAATTACGGAGTCAACCGCATCTTGCAATGCCGAGAGGATCCTAACTCAAGAGGAGTTCACAGCAAGACACCCAAATCCGCCCAGCCATGTTTATGTCAAAATCGATCAACATTATGATACTGCCATCGATCGACAGAAAGAGAATGCCATCGATCGATAACCTCCAACGCCCATCGATTGACGCACACCTCTTACATACCGAGTGCAGGTGCCAAAGATAGATATTGCCTATCTCAATGCACTCAGGCCACAATCCAAACCTTTAGATAACCCACCAGAGGCCACCAGCACATTCAGATGATGCAGCAGATCCTATGGAAGTTGATAGGGTTCCTATGGGAAGAATCCTAAGGAAAAGAAAGGAAAAAGTTGCGAAACATCTGAAGAGGGGAGCAAATGAAAAGAAAAAGAAAAGTTTCCAAAAGAGAGTCTTCAGGATTCTTTTAGAAACGTCATCCGAGCATGCTTATTTTACCCACAGATTGAGGATGTTCTTCAGAGAAACCAGAGAGACCGAAGAGGACATTAGGAGAATGTTCTGTGAAGCTAGAGAAAAGATGAAGAGGATGATTACACTGAAGAAGAAGAGTGATCCTGGGAAGTTTGCAATACCATGCACTGTGAAGGGTATTGAATTCCCACATGCACTGTGCGACACATGAGCATCAGTAAGCATCCTACCTAGGGTTATGGCAGACCATCTAGGTTTGAAGGTGGAGCCTTCCAAGGAATCATTCACTTTTGTGGATTGTTCTTGTTAGGGGATTTTTGTGTAGGCTCTTTGTGAGTACTACAGAACGATGGACAAGCTAGTAAACCAAGGGTATTTGTATGTATTTAGTGAGGATTTAGGGAGGATAATAAAGAGATAGGCTTGAAGAGACTTTTATTAGATAGAACAAGCAAGATTACAAGGTATTGAGTAAGAACCCTAATTCTAGCCGTCTAACTCTAGTCTCTAAGCCTTGGAGAAGTCGATCCTTTCCTTTAGGGTTTTAGTTGCTCTTATATAGTCGTCTAGGAGTCGGTTCCATTTGGTTAAACTCTTCCATATTCGGAAATATGGAAGGTTCTCCTTATCGGAATTTTTCCATTTCTTGGAAGGGAGCTCGGTTCCAGGGACCGAACTCAGGGTTCCTTCTAGCGGGGACCTGGAGCGTTCCCTTATCGGGGACCCGAGGGTCTGGGTCTTACCTGGAGGCTGGAGGAAATGACACCGGCGTATTTTTCCCCAACAGTTTGCCCCTTATTTCTTGATTTTGTCATCGAAGTCGAGGAATAACCTGTGCACTCGAGTCAACTGGGGTTGCTCATTCTCAGCAGGCTCCCCTTAGGCAGGACCCCGTTCCATTGATCTTGCTATCCTGGGTTCCACTCAAGACGGAACTCATTCTGAACCCAGGTGAGGATCGGTTCCTTCGTGTTTGACCAGAGTCTAGTTGTAGTTTCGCTTATCTTCTGGAGATGACGGTGTTGGAACTCTGATGTTTAGGCTGCGTATAGGCTGGAGAGAGTTCTTGCTGGGAGAATCTAGGGATCTTCGAGGCTATGATCCTTTGCTTTGAGGAAAGGCGGGAGTGCTACGGAGTTGATGCTTCGACTCTGCAGATGAGAGAGTTCCTATTGGAGAGGCCCGGGGCTTCTTTATGAGGTTCCTTGAACTGGGGAAACAGCAAGGGGATTTTGGTCCAAAATTTTGGCGGGAAAAATGGAAGTTCCTCGCTTCTTTATCTCGAGATTTGTATTCGCGCGTGGTTTTCCCCTCGACGCGTGTAAAGTGTTTCTAGGGTTTTCGATTTCTATCCGTCCGATATCTCCTCCTGATTCTTTTAGTTTCCTTTTCTCTCCCTCTCGAAGATTTCTTGCGATCTCCATATCTCGACTTGGGTCCTCATTCTGCAGGTAACTTCTCCTTCTCTTTCGCTTACTTATAGATCATTTCTTCCTCCTGTTCTTGAGATGAGGACTGAGTCGGGTCTCTCTCCAGATTCTTCTTCCATAGGTAGTAGAGTTAGATCTAGTAGATTGAGGGTTGCTCCAACGGAATCCTTGGATTCTTCCGATTCTTCTCTGGATCTGACCGTCAAGGCAAAAAATCCCAAAGCTATTGTTGCTAAGAGAGCTTCACCGGCAGGGGGGAGCCGATATCCTCTGATTGGCCCTCCTTCGGTGATAGGGGCTGAAGAGGTCGCGATTTGGAGGGAGAAGTACGAGTTTCCTGATGATGTTGTTATTCGAGTACCTGATCCAGAAGACAGGGTTTCTGATTTCGGTGTGGATGAGGTTCTTGTCTACGAGGGTTACTTCGCGTCTGGCTTCAGGGATCAAATTCCCTCTTTGGTATCTAAGGTGTCCGAAACCCTAGGGAATTCCCCAGGTCAGTTAAACCCTCCGGCTTGGAGGACATTAATAGCTCTGTAGAATTTGGGTTATCTCAACAGACTTATGATTGGAGTGGCTGAGGTCCTGCATTCTTACTCCGTCTCTCCTTTAAGTGGTGCAGAATGGAGGTACCACCTTCATCCTCAAAGCAAGGAGCCCCCAGTTAGGGAAATTCTCAAGAAGGACAGGAAACGGCTTCCGGCCTTTGAGGGAAACTGGACGGAAAAATTCGCCTCTATGCATCTCCCGGGTTTTTTGTCAATTTGGCAATTGGAGGGTAGGCTAGTCGCAGGAACCAAGCAGGTTATCTAGATACTAGGATACTAACGATCTCTTGTCTTTTTGGTGCAGATTTGCCTTGTGTTGACTATTCTTCGGGGAAGGATACCATCGAGCAGGTGTTGAAGCTTCCTCTCGAGCGACGTCAGATTCCTTTTCTCTCGAGCAAAGCAGCATTAAAGCGTTGCAGTATCTAGGGTCAGCTTCCCACTTTCTTCCATACTTCTTCTTTATAGTTGCTGACTTGATTTACTTTCATGTGTTAGGTGAGATGTCAGGATCCAAGGGTGACGAGGCTTTGGCAGAGTACAAGAAAGCTCTTGAGGTGATGTCCGCAAGGAAAGCTGCCCCTAAGCGAGTTGCTCCTTCCAAAGACGATGACGAGGTGCAAATTATCAGGAGTAGCAAACGCCAGGCGGTTGCTGCTGCAGATCCATCCTCTTCCAAGAATAAATCCATGGCGTCAGGCTCTTCTCCTAAAGTTTCTCCCTCTGTCCCTTATGACTGGGCCACAGTGCTCACCAACCTTAACACGAAGGTGTTCCCTTCGACTCCGGTGCTTCTGGCATTGGAAGAGGATTTTTCCATGGCCATTCCGTCGCTTCAGGGTGACTTGCTTCAGGTAATTCCTCATATGTTTCTTTGGTTTTTTGGTTCTGGCTGCTGATCAGAGCTTATGAGTAGGTGTCGTCTCAACTATACAATCTCAGGGAGAGGATGGAAGGTGCAGTTTCTACAAAAGTCGAGATGGATACTCTGGCCTCCCAGCTGTGCGAGGAAAAAGATGATTCTCTAGCCAAGGACACGGAGATCAAGGCGTTGAGGCTCAAGGTGAGGAACCAAGAAGAAGCAGGGGAGCTGGCGGCAGCAAAGAACGTCTCTCTAAGGAGCCAACTGAAGAATAGGGAGGAGGAGCTGAACGATCTGAAGGATGCCGCAGAAACCTTTGAGGCTGAGAAGGCCATGGCTGTGAATGGTGCCAAGGTTGTGGCCCGATGTGAGCTGATGCGGGAGTGTCTTAGTGGTCAGACCGATAGCTGGGATCCTGTGAATACCCTAAACCAGTACAAGACGGTGAAGACCACCGAAGCCGAGCTTCTAGGACTCCCAGCTCCCTCCTTTGAGTATGTGCCTCAGGTCCCTGGTGACGAGGAAGTGAAGAAGACGCCAGAGCCTGCTGCTGATGATCCTCCTGCCAACTGATCCCGATATTTTATTGTTCGTACTCCTAACTCCGCAGAGGAGTTTCATTTTCTAACTGCCGTTGATGAAGGCTTAAAACTCTGGACCAGGCCTTTGTGCCTTTTTTATTTTGCTGTTTCAAACGATGGCCCTGTTGTGGCCTTTTGATTTATGCTTTATGGATTTGCATTTTTCGTTTGCTTGCTTGTCCTTCATCTTCGGGATATTTAGCTTTGTAGGTGATAAGTGTATTGCTTCTGCGATTTTCAATCTTTCGAAAGATCTCAGGTCGTTGAATGATCTCAGGGCCTTGCGGCTTGACCCACGAGTCGTTATCGAAGAATGGTTGAGCTAAGCGTTGATTGCTTAAGGGTCTCTTACAGGACCTAGGCCGCATGGGCTCTAGATGTCATTAACGTCAGAGGACCTATGGATCCTGGGTGCTAAGGTTCCTTGGAACCTTTGGACCTTGCAACAATCAGACATGACGGGTCTCGTATGACTGGTTCTCCTCTGGGGACCCTGGAGTCACTTGGAGAGTTTTTGGTAAGCTTAGGACCCGTAGGTCGTTTTTAGGGAACCCGTGGGTTCTAGACCCTGAGGTCTTGAGTTG
Organism: Brassica rapa; assembly: GCF_000309985.2. NCBI lineage: Eukaryota > Viridiplantae > Streptophyta > Magnoliopsida > Brassicales > Brassicaceae > Brassica > Brassica rapa. Next base: position 6,091,818 of record NC_024804.2, read on the forward strand.
GACATATGGTCTTTGGACCCTGAAGTCGTTTTAGGGAACCAATAAGTTCTTGGCTCTGAGGCCTATCTGAGCCCGTAGTTCTTTCTCAGAGCCCAGAATTAAGGTTAAAGGGACCGCATTCTGCCACCCTAGGTGAGGCCACTCTCGGTACCTGTTGGGGTACCGCATTCTACCGCTCGGAAGCTGGTCACTATCGAGTTTCCATGCTGCATGCTGCTTTCTGCAGAAAGCCACTATCAGACTTAGAGGGTGCTGGTGTGGGTGAAAACCCAAGTGCCAGGCTTTGCTACTTTCCACGTCTGGAGAAGTAGAATGTTATGTGGTGCTCCCGGACTTTTGCACTTGCTCAAGGGCAATTATACCTCGTGTCCCCTGTATTATTCTAGCACGTAGCATTTTAATACAAGTACTTTCACATTTTTGGTATTTTTATTTGGGACCCCGATATGCATGAGGCTATACCGGGGTTTTAGGTAGTATTGATGGCATATTCGGGATTGCGCAGACCCATTCCCACCTGATGTCTCACACCCATTTTGTTTTTGCGTGGTCGTACCACTTTTATCATTAAGGGTTGGCCAGGATCGAAAGACTCTTGGACCTGAACCAGCTCGTTTGCCCCTTTAAGTATTATGGCATTCCTACTACTCTCTTATAGTCGGAACTATTTTATTATCTAAGTTTTGTCCGGAAACGTTTCAGCGTACATAGGAGTAGGAAAACATAATGCTTAAATAATAGATAAAATAATTAATAGAAATCATGGCCCGGAGACCGTACAAGATATCAGCTTGCGAGGTTCCCCGGTGGTTAGGCCATGCTTTACCTCTTGTTTCTAGGTGATTCGCAGTGTTTGACTTGCTTTTGGGACAAGCGTCCTTGCTGGAGGGTTCCTCCTTCTTCTGCAGGGTTTTGCCTTTTTCTTGGGTCTAGGGACCGTGGTCGAGACTCGTTTCATGCCCCGGCCTTTAGTGTTCAGGGACCACTGTCTTCTATTGATGAAGGTTTTCTGTACTTCCATGAAACGTGTAGTCACATTCATCCATCGGAGCAACCAGGTTTGGAGGTCTCCTGTCTGGCTAAGTGTCTCCCTCCTGCATCTGTGAGGCGCCCTTTGCTCCGGGTCCATCCGATGTACCCTCTGAGGATGTCTCCTTGAAGTACTCGTGCCCCACTTATTTATTCGCGAGACCACTGGCTGATGCCTGATAAGGTTCTTGGTGATCTTGTCTATGTGAGGCGGGAGACGAGGATCCTGTGAAAACCAGGTCTTGCGAGCATATGCAACTTCGAAGGGCTTCGGGGGACACCACGCGGAGCGATCGACATAGGTTCTCTGAGGATTCCTCTGGTTCTTGGAATGATTCGGGGTCCGCCTTCTCCGGAACGACCCCAACTACTTGTATCATTGACCTCTAATCCATGGGTTCGCGGGGGCCGAGGTCTTCTCTGTAATTGCTATAAGACCTTGGTCTTCCCCTTCAGGGTGGTCTGGTAGCAGGATCGAGAATTCTCTTAGTCTCCCCTGATTACTGTAATGCCCCAGGGTGTAGGAAATTTCACCATCTGATGAAGGGTTGAAGGGACTGCTCCCATGTTGTGAATCCAGGGTCGTCTCAAGATCATGTTATATGCTGATTACCAATCTACGACCAGGAATTTGGTAGACATGTTGACTCCTTCAGCGTATACTGGGAGGATTGCCTCTCCGGCGGTTTGCTTGACCTCGCCGCTGAATCCGATAAGTGGGGTTACCTTTCGCGTTAGGGCGCTCTCCTCCAGCCCCAAATCTTGGTACACCATCTGGAAGATAATGTTGTTGGAGCTGTCGTTGTCTACTAGTACTCTTTTCACCAAGCAGTTCACTATGGTGAGAGAGATAACTAGAGCATCGTGTTGGGGAGCTAGGATCTTCTCTAGCTCCTTAGCTGTGAAGCTTATCTCATTGGTGCCTAGAAGTAGGCGCTTCGATTGGGTCGTTTCCAGATCATGCTTAGCGTTATGGGTGCTTTTCTTTGCGGCTGTGTGGCTTACTCTGCTTACTTCTGAGCCTTCGGATATGACATGGATCACCCGATCTTGGCAAGGTGGTGAGGTTGGTGCAGCTCCTTTGGACTTCCCGGCTGTCTCTTTGCTGAGGTGGGCCTTGGCTTTCTCTGAGAGGAATTCTCGGGATGCCCCTTTTGGAGTAGTTCGTTGACCTCAATCTTTATGGCGATGCAGTCTTTGGTTTTGTGGCCATGATCGCGGTGGAAGTCGCACCAGAGTTGCGGGTTCCAGAACGAATCAGGTCCTTTCATCTTTGGAGGCCACTTAACCTGTTGGCCCATCTGTCTCAGTGCGTTGGCCAGCTCTGGTGTTGATATCGAGAGATGAGAGATATCGGGCCAGGTAGATACCGACATTCCTTCTTCCTTCTTCCTTCTCTTGAGGCCAGTACTAGAACCTGCCCCTGTTTCTATTACCGGAGTCCTTGGATCCTTTTTGGGAGGATCTTTCCTCTCGGTCTCCTCGATCTGATCGGCTGACATTTGGTCCTGCTTTGGTTGACCCTTGGCATGGCTAGCAACATCTTCCTCCCACTTCACCTGCGCCCAGGCTTGGGACAGCACATCTTCCATGGCCTTACAAGGGTACATGGTCAACTCTTTGTATAGCCCCCCGTATGGAAGTCGACCTCTTTTGAAGGAAGAGATCGCAGTAGGGATGCTGCATTTGGGGACCGCCACTTTCTCCTGATTGAAGCGGGCTATGTAGTCTCGCAGGGGTTCCACTCGATGCTGGAGGATCTCGAGAGACCATCCGAAATCTTCTCCAGGCTTCTACTACTTGCGAATTGCTCCACGAATTTGTCGCTCAGGCCTGCGAAGGAAGATATGGACCTGGTAGGGAGATTGATGTACCATTGCAAGGCAGGTCCGATCAGAGTGGAACCGAACCCTTTGCACATCGTGGTTTCGCGGGAATCCTTAGGGAGTGCAGCCGCCAACATCCTTTGTTTGTACTGCGCGATGTGATCGTTGGGGTCGCCAGTACTGTCATACATCTTGATGCTGGGGAAGGAGAACTTTCTAGGCATCTCGATTGAGGCGATTTCCTCCACGAAGGGGGTATCGGCGTAGGAATTTGGGTTGCTCCTCCGGATTGGGGGAGCTACTCCTGGTAGGCGTTCTACCATGGACTGCATGGCGTCGAATCTCTTACAGAAAATCTGCTCCAGGTAGGCGGTTATGGAGGACTTTGTTGCTGCAGTCCTCTCAGGTGCTTCTTTCTCGGATTCCGGCTCGGAATCGCTTTCTTCCAGGTCTTGAATTATAGGATTCTCGGTCCCTTCCCGAGTTGCCCCAGCTACCCCAGGTGCAGGAGGCGTGTCGGTGGTACCTCCTCCGATGCTGGGCGTGTTCAAATTTCCCATAGGTCGGACATGGGTGTTGAAACAACGCTTCTTGTTGCCTGCCGTTTTGAGGGCTTGGTTCTGGTCCCGGAGGACAGTGTTTGCTGACTGAAGCTTGCTTAGTTTCTCTGCGCTTTGCTCCAGCTGTTTGGAGTGTTCATCAAGTTTCTCCTTCAGGCTTTGAACTTCTGAAGAGAGGTCGGGGTTTCCTCCGGTAGTCTCCCGAGCTCGATGCATGTCGTTGATTTGGCCTTGTAGGCCGTCTATTTGCTTTTGAAGCTCAGCTATCGTTTGAGCAGCTTCAGCTGGTTCGCCGTGCTCATCCACCGCCACCATCACGTAGTTAGATTACTCCCCTCCTTCTAGCGCCAAATTGTTAGGGGATTTTTGTGTAGGCTCTTTGTGAGTACTACGGAACGATGGATAAGCTAGTAAACCAAGGGTATTTGTATGTATTTCGTGAAGATTTAGAGAGGATAATAAAGAGATATGCTTGAAGAGACTTTTATTAGATAGAACAAGAAAGATTACAAGGTATTGGGTAAGAACCCTAATTCTAGCCATCTAACTCTAGTCTCTAAGCCTTGGAGAAGTCGATCCCTTCCTTTAGGGTTTTAGTAGCGCTTATATAGTCTTCTAGGAGTCGGTTCCATTAGGTTAAACACTTCCATATTCGGAAATATGGAAGGTTCTCCTTATCGGAAGTTTTTCATTTCTTGGAAGGGAGCTCGGTTCCAGGGACCAAACTCAGGGTTCCTTCTAGCGGGGACCTGGAGCGTTCCCTTATCGGGGACCCGAGGGTCTGGGTCCTGCCTGGAGGCCGGAAAAAATGATACCGAGGTATTTTTCCCCAACAGTTCTCATACGAGCTCAGGAGGAATTGTAAGAGACCTAGAGGTGCATATTGGGGATGCCCTAGTTCCAGTTGATTTCTGTTGGGGTTAAAAACGGTTACGACGGAATTACTACCCGAAAATCCTCGGAGATCGTATTTCCGAAAGAGATAGTAAAAAGAAGGATACAACTTTCGTAAAATATAACCAATGCAAAGTTTTTACGAAGAAGTATCCTTGAAGATTCAAACCAAACAAACCAGGCTCGGTCGTTGCGTAATTACCGCGCATACACGCCGTCCGGTCGCTACGTAGCAATCAAGCCCGAGCCAAGCTCGATCGTTATGTAGCGACCGAGCGTCCGTCTCGCTCGGTCGCTATGTAGCGACCGAGCTCGAGCCAAAGCTCGGTCACTACGTAGCGACCGAGCGCTCGTCCCGCTCGGTCGCTACACAGCGACCGAGCTCGAGCCAAAGCTCGGTCACAACATAGCGACCGAGCGATCGTCCCGCTCGATCGCTACGTAGCGACCGAGTGATCGTCCCGCTCGGTCGCTACGTAGCGACCGAGCGCTCGTCCCGCTTGGTCGCTACGTAGCGACCGAGCGATCGTCCCCCGCGGTCGCTACGTAGCGACCGAGTTCGGCCAAGCTCGGTCGCTACGTAGCGACCGAGCGATCGTCCCGCTCGGTCGCTACGTAGCGACCGAGCAATCGTCCCGCTCGGTCGCTACGTAGTGACCGAGCTCAAGCCAAAGCTCGGTCGCTACGTAGCGACCAAGCGCTCGTCCCGCTCGGTCGCTACGTAGCGACCGGGCTCGAGCCGAAGTTCGGTCGCTGTGTAGCGATTGAACTCTTCCGAACATCGAGAGACATCAATCCATGCATTCTCGTCAAATCTTCGAATGCTATCTCCCGAAGACCGTAGCAAGCTCAGTCCATGTTTTCCGCTATTCTAACTCATCGATCAAACTTCGCGGATTAGAAACCGCAGAAAATTCGTAGTAAACGTGTCGAGTCGGAAGACGGCCCAAAGGGACCTAAAACACGACTCGAGGCCCATCCTACGATTTCTTAACCAAAAGCCCGTAAACCGCAGCACGGTTTACGCTTGGCCCACTAGGAAGGATAAATGTCAAGTTTCCGCGGATAAATACGGAAGTTTTGAAGATAATTGTGAAGATCGGGAAAAATGGAATATCTCCATTTTTATGCTATGACGGCTTAAGGGCAGAAGAGAAAAAGTGTAAACCGACCTTGGAGCTAGTATATAAGGAGTCCTAGGCGAGGAGCATGGGAGAGAACTTTTTGAGAGAAAACTTAGCACTTAGAGCAATTTAGGCAATTTTCCGTTTTTGTTATTTCGAGCTGCGACTCAATTAGGTTTAGCCGTCTTAGGGTTGCTAGAACTAGGAATCTCGCCGACAGCTCTCGAGCCCATGCTTATACCTTGTTGTAAACGCTCATGCGCAAATTCGGAATAAGATCTTCTTTGCTCTCTTTTTCGATTTCTTATTCTTTATCGTTGTTATTCTCGTGTTCTGATTGCTTGACGTGTGGTAATTAGCAGATATCCGAGTCCTCTGGGAAATTAGGATTTTCCTAGTTTCCTTATTTAAACAGAAATCGACAGTGCAAATTTCGGTTCCCACAATTTCCATGTCTAGGATATCAAACTAAACTGGAACTCTTCTCTACTAATTGGAAGAGCCTTTTTGTCAACAATGGGAGCAATGTGTAACATGCAAACCAACCAATTGTTCCTGACGCTCATAGATCCTCATGTCCACTACAATCCTATTCCTGTTAAGAATCCACATACGTCCTCCAGAAGAATCGATGATCCAGGACTCATCGCAGCATGCCACTGTGGAGCTGAATATCGGACAAAATATTCGGCATCTATCGAAACTCACACTGCAACATCGGTCGACAGTGCTCACCGGAAATCAATTGACATGGCCAAAGTAGAATCGGTCGACAGTAGTCCATGAGATTGGGAAGATGACTACTACAATTCAACTATCGCCGCACACACCATACACACCATGCATACGGAGGAGTATGATGAAGATTATGAGAAGGAACGAGCTATAGAGTACAAAGCCATTTTTGATGACGAAGATAGACTTCTCCACCATTCCTCTTGGAAAAGGAATGCACAGTCGATCGACATAACAGTCTTAACATCGATCGACACTCATCTTAATCAGACTAGCCGAAAACGAGCATCGACCGACATTGCATGATACCCATCGATCGACACTAATGTCGACTGTGCACGAGAAGGAGATTACTCGATTGGCAGTTAGGCAGGTGATCGCTATCACGAGAGCTATGCAGTAGAGATAGTAGTCCGTGATCCATGAGCAGATGAATTTCATGAGGGTTTCACATATTAGAGACTTCTCAATATGCAAATATGCGATGAAGCAGATCAACAACAAGCAGAAGCTTAAGGGGAAAGAACACATTTCAGCCATCCTATCGACAGAACAAATCGTCCGTCGATTGACATCTGTCCGAAACCACCATCCACTCTAAGCAGAAATACTAATTATGATAACCAGTATCTAACACATGATGAGTTTGGTATTTTCAGGGACCTAGATGGCTACGCAAGAGCAATAGATGGACATGCACTGCATATATCCAGATAGGACATTGCAAACAATCTTCAGATGGCTAATGGAGCTGATAATCTCTTCATGGAATAACGCAACATCCCAGCACATCACCAGAGGGTTACAAACGAGTCCTATGAAATAGCTGGTGGAGTAGACAATCATTTCAAGTATTATATTGGACATCATACTCGACCGTTGAGGACCCAACTTCGGTCGACTGATGACCCAAGTTTTGAAAACGCGCCTTTGACTGTTATTGAACTAGGAGATTCCACTAGGAGGAGAAACAACCTGTTCAGAACACATGTTCTACCTATTTCTAAGATTTCAAAGAACAACAAACATTACAATCGGACAACAACTAAAAGTAAGCTCTCATTTCTACATTCATATAACATTTCTATATGTTTAACATGAATATAAGCTCTTTGTCAAATTTTCTCTTTTAAAAAAAAATCCTAAGGATACTTTACAAATACAAATAAAAAACAATAACATGAATGACTTAATCGTAGTGTATAAGAAAATTAATCAATCCATACAACTAATTTTAGTTTAAGAAATAAGACAAATCAAGTTTAAAAATTCTAGAGTTAAGAGAATCAAAAGAATAATCACAGACCTAGTGTTTCGAAACATGGGACTTTGATGAAATTGATCATACAGAGTGTGAAAAGGCTGCCCGATGAAACTCGTACAGAAAGAAGAAGACGTCCGACGAAACCCGTAGAGGAAGAATGAATCTCCAATTCTTCTATTCGTGTCTAAGAACAAAGAGAAGGAAAGTGAGTTAGAGACGGAAAAAAATGATCATAAAGGATGAAGGAACAAGGATTCTTAACCTAAATCGCCATTGATACAGCTTCAAGGTTTTGGCGGAGAAGAGAGTGTCGTGAAATTATGGTAAAAGGTAAAATGCGACACTTAAGTATGTTTTACCTATTTCACTTTCTTTCTTTTTCTACTTTCTTTTTTATTTAACTTTTTTTTTCCTTTTTTACAAAACTAAAATAATTTACGAAAAATCAAAATTAATTAGGTTAATTAAAGGGTATAATGATAAAAATATAAATCCTAGTTACCTAAATAATCTTATACAAGTTTTATTGAGACAAATCTTAGTCGAAACTAACTCCTTTTCCCAATTTTCTCGAAATAAAATTATACTTAGAATCAATTATTCGATCTCAGCTCTAGACAACCTCTTTCACTTCATAAAGTTATTCCAAAAATACAAAGAACAAAATATTTTGTTTCTATCATCAGTAAATACAATATCTGTAAAAGTAAAGGATTGGTGTTCAAAAGTAAAAGACACATGAACAAGTACTCGTGTGAAGTGTTACCATCAAGCAATCAAGTAATTGCTTACTTTAATTCAACTTTTGTTTACAAATAACGAAAAACACACACGTAAATGTGTACATATAGGTGCGTGTGTGCATTACCCTCCTCTATAAGAGTGATCAATTCTATTGAAGTTCAGCTACACAATATTCTCGACCAATTCTCTCTTTTTACTTCTATATCTCTCTCTGATGAAGGGAACACTAAGATACTTAGCAGGAATTGCAGGGCCAAATGGGTTTGGCTCACGATCTACAGCTGAACAAGTTACACAACACTGCTTTCTCCCTTACTCCCATCTCACGGCCATTATCACTGGTTTGTCTTCGTTACACTTTAAATGGATGATATCATTTGAAATGCTTGATATATAAACAATTTTTGTGGAGTAGAATCTCGTGTGTCCCTTTGACGAAAGACAGGTTTCAATATCCTCTACAAAAATAAAAGAACCCAAATTTTGCTGCAATACCGAAGCACATCATAGTGATTCTCCCAGAATTCCTATGTACTCGCCTCCAAATACCCAAGAAATTACTTCTCAAACATATTTTACCATTACTTTTTTATCATTACCTTCTCGTACGCACAACAAATATTTAGTTTATCGTCTGAATTATTTTGTTGTTATTTTCTAATCAGATATTCGATAAAGTTTCTTCCAATACTTGGGAAAAGATCATATGCAAAAAACACGTTATATAAATATATTCGTTGAAGATGTTGTTTGTGTATTTTTTTTTTTTGAGAAAATATTGATTTTGTCTCCATTGAAATTTGTAACATTGTTGGTTACAGCATATTTCCAAACACAATTGATTTGCCTTTTGACTTTAATATGTGAAACATGTCTCATCGTTGCAAAACATTATTTTATTTTATTTTCTTTAGCGATCAGCCTGCCCAAAACGTACTTTATGCCATCTTTATGTTCCCTAATTTGTCGGCTGAAACTTTACACAATAAGAATCAATGAATAAATTTTAAAGTGGTGTCTCTTTACTCTTTATTTTAGTTGTAAGAAAACAAAAAAATTATGATATACCGGATATAATGTTAGTATGGAATACTCTATTTTCATAACATGAAATAAGAAAATGAGCAGAAATTAAATGGTTATAGTGTTTATTTTTGTTTAATGACCCACTTCGCTATTTCACAGGAGGAACATCTGGGATCGGTGCGGAAACCACCAGAGTGTTAGCAAAAAGAGGGGTGAGAGTAGTGATGGCAGTAAGAGATATGAAGAAAGCAGAAATTGTGAAGGAGAGAATAGTGAGAGAGAGCCCAGAAGCTGATATCGTATTATTGGAGATTGATCTCAGCTCTCTCTCTTCAGTGGCCAGATTCTGCTCTCAGTTTCTTTCACAGGATCTTCCCCTCAACATTATCATGTACGTAAGATTCACAACCTCATGAATCATTGCACATATTACTATAACGCCCCGACCAATCCACGGTTAATAGGCCACCCACGTCCGCTCACTCGGTCCATGGACATTCCAACAGTCGGTACACTAATTTTTCAAAGTTCGAAAGTCTTGTTTACTGACCTGCAATCACCACATGACTTTTCTCCGTGCTTTGGCCTCACTTGCACAGTATCGCAAATCACATTCCGATAGATCACCCATCATTTCACTACTCCAGCCAAAGCATGCTTAACTCTGGAGTTCTAAACAGATGTGTGACGGAAAAGGTAAGTCAACTTTGGTGACATAGGTAACCAAATCAATTCTCTTAAGCCTTTCCATATATCACAACTCGGGATGTTACAATTCACCCCCTCTCAAAGAACGCAACGTCCTCGTTGCGCCCCATGACAGGTCTCAAGATGCCTCTCGGGTCAGAACCAAGATGGCTAACCAGCTCTGATACCACTTGTAATGCCCCGACCGCCAACGTATAATGAGTCATGCACGCCCGCTCTCTCAGCCCGTGGACCCATCACGTTCCAACAGTCGGTCGGGGCGTGGGCGGTCTATCCGTTAATTTTTCAAAGACCAAAAGTCTTGTTTACTGACCTTGCAATCACCACATGACCTTTTCCCGTGCTTTGGCCTCACTTGCATGGTATCGCGAATCACTTCCCGGTAGGTCACCCATCCTTTCACTACTTCAGCCCAAAAACACTTAACTAGAGTGTTCTAAACGGATGTGTGATGGAAAAGGTAAGTCAACTTTGGTGACATAGGTAGCCAAATCAATTATCTTAAGCCTTTCCATATATCTTAACTCGGGATGTTACAATTTGTAACGTCCCGACCGCCCACGGCTAATGGGCCACCCACGCCTGCTCTCCCAGCCCGTGGGCCCCATCCCGTTCCAACGATCGATGCGTAAATTTTCCAAGGCTCGGAATCATTGTTTACTAACCCTGCAATCACCACATGACCTTTCTCCGTGCTTTGGCCTCACTCGCACGGTATCGCGAATCACTTCCCGATAGGTCATCCAGCCTTTTACTACTCTAGCCCAAACACGCTTAACTCTGGATTTCTAAACGGATGTGTTACGGAAAAGGTAAGTCAACTTTGATAACATAAGTAGCTAAATCAATCATCTTAATCCTTTAGGAATGGATATGAAAGGAACGGAAAGGAATAAAATTATAGGAATGATGAGGAATAATTATTCTTTATCATATTTAAGGTATGAATGGTGACCAGGGAATGTAGAGGAATAATGCATTCCCTAACGTTCCTGAAAAAAATCACCATTCACAAGGAATAATAATTCCCTCTCATTCTTTTTTATTCTTTTTTTTTTGCAGAGAATTAAAGAAAAAAAGTATTCTTGTTAAAATTGATAAGGAACAACCATTCCTTTTCATTCCTGCTATTTTATTCCCGAACATTCCTTTTTTATATGTTCCTCTTGTTTCCCGAATGGTCACCAGTCAAACTCTTAGGGTATGAATGGTGACCAAGGAACGACGAAGAACAATGCATTCCCTAATGTTCCTAAAAAAAATCACCATTCACAAAAAATGATTTTTTTCTCTCATTCCCTATCATTTTTTTTTTCTGTAGAGAAATAAAGAACAAAATCATTCCTTCTAAAATTTGAGAAGGAACACCCGTTCCTTTTCATTCCTGCTATTTTATTCATGTACATTCATTTCATATTGATTCCTCTTGTTTCCAGAATAGTCACCAGTCTGACGCTTAGTGAAGAATAAATTTATTCTATATTTCTCTGCAACAAACGGAATGAGAAAGAATGGAAAGAAAAAATTATTCCTTATGAATGGTAAAAAATTTCAGGAATGTTAAGGAATACATTGTTCCTCTTCGTTTTTTGGTCACCATTCATATCCTAATAGAGCTACAAAAGTTGGATTGTACCATCATTTTCTTTTCCCATCCACACTCATTTGTACAATGAGACTGAGACTTTAATTAATCACACCCTTGAAAGGAAACGATATATGTATATAAATATATATAACCTTTTTTTTTGCAGAAACAATGCTGGGATTTTCTCTCCAAATCTTGAATTCTCAGAGGAAAAGATTGAACTGACATTTGCTACAAACTTTTTAGGTAGTTTTCTGGAATCACTAGACAGATGACCATATGGAGTGAAGAAGAATTAATGATGTGAAGTATATCTTTTTTTTCAGGACATTACTTATTAACAGAGATGCTGATAAAGAAAATGATAGATACGGCTAAGAAGAGTGGAATCGAAGGACGAGTCATTAACCTTACTTCCGTGATTCATAGTTGGGTCAAGCCTGATTGTTTCTCCTTCCCTGAATTACTACATCCCATTAAGTAATTCACACTCATTTCTATTTTTAATACTAAAACTACTTATTGTATATAGAAACTATTCATATGACATGGTTTATGTTTGGTATGCTAATGTGGTTGCGTAACCAAAGGTATAATGGTACAAAGGCATATGCTCAGTCAAAGCTGGCAACAATTTTACATGCCAAAGCGCTGAGCAGGCGATTAAAGGTGAGTTTGAAAATTTGATTTTAAGCAAATATTAATTATTTTTATTTTTATTTATTTACATAATAATTGGGAAATTTTACAACTATATGTGCTTACAGGACAGAAATGCAAACGTAACGATAAATGCAGTCCATCCAGGGATTGTTAAAACAGGAATTATCAGAGCGCACAAGGGTCTTTTGACAGGTGAAATTAAAACTTTCCATATATAGTAGTGCAAAAGGAATCTAATAATTGGTAAGGAAAAATCAATGAAAATAAAATCATGATGTGCTTTGATGCAGATTCTCTGTTTTTGATAGCTTCGAAGCTCCTAAAGTCTGTAAGCCAGGTAGGTTTATGGTTATTACTTCCATTTTTTTGTCCAAGTAGTACTATCATAGGCTTAATAAACTTATTTTGCTTTTTCCTGACAATATATATGTTATTTTAAATCCCAAACAAAAGTTTTATTGTCATCATCAATATTAATGCCAGAGAGTCGTATATAAATTACATGGCAATATAAATCCTATGAAGTATTAACACTAACACAAGCAAATATATTAAAACTTTTTACCAAAAAGAAAAAAAAATTAATACTTTTATATTATATTAACTCCCGAGTTCTTTTTTATTATGGCGGTTAGGGCGCAGCGACGACATGTTATGTGGCTTTGAGTAACGAAACCAAAAGGATTAGTGGAAAGTATTTTGCAGACTCGAATGAGACAAATTGCTCAGATTTGGCGAATGATGTATCTTTAGCTCTCAAGCTCTGCACCAACAGTCATACCCTAATCCATGATTATTTGCATCTATCTCTTTTTAATCTGAGTCTTCTGTAACTCTTCTTGATATATATCCCTTTTCTACTAAAAGAAAATCCACCAATTTATTGATGTAAAGTAATTGTATCAAGACTTATCTCATCATCATGTGTGTTTCCTCATAGACCTCAGTATTTTCCTAAAGGATCTTTACCGAGGTCTAATGATTTCATACTAAACACTCATTCTCATTTCTTCTTATGTCAAAGTTTGGGTAAAAGAATTCTTACTTTTCTGTTATCAACATTTATAGGTATTTTTTTTTTGAAAAAACATATATAGGTTCATGAGATATTTGATTTTGGACAAACCTTCCCAAAACATAGGACCAAAAAATAATAGGAAATATCGTCAATAGCATTGAATCAATCTATATTGTTAAAAGAGAAGTACAAATATATATTTATCCTTAAATTTATAACTTATTTACAAGTCAATGCCACTGAAATATTAAATAATATTAACTGTAAGTTTTTTTGTCATCAACATAAACAGATTCATACTGACTCTGTTAAAACATTAACTTTAAGTAGGAACATTTACTTTAAGTAATCATTATTTTTCCTATTTTATCAAATTATTTCCTAAGTCAAATTTAGCTAAATTTTTCTGTTTAACATATTTCCTAAAATGATTTAGCTAAATTTTAGGAAAATTAAAGTTTAAAAATGATTTTTAATAATATTATGTAATATTTATCAAGTATCATATAATCCCACACATTTAGATTGTAAGAAATAAAAGATATTTATTTCGAATATTTCAAAAGTATATGTTTAACCGGTTACCATTATATATTTTCAATAATAAAATATATCTATGTTTAGATTTAAATATTTTTTGAATTACGTGTAGAAAATTATGGATTGTTTATAACATAATATTCATTCTAATCTATCTAAATCTCACCTAAATATATATATATATATATATATATATATATATATATATATATTTTCAGATATTTCTAAAATATATTTTTAACCATTTCAGTTACTATTAATTATTTTCAACAATAAAATCTATTTACATTAAGATTTAAATATCATTGAATTACTTGTAGAATAATATTTAATGTTTATAACTGAATATTCATTTTATGATGTATCTAAATCTCGCAATATTGCTCAAAATATTTAAAATATTATTACATTTGTGAAACAAGTTCGTGTTAAAAGAAATATTGTTAAAATCAGACTCCTCTCTTTCACTTCCGTTGCAGACAACGTCTTTTCCGTGAAGGAGTGCGTTGAATCCGTAAAACGCTGCATTTTGAGAGAAAAGGCGAAAAAGCGACTCTGAGTGCGATTTCCGATCTGAGTTCTGATCCGATGGATTCGGCTATACCGCCGAATCAATCTGATTCTCTGGGTAGTGATTTGGTGCGGAAAGAGGTGAGGGTTAATCGTGAGGAGGTTGGGGTTGTTCGAGTGGAGGATTTAGCAAATCAGGAGAAAGTTGAGGTAGATAAAAAAGTTCTGGGTCCAAAGTGTTGGGTCTCAGCGGTCAAAGATAAGAAGGTTTTGCAGAAGTATGACATTGATGTGTCAATGAAGGATGGGAAGCATACAGTGGAGGTTCCGGATGAGGTTATCTCTGATTCAACTTCGTTTTGGGAAGATGTCATAGTGGGGAAGTTCTTGGATCTAGCGCCTCATGTAGCTAAGGTCCACATGGTGCTAAACAAGATTTGGAGCTATGGTGAGTTAGATTTGAAGGTGGAAGTCTATGAAGTAAATGCTACAACTATGCCCTTTAGGGTCTCAAATCCAAAAGCAAGAGCGAAGGTTCTAAGGAGAGGTATGTGGAACATATCTGGTGTGCCAATGGTGGTAGCGAAATGGACGCCAAAGCAGGAGGAAGAAATGATTCCCATGTGGGTTCATCTCAGGAAAGTCCCTCTTCCTATGTACTCGTGGAAGGGTCTCAGTTTCATCACTAGTACTGTTGGGTTGCCTGCAAGACTTCATCCTGAAACTGTGGCGTGTTCAAACTTCGAAGTAGCTAAGGTGTTTGTAAATGTTGATGTCTCTAAAGTTTTACCAAAGGAAATCAACTTTACAAAGAATGGGAAGGAATTTACGGTGGAGTTTCACTATCCATGGCTACCTTCGAGATGTGGGACATGTGGAGAAATTATGTGTGATGAAGAGTAAAGGGATGAAGCTAAATGAAAGAAGTAACACTCGGATTGATGCTCCGGTTGATGTCAATGCAGAAGTTGTAGAAACAGTCAATGAGAAAGAAATTGAGGAAGAGGGCAGTAATAACTCTATCGCAGAGAAGGCAGTGTCAGATACTGGGACGTCTCAGGAGGCTTCAGTAAAAGCTTGGTCGCTAGTATCTCAATCTAAAGTGGGCAGAGCTCAGGTACAATCACCAAGTAAACCAGCTGATGAAGTCATGATATTTGCTTCAAAGTTTTCTAATCTCAGTGATGATGTGGAGGAAGGTGAAATTCTGGTAGAAGAGCAGCAAGGAAATCAAATAAAAGAAGTTGAAGTTAGTGAGACAGAGGGGGATTCTGATGCGGATCTGTTGGAAGATCACATTTTGGATCAGCAGAGTAAAGGGAAGGATAAGTCAGTTCAGAAAAAAAGGAAGAAGAGAGGTCGGAAGACTAAAGCTCAAGATGCAAATCTCATGAGCACAAGGTCTTCTCGGCGAAATCTTTAATTATGTCGTGTTTCTTCTGGAATATGCGCGGATTCAACAAACCTTTGAAGCATTCCGTGGTAAGAGATTGGGTAAATGGAAATGATCTGAAGTTTGGATGTATTTTGGAGACAAGGGTGAAGGAAAGAAAGGCAGAAGGGATTTTGAGAAGGTATTTCGAGATTGGAGTTCTATGACAAACTATGAGCACAGTCAAGGTGGTAGAATCTGGCTTGTCTGGAGGGATACAATCCGTGTCACTCTGGTTCACAAATCAGACCAAATGATTACGTGTTCAGTGGGTATGCAAGGTGAAGAGGAGTTCTTCTGCACTTTCATTTACGCATGTAATCTGGTGGAAGGTAGAAAGGAGCTATGGGAGGATATTTGTCATCATAAGAACTCACCTTTGTTTCAAAATAAGGCGTGGGTACTTATGGGAGACTTTAATGAAATATTAGAAGGTGAGGAAAATTCAGGATTCTCTGATTTGGGAAGGCTTCCTTGTGGAATGAGAGATTTTCAAAGGATGGTACTTCACTGTAATCTATCAGACATGGGCTATCGGGGTCCACTGTTTACATGGTGTAATAAAAGAGAGGAGGGAGTGATCTGCAAAAAGTTAGATAGAGTGCTGATAAACGATGTTGGGCAGCAAAGATTTTCAAGTGCGTTCTCGGTATTTGAGTCAGGAGGATGCTCAGATCATATGAGATGCAAGATTCAACTGTTGGCTTCTGGTGAGAAAATCCGTAGACCCTTCAAGTATGTCAACGCCATTGGAAGTCTCCCTCAGTTTATTCCTATGGTAAAGGAGTATTGGGACGCAACAGAAAATATTTTCCATTCCACTTCTGCGATGTTTAGATTCTCAAAAAAGCTGAAAGCCTTGAAGCCTCTTATCAGGGAGTTGGGTCGGGAGAAGTTAGACAACTTATCAAAGAGAGCAAAAGTGGCGCATGATATACTTTGTGACAAGCAGAATCAGACCCTTTTAAATCCGAGTAGTAGTTCCATTCAAGAAGAGGCTGATGCGTATGGGAAATGGTTACAAGTAGTGGGTGTGGGAACCGAAATTCACACTGTCGATTTCTGTTTAAATAAGGAAACTAGGAAAACCCTAATTTCCCAGAGGTCCCGGATATCTGCTAATACCACACGTCAAACAATCAGAACACGAGGATAACAACGATAAAATATAAGAAATTGAAAAGAGAGCAAAGTAGATCTTATTCCGAATTTGCGTTTGAGCGTTACAACAAGGTATAAGCCTGAGCTCGAGAGCTGTCGGCGAGATTCCTAGTTCTAAAACCCTAAGACGGCAATAACCTAATTGAGTCGCAGCTCGAATAACAAAAACGGAAATATGCCTAAATTGCTCTAAGTGCTAAGTTTACTCTGAAAAATTTCTCTTCCATGCCTCTCGCTTAGGACTCCTTATATACTCGCTCCAAGGTCGGTTTACGCTTTTCCTCTTCTGCCCTTAAGCCGTCATAGCAAAAAATAGAGATTCCATTTTTTCCGATCTTCGTAATTGTCTTCAAAATTCCGTATTTATCCGCGGAAACTTGACATTTATCTTCCCTTGCGAACCATGTGTAAACCGTCGTATGGTTTACGGGCCTTTGGTTAAAATCGCGAGATGGGCCTCGAGTCGTGTCTTAGGTCCCTTTGGGCCATCTTACGACTCGAAACGTTTATCGCGACTTCTTTGGATAAAAGAATGAACTTTCCGCGGTTTTTACCGCAAAGTTTGATCGATGATTTAGAACGACGGAAAACATGAGCTGAGTTTGCTACGGTCTTCGGGAGATAGCGTCGAAGGATAGACGAGAAAGCATGGACTGGTGTCGTATCGACGTTTCAGAAGAGCTCGGTCGCTACGTAGCGACCAGGCTTTGGCTCGAGCTTGGTCGCTACGTAGCGACCGGATAGCGTGCATGTGCGGTAGTTACGTAATGACCGAGCTTGGTTTTTCCGTGTTCCGATTGTCATACTCGAACCTATCCGTAATTGGTTTGGGTATGTTTCCGATGGCTTATGTTTGATCTAAATGGAATTCGAGATGAAACTTCATCTCGAAAAGCTATGTTGCGGAGAGTCATAGTTATATATTGCGGAGATTTGGACGTTAACTTCGTCGTTACCGTTTTCGACCCCAACAGTTAGCCCCCCGGCCGTTAGAACCGTGGATTTCCAGCGAGATTCTAACGCGCGGTATGGCGAGTTCGGACGAGATTGGTGTATTTGGGCGAAGTTTGTGTCTGAAAATCTGCAAGTAAATAGTAATTCTTCATGCCTATAAGAAGGGAGGTAACTTCTTCACAATTTTTTCACTTGCTTGTTTTCATAAAGATTTCCCTTAAGAAAAAATTTCTTTCTTTCTCTCTATCCTTTTCTTCTAGTTTCCCAAAAGAGAAGTATAAAATGTCGAGTAAGAAAAAGATTTCAAGGAAAGGGTCTTCGTCCCCAAGCGCTCATGAAGAGCTCCTTGTTCCGAAGATAGAGTTCGTGCCTCACTCGGTAGATCCTGCCGAGAATGAGGCATGGTGGGTTGCGCATTACGGTTCGATCACTCCTCCCAAAGAGAAGTCATTCCCGGTCCTGACCCATCATGCAGTCGAGGAAGGGGCTCCAAGCAGGAGTACCGACGAGTTTCTCGAGATCATGCGATAGTTCTACCATATTCCGTTCACGGTGGAATTCTGGGTGTTCCCCATCGAGGGGAGCGCGCTAATAGCCCCCCAGAGGGTTACTTTACTTGCTACAAAGCGTTTGTAGTGCATTGTCGCTTGTGGTTCCCGATTCCTGAAATCATCGTCTGCGTGTTGGACCGTTTCGAGGTGGCGATAAGCTAGCTGAATCCCCTTTCCATTCAGCATCTCATTGGAATCATGATCCTGAGCTACGAGCATGGTCTCTCCCTTTCCGTCGATCACTTTGAAGCACTTTTGAGGCTACAGCTCGTCAAGGATACGGACAAGTATAGGCTGGTCCCTCGGAGCTTTATGTCGGTGGTTAAGAGGTTCATCTCCAACTTCAACTCGTGGAAGAAGTTTTTCTTATTTGTTCGTATAGACACTGCGTCTGTCGAAGAGAGTTGTATCCCACTGTTCTGGAGGTTGCCGAATGACCGTCCCTTCATCAACCCGCTTGCTCTGTTCCTCGAGTATATCATCGAAGTGAGGAATCTTGTTAGGAACGGTCCGTTTTTCTGGACTTCTTTTATGCTGAAGGGAGTTCGGAAGGCGTTGAGGTTTGTGCGTCCAGGTCCTGTGGAAACGGGGAGCGACTCCGAGCCCGATGATCAGAGTCCCGACGCTGCCCTCACTGTTGCGACGGGGTGGAACTCTTCGAAGGGGAAGGATATTGATCTTGGTGACATAGAGTTTTCGATGGACGATTCTATGCTTCTGGGATGGGATCCAGACCTTGCTTACGGCGATGGAAGCGGTACTAACGAGGTTCCTATTCCGGATTTCGATGATTTCTTCGCTGGTCTTTCCTCTGGCTTCGATGCTCCTCCGCCTATGAATGAATCATGGAGGCCGAAAGTCGTCACGGAAGGGTCTCGCATTATCAACGGGGTTAGATTTTTTCGAAAATTTTGGCGATTGCCTAGTTGTTTCTTTTTCCGCTTGTAACATGTTAATCGGTTTCGCAAGGCCTTAACTTGCTTGGCAAGGCCATTGAGGCGAGCCATAGGGAAGCCATGGTCTATCGCTTTAAAGCGGAGAAAGCGAAACGTGATCTCGCTTGCGTGCAAGGCGAGATGTTGGAGCGAGATGTGCAACTTGCTCGTGATCTTGCGAGGGCTATCCGCAAGGCGGAAAGGAAGGGCAAGAGGGATATCGTCGAGGTGATGAAGACTCGTGCCTCTTAGTTCCAGTTCGAGGTGATTTCCGTGAGTGCCGTGGTTCAGTCGGAAGTCTTTGAAGGACGCGAGCCGACGACTACGTTTTCGAGAAGGAAATGAGTTTGATGAAGAGCGGCATGAACAAACATGCTCACGCTGAGGCGCTCATTCCCTCGATCGACGGGAGGATCCAAGGATGCTGGGACTCCATCCCGGTTTCTCTTAATACTGAAGAGGTCGCGACCGGGTTTCGCGATGGTGACGAGGAAGTGGATCGTCCTGCGGATGCATTCGGCGCTTCGTTGTCCGGGGACTTTTACTTTGGATCTTGATAGGTGGAGTGATCATTGAGAGGGAGGTGTTTGTTTATCTGTTATACGTTTGTGGCCGCATGTGGCCTTTATTTCAAGAGATTATATGGGCCTGTTTTGGCCGTTTTATCATTTTACCGGGACTGGCCGTTGGTGGCTTTGAATCCCTACTGCTTTACGCGGTTTATATATATATGATGGATATTTTATGTTGAATTGTTTTGAGTAAGTTCGAATTAAATACGAGTTGTCGTTTCATATTTAATTCCGTTGAGACGTTCAATCTGTCGGTTCGTTCGTGACTTTTCGTAAAAATTACTTATTCTTATGATTTTCAGGAACGTTGAGATGTGAACGGAGAGACATGATTTAGGATCTCGTATCATTTAGATATCATGTCTTGAGATATCTGAGACCAATGCGATGGGTTTAGGGTAAAACCTCGGTTTACTTTCAGTTTAAGGTTTGTGCGGTGACTAGCCGGCTATCTTTTTTCCTGTTGCGATTTTTCCTGATTCGTACCGATTTAAAGTCCGTGATAGGTTCTCGGCTTATACGACTTGTATGGTATGAATCGAGCATCTTCTTAGAGACAATTTTTAAGCCAACTGGAAGTGCATGGCATTGAGCCATGGGGTTCCCATGATCACGTTGTAGATAGCGGGATGATCGACTACCGCGAACTCGACAATTTTCGTGATCTCCTTGGCCATGACTGGCAACTGGATTGATCCGAGAGTCATCGACACTTTGCACGAAAAACCCATGAGTGGTTTCGGCGTCAGAATTACTTCCCCGAGTTTGATGCTCATTTGATTGAGAGTGTCGCGGAAGATTACATTGACCATGCTTCCCGTGTCGATGAGTACCCTCCCAACTTCCAGGTCTCGTATGTCGAGATCTATGACGAGCGGATTGCAGTGAGGTTGATCTATGCCGCCAGCTTCCTCCTTTGTGAAGGTGATCGAACAATTTTGGCCACCTCGAAGAGGAGACCATGTAGGCCATTTTGCACTCGACTCTGCCTTCCATTGGTAAGTCTTGATGGCCGAAACAGTATCGTTGCAATATTGCGATCCTCCGATGATCATGTTGACTCTGCGACGATTGTTATCATTCCCCTTGTTGTCCGACCTCCTGTCCGTTTATCCCCGGGTTGGTTTCATTGAGGGGATTTTTCAGCGGGTGGATTTCTGTCCGTCTTTGGAGGGCGATCGGAATCGAGGATGAGATCTTTGACGCTGGTTACTTCCAAGAGCTCTCCAGAGAGTAGCTTCGCGGCCAGCCTTGCTCCCAATACTTTGCAGTTAGTCGTGGAGTGTCCTTGGGACTGGTGGAACTCTCAGAAGGTGTTTTCGTCATATCCTTGATTGCGGGTCCACGTATTACCTGTGGTTCGGCCTTGGTGCGAATTGATCGCGTAATTGTGCGCTCCTTGGAGATCTTCCACCTCGTGATGGACATACTAGTCATTACGAGAGTTCTTCTTTTTTGCTTTCGGATCTACGTCTTTTGAGGATGGTCTTGCCGACTTATGTTTTTGCGACAATACTTTTGTTTACTCCTCGATTATGATGTAGTCAGTTGCCTTGTGGAGGGCGTCCTGGATCGTCCGCGGTTTGTCGAGGGTTATCCATTTTCTGAATTTCGACTTTTACAAGAGCATTTTTCTGAGTGCGTCGATGGCCAGTTTGTCGCTTTTTCCACTGACCCTGGACATCACCAGTTTGAATCGG
This sequence comes from Brassica rapa, assembly GCF_000309985.2. NCBI lineage: Eukaryota > Viridiplantae > Streptophyta > Magnoliopsida > Brassicales > Brassicaceae > Brassica > Brassica rapa. The sequence continues at coordinate 6,113,352 of NC_024804.2, forward strand.
CTGATGAACTCGCGGAGGGGTTCGTCTTCCCTCTGGGATAGACTCCAGAGATTGACATCAGAAATTTCTCTATCTATGAACATAGAGTATTGTTTGAGAAATTCCGACGCGAGCTGTCGGAAACTCCCGGTAGAGTTTCGCTTAAGGTGCGCGAACCATTCGAGGGCTGCTCCTTCCAGATTCTCTACGAACAGGCGGCAATAGCCGGCATCTTTTTCGCCATCCTTCAGTCTCGCTCTTCCCATCGTAATGTGGAAAGCCTGAAGGTGCGCCTTCAGATTGGTCGTACCGTCATACTTTGGTACTTTGATTTTTTCCGGATCTGACACCCTCATATATGAGATGCGAGTGGTGAAAGGGGTCTTCCGAGCCTCTTCCAGCAGCCTGTCGATCTCAAGGGCAGCGCTAGTAGCATGATGGATTTGAGACTTTACGGCTCTTACTTCTGCCGCAGTCTTGGTGATGTAGTCGTGAAGATCGCAGATATCCGACGTCTCGTCAGTAGATTTCCGAGCCTATCGGCGTTTACTGCGAGTGAGCTCGGTTTTCTTTTCAGACAGCTCTTCTTGTTCGTTCCAATAGAGGATTTCCTCTTCTTCCGTCATTGGTTTGTCTAACGGAGAGCTTTCCCGAGCAGATCGGCTTCTGGTCTTACTTGGATGTCTGTCGACGTCCTCATCGGTATCGTTGGAGACATCGCTAGGATCCAGGTCAACGCGTTCGACTTCGTTATCCTCCGAATCCTTTACGGGAGGTGGAGGACTTTTGGGGTTCCCCTTTTCGACGGGAGATTTTTTGTTAGGGTTTTGTCTCGAAGGACGTTTCGGAAGAGCTCGGTCGCTACGTAGCGAGCTCGGTCGCTACGTAGCGACCGGATAGCGTGCATGTGTGGTAGTTGCGTAATGACAGAGCTTGGTTTGTCCGTGTTCTGATTGTCATACTCGAACCTATCCGTAATTGGTTTGGGTATGTTTCCGATGGCTTATGTTTGATCTAAATGGAATTCGAGATGAAACTTCATCTCGAAAAGCTATGTTGCGGAGAGTCATACTTATATATTGCGGAGATTTGGACGTTAACTTCGTCGTGACCATTTTCGACCCCAACAGCGGGTTTGGAAGAGGATTTTCTAAAGCAGCGGGCGAAGCTTCATTGGCTAGATGTGGGGGATAAGAACAATAAAACGTTCTACAATTCTATCAAAAGCAGGCAGGCTCAGAACGGTATTCGTGAGCTCAGATGTTCGGATGGTACCACAGTCTCTAATCACTCAGACATTAAAAAGGAAGCTGAGAGATTCTTCTCAGAGTTTTTAAACCAGATTCCTGGAAGTTATCAAGGGGCTTCTGTGGAAGAGTTGCAAAGTCTCTTTGGGTTTAGATGTACTGCTGAGGACTGTAGGTTGGTAGAGTCGGAAGTTACCGAAGAGGAGGTACGTAAGGTTCTGTTTTCTATGCCATCATACAAGTTCCCAGGGCCTGATGGCTATCCTTGTGAGTTTTCAAAGCAACTTAGTCTGTTCTGGGTAAGGAGTTCACCATCGCAGTGCAGTCGGTTTTTCGGTTTGGCTTTCTTCCTAAAGGGGTTAACTCTACAATTTTAGCTCTGGTACCTAAGAAGACTGACTCTATGGAGATGAAGGACTATAGGCCTATTGCCTGCTGCAATGTCCTTTACAAAGTCGTCTCTAAGATCCTAGCAAATAGGCTAAAGGGGCTTCTTCCTCGAGTGATCACGGAGAATCAGTCAGCATTTGTAAAGGGAAGGTTGCTGATAGAAAATGTGTTGTTGGCTTCAGAGCTTGTAAAAAAATACCACAAAGAGGAAGTCTCTCCGCGGTGTGTGATGAAGATTGATATATCAAAGGCCTTTGAATCAGTTCAATGGTCCTTTGTTCTGAAGAGTTTGGAAGCTCTAGGAGTGCCAGAGAAATTTAACGGTGACCTTGCTGGTTACTTCCAAAGTACAAGAGGTTTGAGGCAGGGCTGCTCCCTCTCGCCATACTTGTTTGTGCTGTGTATGAATGTTCTCTCACATAAAATCGATAAAGCAGTGGAGCAGGGTAAGTTCAAGTTCCATCCGCAGTGTAAAGAGCTATCTCTTACTCATCTTTGTTTTGCGGATGATCTGATGGTGTTCGTAGAAGGTTTTAAAGAGTCTATAGAGGGGGCCCTCTCGGTATTTGATGAATTTGCTGTATGGTCAGGTCTCTTTATCAGTATAGAGAAGTCCACAATTTATATGGCTTGTGTCTCAGTAGAGGAGAAGGGGAGGATCTTAGCTAACTTCTCTTTTGCGGATGGGGATCTTCCGGTTCGTTATTTGGGACTCCCTCTGATGACTCAAGGGATGAAGAAGCAAGATTTCCTACCTCTGGTGAAAAAGATCAGGAGCAGAATCAACTCTTGGACTTGTAGATTTATTTCATATGCTGGAAGACTTCAGCTAATCAAATCAGTTCTGATGAGTATTGTAAACTTTTGGGCAGGGGTTTATAGGCTTCCTAGTAAGTGTATGAAAGAGATTGAACAACTCTGTTCATCATTCCTTTGGTATGGCCCTGAGTTGAAGTCAACTGGTGCGAAAGTTGCTTGGAGAGATATTTATAAGTTGCAGAATGAAGGTGGGTTGGGTATTCGACCGTTGAAGGAAGTAAACATTGTGTATGGGTTAAAACTCATATGGAGAATGCTCACTGGGGTATCTCTGTGGGGAAAATAGATTAAGATTAAGCTACTGAAACAGAAAAGCTTTTGGGAAGTAAAGGAAAACACTCAAATGGGATCTTGGATATGGAAGAAGATGCTTAAATTGAGAGAGGTGGTAAGATTTTTTTACAAAATAGCAGTGGGAAATGATTGGCACATCTCGTTCTGGTATGATAGATGAGCGGATAGAGTAGTTCTTATTGACATTTTGGGTGATCGTGGTGTCGTTGATATGGGGATTAGGAGAGGTGCAACGGTTGAGGAGGCTGTGATGAATGTGCGTAGAAGGCGCAGGCATCGTGCTGGAATTTTGAATGAAATTGAAGCAAATATAACAGAGCTAAAGGATAAGCTTTGTCCATCTACTGAGGGTATGAGTATGTGGCGTAGGGGGTCGGGATATAAAGCTAGTTTCTCAACTAACGAGACTTGGAGGTTTTTGAGAGTGAATTTTACTCAGTGTAGTTGGTCAAGAAGCGTCTAGTTTTCGCAGGCAACTCCTAAGTTCTCGTTCATAGTGTGGCTTGCGATGTTGAATAGGTTATCAACTATGGACAGAATTTCAAGTTGGAGTAGAGGGGTTGATGAAACATGTGTCCTGTGTAAGTGTGCTCCTGGAACAAAGAATCATCTCTTCTTTGGTTGTTCCTTCTCTTCTCAGCTGTGGGAATTTTTTGTGAAAGGGATGTTGGGTAGTGCTTACACAAATGATTGGAATGCGATAGTAATCTTGATCGCAGATCAGTCCATGGAAAGAAAGAATCTCTTCTGCGTTAGATATGCATTTCAAGCTGCGGTCTATGCGTTATGGAGGGAAAGAAATAAGATCAAACATGATGATAAGCCATTGCCATTGTCAGCTCTACGGAAGTTGGTTGAGAAAGGAGTTCGTAATAAGCTAAGTCTGATGAGAATTAAAGGTGGCAAAGGAATGCAAGGGATTTTGCAGTATTGGTTTGGTGCTAGATTGTAAATAGAAATAAACTTTGCTTGGGGTTATAATCTGGATTTGTAAAGGGGGGAAGAAATAGGGTTTACATAAAGGTGCACTAGTTGTAGTCAGGTTTTTTTGAATAATATAATTTAACATTCATTCAAAAATAAAATTTTATATTCAAACATATCAATGGGTCAATATTTGTCGAAAGTTTAGTATGGCGTATGGATCAATATTTTTTTACAATATGTACACAATTTAATTATTGAATTTATAAATATTTCAAAATATTATAATATTTAAAATTTTAACTAATAAACATTTAAATAATAATCACGTATATAAAAGTGAAAATAAGTACCTGCACGGGCGTGCGGGTCAAGTTCAAGTGCTCCTTAAATTGGATCCTCTAAAATCAAACTAGAGATTTTTTCCGCGCTTCGCGCAGATTGTGTATTTTGAAATATTGACCGTTTTTTCTTATATATAAATTGTTGCATTTATATTATATTTAATTTTAGATTTAGTATAGTCAATTTAGAGCTATTGTTTTATTTGTGTATGTGGCTTGAATCATCTAATTTTTTTTACAAATCGATAATGTATCATTAATAGAAAACAAACTCATAAATGCATAGTAAGAAAAGTTCTCTAGACACTTACAAATATCATTCTAAGTTTATGTCATCAATTTGAAATAGGTTGTTGATTGTGGTTTTAGGATTGAAACCACTTTTTAAATGTTTGACGGTGCAATATTAACTTGACTAAAACAAAATTTAATATGAATTATACGTATGTAAAATATAATATTTTATTTCATTAACTTCATTTTTGTTGTATTGACTTGGCTTTTTTCTATGTTTCACTTATCTAGAATGTTTAACATTTCATTTAGGTGATGTTTATTGATGAAATTGAATTTTCAAGCATAATAGATGTATTGTTAATTACTTGCAAATTGTCTCTAATTATGTTGATTATTATAAGACACACATATTATAATAGGGTATGTGCTTTATTTATTTTCCCTAGTATAAAAGTGATACTAAAAAAATTGGTATTTGATTGTCATTTAACTATGATTTCTGTTAGTCTACTGGTCTTTATTATTTTATTGTTTTACTAAATGACAATCAAATACATAAATTTTAAGAACCTAACCTGATTTTGCATTCGGCATTATGCAAGGCACAAAAGTTGAAAATTGTGGTGGAAAGTTTAGCAAATAATTTTTTTTTTTGAATTTATGTTTTTTAGAGCTTACACTTCATCAGATATTGTATTTATATTTTCATAATATTTTTAAAATTACGAAGTCATCATTTTACTTCATTTTCTAAATGTATCTCTCAGTATGATATTTGTGAAAGCAATGCTAAAATAGTATTTTAGAGTTTGAAAAGAGAAGTTAGTGAAAATGTGCGATATTTTCTTAACTAATAACTAATTTAGAAAAATACTAAATTTTCAAACACGTTTTAGAATTATTATATTTGTGTAGAATTATAATTTAATAAAATTGGTTTGACATTTTAAAAGACTGAACATCAATCTTTTAGCTATTATGGATATTTCAACTTTTCATATTTATTTAAAAGCCATGTAACTATCCCAGTATCCCTAACTGGACATTTTCTATCTCTAACTATTACAAATAAGTTTGTCAAGAATTATGGGTTTTAGGTTGTTAAAATCTTTGAAACTTCTTACAGTTTTATAAGACATAATGTATGTTCCTTTTTTGTTAGTTAAACATTTTTGTGTTGAATTTTTAGAGAGATATGATATCAGATCCATATAGTCCTTGAGAAAAATATAACTATATATGCCATTAAACAATTGCTTTAACTTTCATTGAGTATGCGGATACTCTTCAAAATCAACATAATGCCCTCAATACTCTATTCTCTCCCTAGCAAAAACATACTTACTTCTCTTAGCATACAAACCTTCTGTCTCATCATTTCAAAGTTGCATTTTACATGTTCCACATGTTTTTTGGTGATGAGTTATGCATCAAAGTGACGCATATAAGGTTTAAATACCGAGTCACAAACTTAGAAACGTAGTTGGAGCATTAATACAGTTGAATGTCATCACTAAATAATTGTAGTGACTATTGTGAGTCTTGCAATTTTCTTTTAATTTTTTACTAGGTTAGCTATTTTGATATTATTTATTTATTTTTATTTTGATATATATAATTTTGTATATTTAGACCGAGGAAACATTTTTTCGAAGAATTTATGTTTGATATTAAATTTCCAAAGAGTTAAGTTAAAGTTTTAGAAGGATATATGTTTCCTTTGTTAGCTTAGTTTCTTATTTTTATTTGTATTTTAATTGAATAAATATGATTCTTTAGATTATATATTGATTTATGTTTTTAGTTTACCTTGTTTGATATTACTTTTATTTTATTTTGAAATAAATATTTTTGTAAAATTTAATAAAACTAAATGCTGATTTCACATAATTTTAGGGAGAAACGCTCAGATGCTCTTAATGAGGCGAAATTCATTATGTTGTACTCTTACTTATTCTCCCATACTCTTGTATATTCTGATACTCTTCATATGGATGGGCAATGTCGAAAATGCCCCTCTGTACATGACCAATAAAAATCGAGCAAAATCAGGGCTTAATTTATTCATTTTATTCGGGGTTTATTTTTTTTATTCTTTCTCTCTCCGATGGTGGCGTTTCTTTCTCTCTCTCTCTCTCTCTCTCAGTTTCTTCGTTTCACGGTTTTTGGCAAGAGCGTGTAGGGGCTGGATTCGACCATCCCTCAAGGCCCGGAGAATAGACGGCCCGACCCGCATAAGACATAACGATAGTTCGGCTTGACGGCTCGGAGCATCGACGTATCGACTAGGCACATACGGCTTAACGGCTTTCCAAAGCAGCGTGGACTTCTCAGCCCAACAAGTTAAAAGCCCACGAAGATGACGCGAGCTAGGTTACAGAAGAGCACCAAGTCGACTATATAAGGAGAAAGGGGTGCGACGTAAAGAGGATCTGAAATCACTCACACACACTCGGCGGCTAGATTAGGGTTTTACCTTTATTCTCTCACCGTATTGTACTTTTCCGGCAAGCTCTCCGAGCTCCGGTTTCCTTTCTGTCGCACATTTCCTTTCTTTGTAACCGACCAAACGCTTTTCCGACCATCTATAAGACGTCTTTGCTTAACCCACATCTGAAATCAACGTTTCACCTTTTAATACCGTTTCCCGATCAAACAGTTGGCGCCCACCGTGGGGCCTTCAGAAAAGTAACGTCAACAAGATGGTGACGAGTAATGACGACTCTTCCTCTGGAGAAGAGCATGAAGCTCCTGAAACGACGCCTACACCCTTTCCTGCGGCTCCAGCGCCGTTACCACCCGCATCCATAGAAACTATCATGGCGCGCCTCGCACAGCAAGACGCAGCCCAGAAGGCGGCAACCGACCAAATCGCGGCTCTCGCAAAAATCCTAGCCCCTCTCGCCGCGAACGTTGGAGCCTCAATGGCGCAGTACCGAAGACATCTGTTTAATACAGATCGAGCGACTGGCGCGACTCTGGCGCATGCTGATGACCAAGATATCAATGACGGCGATACGGCTCAAACCCCTGTAGGTCTTGACGCCCAGACCATTACCGAACTCGCCGGGTTAAAGCAATCAGTGCTTGATATAAACTCTAGGATTCACAACATAACGACGTCTACTCCGCAAATTGAGCGTGTCCTCGCAGAATCTCTCCGGACGCCGTTCACAGAAAAAAATAACGGGGGTTCGACTCCTGAAGATGGAAAAGCTCCGTCTTCCGACCTTCGATGGTGTTTCTGTCCCCTCCGCCATCGTCACATCCTTCAACATCGCGATGCGACGCCCAAACCTATCCGACAGAGAGAAAGACGCCGGTTTTTGCCAACTTTTCATCGAGACCCTCGAAAGACCGGCCCTCAACTGGTTCACCGGTCTCCAAGAGAACTCCGTCAACAGCTTTCACGACCTCTCGACGGCCTTCCTCAAGAACTATATCATGTTCACTCGTCAGGAAGCTACCGCCACAGACCTGTGGAATCTCAATCACGCTAATGGGCAGAGCCTCCGGGATTTCATGGAGAAGTTTAAATCAGTCGTCTCAAAGTTCGACGTCCCAGATGAACACCCTCCATATCAAATCACCATTTCGAGCCGACCTCTACCGGCACCCGACGAGGTTCGTGCCAGACGTTATCGCCCGATCCAACAACTTTATCCGGATGGAAGAAGACACCAGGGCGAAGGCGGCGAAAGAAGCGGCGGGAAAACAAACACTCGCCCGAACGAACAACACCCGTCAGGAACCTCACCAGCATTCTTCCAGCGGAAACCCCAACCAGAAAAGGGGTAATATGAACGTCGTGGACGAAGAAGATTCCCCAGGCTATGCAATTGTCGTGCGAGAGAAATGATGGAATCACTGGGACCGAGACTCCGCACAAAAGTCATCCAGCTCCTCCGAACCAACGAGTTCAAACACTCCTGAACCTAATAAGTGGTGCTCGTATCACAAATTCAAGTCACACAACACGAAGGATTGCAAAGTTCTTTATGGACATTTCCTCGAGTCGGTCGAAAGTGGCAAAATCGAGATAGAGTCTCCCCCGCAGAAGCCGAAGAACAATAAAAGCTGGAGCAAAAACAAGGAGAAGAAAAGTCATAAACTTCAGGCCAGGGCTTCTCAAAACGAAGAACGATTACAGGCGATCTGTGGACACGATTAGAGTCCATGAGGGCCATGCGCACACCGCACCTCAACGTTATAGTGGGTGGCTCACCTCCCTGCGGAGACTCGGTACGAGCCGTGAAAGACTACCGACGGCAAGCCATCACCTCGCAGAAATGGCCCTCACAAGTTGAGGCTGACCATCAAATCTCTTTCTCAGCAGCCGATACTAGCGGCATCAGCATGCCGCACAATGATCCACTCCTCATTAATATTGGGATTGGCGAATGCCAGGTCACAACGGTTCTCATCCACACTGGTAGCCCTGTCGACCTTTTCTTTCAGGATACGCTCGACAAGTTGGGAATCGACTTACGCGACATGAAGCCCTCTTCACGCACCCTCACCGGGTTCAATGGCTCCTCGGAACAGATAATCGGGACAATACGCCTCCTGGTGTACGCAGGGGACGTAACCCAAACTGTTAAGTTCTCCATCATTCGGGCGAAAGCGCCCTACAATGCTATCCTCGGTACCCCATGGTTGCACTCCATGAAAGCCATTACCCCGACTTATCACCAGTGTGTCAAATTCCTTGGGAAGGACGACACGACAAAGACGATCCGCAGAGACCAACGTGCTGCGAGAGAGCTGCTTATCGCTGCAGTCAAGCTACAACAGTCAACTTCACTAGTTAACTCGGTCGCAAAACCAATTCCCAAGATCTATCCCTAGAAGGAGGAGGTCCGAGAAGTCCCCATTGATGAAACCGACCCGTCTAAAGTCGCGCGCGTCAGAGCCTATGGAGATCCAAGATCTTATCTTCTCTCTAACTTGGTGGAACATTCTCCTAATGTCTTCTTCAGTTTTCTTAGTCTCTCAGAAGAACATCCACAGCCCGTGGGTAAAGTAAACCTCCTCAAATGGCCTATCAATTGGGATCCTTAGAATCCTCTTTATGAAATTATCCATCTCCTTATCATTAGCTCCTCTCTTCAGATGCTTAGGAACATTTTCCTATCACTTCCTCAAGGTTCGCCTCACAGTAGCCTGATCAACTTGCGTAGGCTCTGGTGCATCTTCAGGTTGCTCACTGATATTGTATGTTGATGTCTCTGAAGGTTGAGAGGGATTTCTGAGTGCATTCAGTCGTGCCACATCTATTTTTGCTAGTTTTACTCGGTGGCATAGAGGTACTCGTCGATCGATGACTAGAGTTGACTGTCGATCGCCGGTTGATTCTCTCTATCGATCGGCGACTGGCTCATTCTGCTGGTCGATATCTTTCATACAAAAGGGTTTGGGTGGATGAGGGTGTTTAGGTGCGAACTCTTTATGGGTCATGATTCTCACCATCTTGCATGCTGCAACTGACTCCATCAATCGGTGTTCGTCTGATCCCATCGATTGATGTTCCTCTCTTGACGTCGGTCGACACCAATGTGAACTACCGAAGCTCATAAAACTGTCAACGTCGAAGTCTCCCTCCTGAAGCTTTTCCTCCTTCACCACCTGCCAGAAATCATCCTCTATGATGGCATTCACGTGGTACTTCAGTGCTTCATCTCCTTTACCCTTGATGAAGGTCTCTTGTTTCTTAACAGCTTCTCATATCTGAACTACTTGTGTTTCCAACTTCTTCACATGTGTATTCAAAGTCTCAAACTTTGCATTCAACTCAGTGTAGTCAACATCTATCTTCCCATTGACATTCACCATCAGCTTATGCTAGCCCTAAAGAACTTGATCAATCATATCTTCTATCTTGCTCTCTCGAGTATGTGGTAACACGTTCTGATAGGAAGAATTTCCATAGTTTTTGTTGCTGTTGTTATTGAAGTTGTTGCTGTAGGGTTTCTGGAACTGTGATCTCTGGTTGAAGTTACTCTTCTGACCATTCTCATAGGAGTTTCTGTATCCACTCTGATTCTCAGGCTTCTAATTCTGAAAACTGGTATCACTAATGAAGTTCACATTCTCCTCAAAATCTACGTCACTGTTGACATCTACAACTTCCATATCCTCCTTAAAGTTAACCTGCTTCTGAGAAGCTTGTGAACACTGGACAGCTTAGCCTTAACATCGACCAACTCCTTTTTTCCTATGTAGAGTTTGGCTAAGAAGCTCTCGACACTTGACACGTCAACGTGCTCATTCTTAAATTGATGTGAGGCTGTCACGTGTCTATTATAGTTTGAACGCATTTATTATAATGTTTCTCCTTTAATATATAAGGGATTAGGTGATTATCCGCGTCCTTGCACGGGGTAAAATTTGTATAACAATAATTATATTTTCCAATTATAAACTAAAATGTTGAATACATATATTGGTTTTCACGATAACCATTTAACATACAATATTTAGTAATGCATTATTTTATTTTTAAAACTATACTTTTTAAATCTTCAAAACTCGTCTGAGATTTTAGAAAATATTATAATTCTTTTAATACATTATCACATATTACATGGACTAAACGATGAGCTTATACTTTATGTTGGGGTCAAAAACGGTTACGACGGAATTACCATCCGAAAATCCTCAGAGATCGTATTTCCGAAAGGGTTAAAGAAGGGATGTAATTTTTCGTCGAAATAAACTATACGAGGTTATTTCTACGAAGAAGTATTCTTTGGGATTCAAACCAAACGATCGTCCCGCTCGGTCGCTACGTAGCAACCGAGCTCAAGCCAAAGCTCGGTCGCTACGTAGCGACCGAGCAATCGTCCCGCTCGGTCGCTACGTAGCGACCGAGCGATCGTCCCGCTCGGTCGCTACGTAGCGACCGAGCTCGAGCCAAAGCTCGGTCGCTACGTAGCGACCGAGCGATCGTCCCGCTCGGTCGCTACGTAGCGACCGAGCTCGAGCCAAAGCTCGGTCGCTACGTAGCGACCGAGCGATCGTCCCGCTCGGTCGCTACGTAGCGACCGAGCTCAGCCAAGCTCGGTCGCTACGTAGCGACCGAGCGATCGTCCCGCTCGGTCGCTACGTAGCGACCGAGCTCAGCCAAGCTCGGTCGCTACGTAGCGACCGAGCGATCGTCCCGCTCGGTCGCTACGTAGCGACCGAGCTCGAGCCAAAGCTCGGTCGCTACGTAGCGACCGAGCGATCGTCCCGCTCGGTCGCTACGTAGCGACCGAGCTCAGCCAAGCTCGGTCGCTACGTAGCGACCGAGCGATCGTCCCGCTCGGTCGCTACGTAGCGACCGAGCTCGAGCCAAAGCTCGGTCGCTACGTAGCGACCGAGCGATCGTCCCGCTCGGTCGCTACGTAGCGACCGAGCTCAAGCCGAAGCTCGGTCGCTACGTAGCGACCGAGCACTCGTTTCGCTCGGTCGCTACATAGCGACCGGGCTCGAGCCAAAGATCGGTCGCTGTATAGCGATTGAACCTTTCCGAACATCGATACGACACCAGTCCTTGCATTCTCGTCAAACCTTCGAATGCTATCTCCCGAAGACCGTAGCAAGCTCAGTCTATGATTCCCGCTATTCTAATTCATCGATCAAACTTCGCGGATTAGAAACCGCGGAAAACTCGTAGTAAACGTGTCGAGTCGGAAGACGGCCCAAAGGGACCTAAAACACGACTCGAGGCCCATCCTACGATTTTTCCTAACCAAAAGCCCGTGAACCACAGCGTGGTTCGCGCTTGGCCCGCGAGGAAGGATAAATGTCAAGTTTCCGCGGATAAATACGGAAGTTTTGAAGATAATTGTGAAGATTGGGAAAAATGGAATATCTCCATTTTATGCTATGACGGCTTAAGGGCAGAAGAGTAAAAGCGTAAACCGACCTTGGAGCTAGTATATAAGGAGTCCTAGGCGAGGAGCAGATGGGAGAACTTTTTCAGAGAAAACTTAGCACTTAGAGCGATTTAGGCAACTTTCCGTTTTTGTTATTTCGAGCTGCGACTCAATTAGGTTTAGCCGTCTTAGGGTTGCTAGAACTAGGAATCTCGCCGACAGCTCTCGAGCCCAGGCTTATACCTTGTTGTAACGCTCATACGCAGATTCGGAATAAGATCTATTTTGCTCTATTTTCGATTTCTTATTTTTATCGTTGTTATTCTCGTGTTCTGATTGCTTGACGTGTGGTAATTAACAGATATCCGGGTCCTCTGGGAAACTAGGGTTTTCTTAGTTTCCTTATTTAAACGGAAATCGACAGTGCGAATTTCGGTTCCCACAGTTTGGCGCTAGAAGGAGGGGGACTTACGGATCAATCTAACCCGCAAAAGCCACACACAGTCAGACATGTCAACCAACGACGCGGATAACGTGCAAACTCCCCTTAACGGAGGCAGCGGCACCGATCTCCACACTCCGGTAGCGGACGTATCTGCGGCCAACGCGCAAGCCAACGCCGCGACTCTCGAGGAGTTTAAAAAGATGTTCGCCACCTATGAAAAAAGGTCGGAAGAACAGGATAAGCTCGTGAATACCTTGACCAAACAGGTTGAAACCTTAACGGCAAGGACCCAAGCTATCCGTCCCCGCGGAACCACCAAAATCCGCGGGAAGAGGCTCGATTTCGCCACCCCACTCGATAGAGCAGGAGTCGCGCGGGAACGACCTTCCGGTCAAAACCCCAGCGAGAAGTCTCCCATCGAGAAGGGGAACTCTGAAAGTCTTCCGCTCCCTGCAAAGGACTCGGAGGATAACGGAGCCGAACACATTGACCTGGACCCTAGCGATGTCTCCAACGACAGCGACGAGGATGGCGACAGACATCCAAGAAGGACCAGAAGCCGATCCGCTCGGGAAGGCTCCCCGTTCGAAAAACCAATGACGGAAGAAGAAGAAGTCGCCTATTGGAACGAACAAGAGGAGCTGGCCGAAAGGCAAAACGATCTCACTCGCAGTAAGCGCCGACAGGCTCGGAAATCCTCTGACGAGACATCGGATATCCGCGATCTCCGCGACTACATCACCAAGACTGCGGCAGAAGTGAGAGCCGTAAAGTCTCAAATCCATCATGCTACTAGTGCCGCCCCCGAGATCGATCGACTGCTGGAAGGAGCTCGAAAGACCCCCTTTACCAATCGCATTTCGGACATGAGGGTGTCCGATCCGGGAAAGATCAAAGTACCGAAGTACGATGGTACGGCCGATCCGAAAGCGCACCTTCAGGCTTTCCACATCGCGATGGGAAGAGCAAGACTGAAGGACGGCGAAAAGGATGCCGGCTATTGCCGCCTGTTCGTCGAAAACCTTGAAGGAGCAGCGCTCGAATGGTTCGCACGCCTTCGTCGCAACACCATCGGGAGTTTTCGACAGCTCGCATCGGAATTCCTCAAACAGTACTCTGTATTCATAGACAGGGAAACCTCCGATGTTGATCTCTGGAGTCTCTCCCAGAGGGAAGACGAACCCCTCCGCGAGTTTATCAGCCGATTCAAATTGATAATGTCCAGGGTCAGCGGGATAAGCGACAAGTGGCCATCGACGCGCTGAGAAAGACGCTCTGGTACAAGTCGAAATTCAGAAAATGGATAACTCTCGACAAACCGCGAACGATCCCGGACGCCCTCCACAAAGCAACAGACTATATCATAGTGGAGGAAGAAACTAAAGTCTTATCGCAAAAACATAAGCCGGCAAGACCATCCTCGAAAGACGCAGATCCGAAGGGGAAAAAGAAGAACTCTCGTAACGACAAGTACGTCCATCACGAGGGGGAAGATCTCCAAGGGGCGCATAACTATGCGATCAGTTCGGATCAAGGCCGGACCACGGGCAAACATGGACTCGCAATCAAGGGTATGACGAGAACACCTTCTGCGAGTTCCACCAATCCCGAGGACACTCCACGACTAATTGCAAAGTCTTAGGAGCAAGACTGGCCGCGAAGCTGCTCGCTGGAGAGCTTTCGGAAGTAACTAGCGTCAAGGATCTCATCCTCGATTCTGATCGGCCTCCAAAGACGGACAGAAATCCGCCCGCCGAAAAATCTCCTCAACGAAACCAACCTGGGGATAAACGCGGTAGGAGGCCGGATGACAAAGGGAACGATAACAATCGTCGCAGAGTCAAATATGATCATCGGAGGATCTCAATACTGCGGCGGATCGATCGTGTCAGCCATCAAGGCTTACCAACGGAAGGCAGAATCAAGCGCAAAATGGCCTACATGGTCTCCTCCTCGAGACGGCCAAATTGCTCGATCACCTTCACGGAGGAAAGAAGCCGGCGGTATCGACCAACCTCACTGCGACCCTCTCGTCATAGATCTCGTCATACGAGATTTAGAAGTCGGAAGGTACTCGTCGATACGGGAAGCACGGTCAACGTAATCTTCCGCGACACTCTCAATCGGAATGAGTATCGAAACTCGGAGAGGTAATTCCGACGCCAAAACCACTCACGGGTTTTTCAGGCGAAGTGTCAATGACTCTCGGGTCAATCCAATTGCCAGTCATGGCCAGGAGATCACGAAAATCGTCGAATTCGCGGTAGTCGACCATCCCGCTATTCTACAACGTGATCATGGGACACCCATGGCTCAACGCCATGCAGGCAGTTCCGTCAACTTACCACCTGGGTCTCAAGTTCCCAACGCCGAGCGGAGTCGCGGCCATCTGGGGATGCCAAAAACCAATCGCGACTATGCTTCCTCGCGGAGCATAAGTTAAGGCAAATCCACGGCTTCTGCCAAATGGCAAACGCGCGAAGATAGATCGATCTTCGGCCAAAAGCCCCCCGCACAAGGACGAAGTAAAA